>NC_139225.1:56641282-57023782 GCF_055691185.1 Crinia signifera | reverse complement strand
ATGAAAATTTACCACTAACTTGAAGTACAATGTGTCACGAGAAAACAATCTCAAAATCACTGGGATAAGTAAAAGCAAAAAAAAGTTATCCCCACTTAAGTGAGACATGTCAGATTTGAAAAAAAGGGCTCTGTCAGGAACGCAAAAACTGGCTCTGTCAGGAAGGGGTTAAAGTAAAAAATGTTGTGTAAAAAAAAATATATTTCCTATATTTGGTAAACATTACAGGTCCATACCTCCCAACTGTCCCGCTAAACGCGGGAACGTCCCGGTGGCCGGCAGTGTCCCGTTGCGGGGGGGGGGGGGGCAGTTGGAAGCCCCCCCAATCTGACAGAATAGACGCTGTGCGCATGCATAAGCCGCTCCGTCATTAACATACGCCACACCACCTTTGCGTGCGCTCACGTGGCTTCGTCGCGCGAGTGTCCCTATTTCCAGATAGAGAAAGTTGGGAGGTATGCAGGTCATTATGACGAATAAAAATGTTTGCTTTGCAATTTTTACACCAATTTTGACAAATTCCTTTGGCACTCAAAGGTTTAAGCCAGAACACTGACTGTCCTAGAGGAAATGTAAAGAAAATGGAGAGGCTGCATTAGATCATCTACAAAGAGCAACAATAATTTAATAAGCTTCCTTCTGTCAGTTGAAATTTCTTCACCCTATACACCTTTATAATTGTTCTTACGTCGTATAAGCAGTGGGCCTGCAGGTAGTTTCATTGATCAACAGGTCATCAGACACTTCAATTGATGAATATACCCATCTAATTAAACAGAATTTGGAGTCTTATTCACATCTGATGTTTTTTTTGTTTACATCGTTTGCTCTCCTAGCTGTTATTATTTTGGGGTTTCTCCAGCTATTTTCGGTCTGATGGCCAAATTATCTGCTGGAATGGATATCGGGATTTCTGTTTCCTTTGTTAAAATAATACATTAGACATTATCTGCACCCAGCGAGGTAGTGCGCGATGGGAACCGATGGGGTGCTGGCATCATCACTTGCAAATGCAGTCTACAACAAGCATCAGGGTAAGACATAACGGAATCATGGCTCTCACTAACGTCAAGAGCGCACATTGACAGCAACATTGTAAGCATTAAAGGCCATTGTTGAATATATTACTTACAACTGGAAACATTTATTATCTATCTATCTATCTATCTATCTATCTATCTATCTATCTATCTATCTATCTATCTATCTATCACCATTTAGAACAAGGCTTTTCATTGTACCCCAAAAATAATTGGTATTCCAACCTTACGTAGATTACTACTGATATATAGTAAATTACCCTTTTCTATTGATTCAGGAATTATTTGCAACAGTGCTTGGCAAGATTGACCTTAGAGATGACTTTAATTGATTGAGGATGTGTAATGGTGTTGACGAGATCATCTACAGTGCAAATATGGTCATGCCCTTTTCATGCCTCAATGCGCTGAACACGAATATGATGTTTAAAATTGTTTATTAGCACAAGTTTTGAAGATCCTTAACAATCTTAGATCAATGCTGTGGTCACGGACAGCAGACATTTTCCCATTTTAAAATATTTAAAAATATGATTTCCTCATATCAGACACTTGGGTGCAATATGTCTTTGAAGATGCATTTTCCTCATTGTCACTTAGATTTTTTCCCCAGCTACAGTAACTGCAGCACCGTTAGTGTTGAACGTTTTCACCAGGATATTTCTGAGATGGAGAAGAGATACCAGAGGAAATGGAATGCTACAATGCTAGCAGACTAGGTTGGACACTTGCATACCTCCCAACTTCTGCAGCTCAGGAGGCGGGACACTGCTGCTGCGCGCCGCAGGCGCGCCTAATTTTACGGGGGTGTGGCCTAATTTGGGGGCGTGGTCTATACTCGCGGCTCCCCCGCGAGGCCACGCCCCCATTTTTCCGCTATGGGGGCATGACCCAGAGGCTCTGTGAGCCTCTAGCCATGCCCCCAGCCCCCTGGCTGCGGGAATAGACGCTGTGCGCATGCGCACAGCGTTTATTCCCCGCTGCTTAGCAGCTGACAGGGGGGACTCCGCACAGCCCCCCCACACCGCGGGACACTGCCGCCCGCGGGTGGGACAGCGGGACAGGCCCTGACAATCGGGACTGTCCCGATAAAATCGGGACTGTTGGGAGGTATGCACTTGTCAGAGATGCCCCAGAAATAGTGTACAAGCGATTTGCAAACTGAAAGGAGCATTAAAAGCAATGATTTGTATTATTGTTGATGGTGTGTATATATTTTAAGCTATTTTTTTTTGGAAAACAACAAATGTGAATAACTATAAAATGGCAACAAATCTATCAATTTCATTGTCATTTGAAATGGGATACGGTCATTAGGTCTACACCAACTAGGTCGACAAGCATTGGCTCGACACCACTATGTTGACAGGCAGCAGGTCAACAGGTCATTAGGTCGACATGGGCTAGGTCGACAGTCAAAAGGTCAATATGGGGGTTTTCACTGTATTTTTGAGCCGACATGTGCCGACAGGCAGTATTTCATGCCCTACCATCCACTAGGGCTTGGTAGGAGAATAAAGTGTGCCGAGCAAACCCCATGTCGACCTTTTGACTGCCGACCTTGCCCATGTTGACCTAATGCTTATGTCGACCTAGACCCATGTCGACCTAGAACCATGTCGACCGTGACCCATTTCAACCTTGACCCATGTCAACCTAGACCCATGTCGACCTTGCTGCCTGTCGACCTAGGGGTGTCGACCCAATGCTTGTCGACCTAGTTGGTGTAGACCTAACAACCCACACTCTCTGAAATAACACCCTAAATTCCATTAATAAACATATGTAATTTTTATGTACCCCCCCAAAAATGTAAAATTTGTTGTCCAGTGTAATACCCTGGAGCTCACTCCTGATAGGCTGAGGGAGTCTCATTGACTGACATCAGTGGGATTCCCCTCAGTACCGGAAAGGAGCTGCATGTGTAAACAAGCGACTACTTATGGTGAGAAAGGTTTCTAAATTCCATAGGCGTATCAAGACTCACGTTGTTCTACGAAGATGTTCCTCTCATAAAGGTATCTTTGGTATATCCTTGGAGAGCTTTCAAATTACTCAATAGGAATCCTTTTTCATCATGAAGTACTGGATGTCTCCCGCATGTGCTCAAATAAAAGGTAGAGGGTGTCTTAGATTCTAATATATTGTGAACAATTGCTTTTTAACAATTTGGTGAGTAAGTGGGGAGGCTGAGCAAAGATGGTGAACTTTTGACAGCGTACCTCACTTACGTGATTAAAGTGAGGGAGAACACATGTAAAGGTTTCTTTACTTTTGAAGAAAGAGGGCGTACCCCTACTCACGGTGTGGTTAGATGGTTTCAAACCTGTAAAGGTTTCTTTACGTGGATTTCTACCTAGTGCAATAGATTATGGGGCTGTGTGGATCCGGTGTGCATCAATATGGAGTGTTTGACGTTTCCCTCACGTACTCAAAATAAAGAGATGAAAAAAGTGTCTGAGGTTCTAATATACTTAAATAGGTACTTGTGAGTTATCCGGGCTGCCGATTTCTAAATCGAGTCGGATCGGGCACATCGCATCGCATCGCATGCGACCATCGGATGCGATGCGATGACCCGATTTTTCCATAGGAATCAATGTTAAAATGGACTGAGTCCATTTTAACATGGAATTCAATGGGGAAAAGGGGTCCTTTTCATACCCCTACTATCCAAGTGGGCATGGAGTTGGATATAAACCTGTGGCGAGCGTAGCGAGCCACCGAGCCCGAAGCGTGGCGAGCGTAGCGAGCCACCACGAGGGGACACAGAATACCGTTCGCTCGCCACGCTTCGGACTCGGTGGCTCGCTACGCTCGCCACAGGTTTATATCCAACTCCATGCCCACTTGGATAGTAGGGGTATGAAAAGGACCCCTTTTTCCCATTGAATTCCATGTTAAAATGGACTCAGTCCATTTTAACATTGATTCCTATGGAAAAATCGGGTCACCGCATCCGATGGTCGCATGCGATGCGATGCGATGCGATATCGCATCGCATCTGATTGTATGCCTTAACTTAAGGCATACAATCAAAAAATCGGCAGCCCGGATAACTCACAAGTACCCTTAAATATTATTTAAAATTTAGTGAGTAAGTGGGGAGGCTGAATAAAGGTGGTAAACTCTTGACAGCGTACCTCACTTACACATTTGAAAAAAAAAAAAAAATTATTGCTCGATTTTGTGAAAGTATTTTTGGTATTGGATTTCGGATTTTTGTGGTTTGGCCCACAAAATCCATTGTATGGGACATGTATAAAGATTTTTTGGATTAAAATATACGGTGATACCTTTTAACATCGGCTTCCCGGCTCTATTTGGCCTTTTTCACACACCAACCACAAGCACCTTGGAAAAGAAACCGCTATAAGCGTGTTTCCCCCATAAATAGGGGTGAGTAAGGTACGCCACTACATTTTGGCCCCTAAAATAGTGATTGCAAAAAAAGTGTATACCAAGTTATATCTTGAATAATCTCTGTTTTATGAAACTTACACTGGGGAATCTTCTGGCTTAAATTGATGCACACCGGATTTGCATAGCTACACGATTTACTGCACCAGGGAGAGACCCGTGTAAAGAAACCTTTGTAGGTTTGAAACCATCTAACCACACCGTGAGTAAGGGTACGCTCTTCTTTCTAAAAAGTAAAGAAACCTTTACATGTGTTCTCCCTCACTTCAAATGTGTAAGTGAGGTACGCTGTCAAGAGTTTACCACCTTTATTCAGCCTCCCCACTTACTCACTAAATTTTAAATAATATTTAAGTATATTAGAACCTCAGATACTTTTTTCATCTCTTTATTTTGAGTACGTGAGGGAAACATCAAACACTCCATATTGATGCACACCGGATCCACACAGCCCCATAATCTATTGCACTAGGGAGAAATCCACGTAAAGAAACCTTTACAGGTTTGAAACCATCTAACCACACCGTAAGTAGGGGTATGCCCTCTTTCTTCAAAAGTAAAGAAACCTTTACATGTGTTCTCCCTCACTTTAATCACGTAAGTGAGGTACGCTGTCAAAAGTTCACCATCTTTGCTCAGCCTCCCCACTTACTCACCAAATTGTTAAAAAGCAATTGTTCACAATATATTAGAATCTAAGACACCCTCTACCTTTTATTTGAGCACATGCGGGAGACATCCAGTACTTCATGATGAAAAAGGATTCCTATTGAGTAATTTGAAAGCTCTCCAAGGACATACCAAAGATACCTTTATGAGAAGAACATCTTCGTAGAACAACGTGAGTCTTGGTACGCCTATGGAATTTAGAAACCTTTCTCACCATAATATCTGTCTGCATTAAGTGACACTCACACAATTCTTTATATAAATTTTAATTATTCAATGTTTATGTTCTTTTCACTGAACACTTGCTGATCCGGTCATCAATACCAATGCGAGAATAACTCCAGCCAATTCGAAAGAGGAGCCTGTAATACAAAAAGAACATCAAGTATCTCACTGCGCCATTTTTCTATTTCCCTGTGTTGTTCTGGTGTATGGTTTGTGAAGTTAGGGTGTAACTTCTGGGGATTGTGAATTAAGGCAGCACTGCGCCACGTACTATCTGTCACTTGTTTTGCAAAGCGACTTCTTATGTCCGCTAGTTAATTTTTTGGGGGTGGAGATTATTTGAGATTTTTTATTTTTAACTCCTGAATTGCCTACATGGAACAAAGAGGATGCGATTTACACTGGAAGTGAGAATACATTTATTTTTCCACAGGTACCCATTGAAATTTAACTGGAAAGTGGACCAAATCTACGGGTTCAAGATAGGTGATCATGTATGTAGGGTATATGTGTGAAATAAATGTATACTTTATTCAATGTTGGTGTTTTTTTTGCAGTATTGGTGCTGTTGGGGGACTACAAGTCCTAGCGGGCCCATGATGCCTCTCGTGCTGGGACTTGTGGTTCCCCAAGTCACTGCATGTGGGGAAGGCTTTCTGTGACTTGTAGTTCCACAACAAAACCCACAACTTTGTTTTAACTCTTTGTTTTACACTCTTTTCAACCTGGCACCCACTGCCCAGTGGTGCTGGGGATAGCCCCGGCTCCAGCCCTGGCCAGGAGTGACCTGGGGGACCCCACTCCCCCAGGGAACCGGCCAAGGTTGACCAGCCACTGGTTAATGGCATGGCTGCAGGACCTTATATATAAGTGTCACCCAGCCAGAGCCGGTGCTAGGGTGTCCAGCGCCCTCCTGCAAACCATACATTTTGCACCCACCTGCAAACCATACATTTTGTGCCCTTTCACATTGCCATTGCAACAAGCTGCAGCCCGATTGTGGGAGTGTATGCAACATGCGATCCTATGGAGGATCTCGGGTGCATGTACATGTATGCATACACCATCTCAGTGCTGTGTCCTCAAAATGTTGCAGGCACTAAAGGTGCCCATACACACTGCGAGAATCGCATACGTTATGGGCTAGATCGAATCGCACAGCATGCATGCAATGTGTGTGCGATGCAATCCGAAAGCAGTACATAAAGTATGTGCAGCACTCGTGACTGAGATGGAAAGGAGGGGAGAGAAGGAGGAGATGGAAGAAGAGGGGAGGAGATAGAGGGGGCGGAGTGTTGAGGACTGGCAGTGGCACTGGGACAGCACACTGAGAAGAGGAAGGAGCTGCTGCCTGTTCTTCATTTGATTGACAGCTGACAGGCGCAGGGAGTAATGGGTAGGGGGTGGATCCGGACATGACATGTCATCCAGGCATTCACAGACAGCACTACATGCCTCAGCGCAAGTGTCACGGACATTTGCGCTGTCTGACAGCGGGCAGCAGTATGGAGATGCTGAGCAGCTCCCTGCGCGATGCAGGGAGTTGCTCAGCATCTCCATACTGCCGCCAGCTGTCAGGCGCTACGGGCACCGTGCAGGAGGCAGTGACAGTGAGGGCTGAGGCAGCTTTAGCAGAGCAGGGAGGGAGACAGCGCCTTTTCAGCATGGCGCCTCCCTGCTTTGCAGGAGCTGCTGAGTGGGTAGCGCCGGCCCTGCACCCAGCTGTGGCATTACCCTGATGGTGGTTGGAGCCCTGTGCTGGTTATAAAAATATAGGTGACCCCTACTCTTTTTATCCCCCCGTAATATTTGTATCCAGGACTGTTCCAAGGACCCATGCTTGTTTATGAAATAAGGTGGAACCTTATAGATTTTGACCCCATTTTTCTAATACCAGGATCGACCCAGGCTGGTTATTTCTTATATGTTTACACATGGAAGCATCTGACTAATTTAGTAAATAAAGATAAAGTTCTGCATTACAATATGTTAAAAGGTCTTAAAGTACTGTAGTTCTCAATGTAACCTCAGAAAAACATCACTCCCAGTGTGCAGGCACGTGCTCTCTGAATTGTACTGAAAGCCTCTGAAATTAATCATTGCTGTGGGAATAAAGTGCCTTTGAACTCTTTAATCCTAGATTATTCCTGTATATTTTAAGAACTGGGGATGTCTGATGGTCTGTAATTCCGGATTAAAGCTTCAGTTTATCTCATCTCGTCCCTAGTATGTTTTATCTGCAATCATTGGTAATTAAGGAAGATGCTACTACTTATGAACATCAGCATTATGAGATTTGGGGAACTATTTATCAGAATACACATTTTGAATTCCAAGATGAAAAGATATTTTAGATATTTTATCCACTAGGGCGAGGTACCCTGCCAATTCACCGGGCAGCTGCTGGGTGGCAGGATCGCATGAGATACATTGTCTGTGGTCCTTTTGCAAACAATGTATCATATGTGATCCCAACAAGGGCTACAAGCTGCAATAAATATTCATGGCATCCTGTAGGATCTGCGACTGCAAGGCGCACGGGAACACGCATCACATTGCCATTGCAGGAAAATTACATGTAATTTTTTACGCAGCAATGTGTCGGAATCGCATAAAAAGTGTAAATATCGAACTAATGGATGGCCGCCTTAAATTCACAAAGTGAAAACAACATTTTTCAAATGAATTTAGGATGTTTCTCTTGAATTGGCTTTGATAAAAGCACGTCGTAGAGAAGAGCTGGAAATAGAGTGATACAAATCAAAATGATGTGCTGAAGTAACCCATAGGGCAGGCTAACATGGCATAACAATATCTGAAGATGGCATTATTGACAAGGGCATTTTAGGAGAGCCCGTGTGCAGCCTCTTCCATTCGTGCCCCCTGCTCTCTGCCAACAGCTGTGCAGCGTTATAGAGTCTGTGCACTAAAGGGCCCAACTCTAATGCGCATGAGCAGGCCTCCATAAAAATGGTACGTCAGACTTTTTTCTGGGATTTCCATAGCACTGCTGCTGTCATCGTGGGACACCGGAGGGGTAAATATTTATTAAAAAAATTGGTGCAGAGCAGGCAGGTTGGCAGGCCACACTAGCAACAAAGCTTTTTAACTGCCACCTTATGCAGAGGGGTTTATAACGTCATCCTCACCTTCAGACTCTCAGTAATGGCGTTACTTTCACAGGTAGAGGCACCTCTTGCTGTATTACCATATCTCAGCATTTCTGAGTCTGCCAAGTACGCAGCGGTGATGCTCTACCATCCACATATGAATGGTCAAAGGTGTTATTCATTGAGAAAGAAAAAAAGAAGGTTTAAAGGTGTAACACCATTGAAGGGGGATTATACAAATGAACTGTACTATTTGGCCAAATGTGACCATGGCTGCTTAACAGAGGTGAAGGGATTATCTTTAAGAAGATGTAAAATACCTATTAGTTTTCAGCATTTTGAGCAGGTGCTTAAGCAAGATAAATAGTGCATTAGTCCTCCTGTACCTGCAGATTAGACTGCCTCACTGTTTGCAACTAAACAATCCAAGAAACAATGTAAAATGAGATGAGTTCCAGACGCACAGGACTGTAATGGGTAATATTTGTGAACAAGTTTTACTTTTACTTGGACCCCTGTATTTGTGTGTATGTATGTATATATATATATATATATATATATATATATATATATATATATATATATATATATGTATATATATATATATATATATATATATATATATATATACGGATCCAATCCTGCCGGCACTCTGGTATACACAGCAACTTGCCCCGGTGCCATAAACGAAAGTCCATACAACAACTCCAAAAGAAAGAAGGCACTCGGGAAACAGCGGTATAAAGCAACACAAACGTGTATTGTTGAGCTTTCGGGGTTTGACCCCCTTCCTCAGAACACGACTACAGCAATGAAACACAGTACAGAACTGACATAAATACCTTAGTCCAGCAGATCTCCCGCCCCGTGGCGTCCATTGACCAGGTGCACGCTGCAGAAGCCGGGATGCAGGCTGATGACATCATGCATCCAGATCCAGGAAGCGGTGCCGCTGCCTAGCAACGCCAGCCGCTTGCGTTTCACTCCAGACTCCATTACTCACAGCCTGCTCTCAGGCTGCTGCTGCCGCCCTTACAACCGCCCACCTGGGAGGAGAGACATTTAGACAACAGATTACTTATAATGCATTACAATGGCCATAGTCATCTACATATACAATACAACAGAGTACAATCAAAAATGGAAACAAACGAGACATACAAACAAATAACATGTAGCAGAGAGATTAGGTAAGCGCATTCCAGCTGATCTTGTCATTTAGCCCTTTAGGGGCAATAGTATTCAATCTAAAGATCCAGCGAGACTCGGTGATTAACAGGCGTTTTGCCCTGTCACCGCCACGCATGGAATCCTTTATATGATCAATCATAAAATACTTTAAAGAAGAGAGCGGATGCCCCATAGACTTAAAATGGCGTGCCACAGGCTGATCAACCGACCTGCCAGACTGGGCAAGATCGATGGCCGACCTATGTAACGCCATTCTAGTACGGAAAGACTGTGTGGTCTGGCCCACATAGTAAAGGCCGCAAGGGCACACTGAAATATAAACCACATATTCTGTTCTACAGGTGAGCACATGGCGGATGTCATACTGTTTATCCGTATGGGGATGCCTAAAGTTTTTACATGGCATCAGATACTTACACGTAGTACAATTATAACAGCTATAACAGCCTGGTGGCTTGGTGTAGACATTGGGGGGCCTGGGTACATTCAGACCCGTAATGTCAGTACGTACCAGCCTGTCGCGTAAATTGCGACCTCTTTTAAAGGCTGCTAGCGGTCGAATAGATTTGAACACAGGTAGATCGGGATCATGTTTGACCATAGGCCAAAGGGCCTTGGATGCATATTGTAATATGGGACTTGCCACTGAATACGTGCTGGTCCATGGCAGTACATTACCCGAATCGGGTTTCCTGGGTTTCAACAGATCTGAGCGCGGAATTGACATCACCTGCAATTTTTGCTGGCTTAAGGTAACAGGATCATAACCCCTACTGATAAATTTACTAATGAGGTGATCTAATCTACTGGACAACAAGGATGGGTCACTGACGAGCCTCACTATCCTCATCATCTGGGAGTGGGGCAATCCCCTTTTCAGGGCAGGGGGATGGTGGCTTGATGCCAACAGGAAGGTATTTCTGCCCACATCCTTATAATAAACATCAGTGGTGATTTTGTTGTCAATCAAAGATACTGCTACATCCAAAAATTGAGCACAGCTATCATTACAAGAAAACGTGAACTTAATCGCCGAATCACTGGAGTTCACCTCAGCGATCAGCGACTCAAACAGCTCCTGTCCACCCGTCCACAGGACAAAAATGTCATCTATGTAACGGGTGTACAGGAGCAGATGCTTGTTCACCTCAGGTCTGAGCAAAAACATACGGTCTTCTTCACGGAACATATAGATGTTGGCATACGAGGGTGCCACCGCCGATCCCATGGCACACCCTCATAGCTGTAGGTAGTAACTACCATCAAATAGGAAGAAGTTCCTCTCAAGAGTCAATTGCAGTAGCCTGAGAAACAACTGGTGGTCAAAAACCGCGGTATCAAGCTGTTGATTAAGGAATAACTGCACCGCCTCCACACCCCCTGCATGGGGTATGGATGTATACAGGGAAGATACATCTAGGCAACACATCAGGGTGCCAGGTGGAACCACAGGAATGTCCCGCAACAAATTTAAAAAGCTTGTAGTGTCCTTTAAGAACGATGGTTTGGAGCACAATAGTGGTTGGAGAATATAGTCGAGCAGCTGTGATACAGGCTGATAGAGGGAATTTCGAGCAGCAATAATCGGACGGCCCAGTGGATTCCTGGCATCCTTATGTAATTTGGGCAACGTGTACAACACAGGAACCACCGGTGCCGCCGTCAGAATCCGATCACGGACTTTAGCTGGCAATAAGCCCTCGGATACTGCAGTGGAAAGAATAGTAGAGAGTTCTTTCTGGTATTTTTGGGTCGGATTCCCAGGGAGCTTCAAGTATACGGCAGGATCTGCTAATTGAGTGTAGATTTCTTTGCGATAATCCTCGATGTTTTGTATCACAATGGCCCCGCCTTTGTCGGCGGGCCTAATAGTGATATCCTCATAGCTGCAAAGCTGTTTGAGGGCCGAAGATTCATCTACAGACAGATTCTTGGTTACCTTACCCGGGGCTGCCACAAAACGATGAATGGAATCATCCAATAATCTGCCAAACGTTTTGATTGACGAATTGGTCGATATTGGATCAAATTTAGATCCAGAGTTGCTGCGAAGAAACTCATCAAAAACACCAGTAGAAATTTGTGAAGGTTTAGACTGAAAGGACTCTTTTAACCGCAATTTCCTCATCAACTTGTGATGATCACAGCGCCAGTCAAATTCATCCAAGAAATTAGTAGGTACAAAGGAGAGTCCCATAGAGATGACAGATATTTCAGTAGTTGATAGGGTACGGTCAGATAGGTTAAATATCAGGGTTTCTTGTTCAACACCTGGCGAGGCGGATTTCTTCTTACCTCGCCTATTTTGCCCGCCCCTGCGGGTGGCCTGCCTCTTGGACGCCGGCTTGAAGATGCCCCCTGGCCTAAAGGTTCCGATATTTCTGTTGCCATGGTTTGCGTCGGCGATAGCCACCATCAGAGCGGCTTGGTTGTTGTTCACCTGTTAACCATCCGTACACTTTGTTTTCATCATAGTCGGCATCGACAGTATGCCGCTTATTTCTTTTAAATTTGAGCAACTCTCTCTTGTAGTTCTCACATTGCTCCTCCAATTTAGCCAAGCTCGCTGCATTAATAGGATTATTCAGGATGTCATGATGACTTGTCTGAAAGGCAGGAATTTTAGACTTGGAAATCTGTAGCTCCCGGCCTGACTCCTCGATCACTAAGACCATTAGGTCCAGGGAGGCCCTGTTCAGGATCCCAACCCACTTACGGACGAAATCCGGATTGTGCCGGCCAATAGTGGGGATATTCCGAATCCGGAATCCCCTGGGGATTTTGTGTGCACGGAAATAATCGGACAGGGATGCCCCATGTAAATGAAAGTCTATTTCCCTTCTCCGCAGTTTACCTTCCTGTTGGCATCAAGCCACCATCCCCCTGCCCTGAAAAGGGGATTGCCCCGCTCCCAGATGATGAGGATAGCGAGGCTCGTTAGTGACCCATCCTTGTTGTCCAGTAGATTAGATCACCTCATTAGTAAATTTATCAGTAGGGGTTATGATCCTGTTACCTTAAGCCAGCAAAAATTGCAGGTGATGTCAATTCCGCGCTCAGATCTGTTGAAACCCAGGAAACCCGATTCGGGTAATGTACTGCCATGGACCAGCACGTATTCAGTGGCAAGTCCCATATTACAATATGCATCCAAGGCCCTTTGGCCTATGGTCAAACATGATCCCGATCTACCTGTGTTCAAATCTATTTGACCGCTAGCAGCCTTTAAAAGAGGTCGCAATTTACGCGACAGGCTGGTACGTACTGACATTACGGGTCTGAATGTACCCAGGCCCCCCAATGTCTACACCAAGCCACCAGGCTGCTATAGCTGTTATAATTGTACTACGTGTAAGTATCTGATGCCATGTAAAAACTTTAGGCATCCCCATACGGATAAACAGTATGACATCCGCCATGTGCTCACCTGTAGAACAGAATATGTGGTTTATATTTCAGTGTGCCCTTGCGGCCTTTACTATGTGGGCCAGACCACACAGTCTTTCCGTACTAGAATGGCGTTACATAGGTCGGCCATCGATCTTGCCCAGTCTGGCAGGTCGGTTGATCAGCCTGTGGCACGCCATTTTAAGTCTATGGGGCATCCGCTCTCTTCTTTAAAGTATTTTATGATTGATCATATAAAGGATTCCATGCGTGGCGGTGACAGGGCAAAACGCCTGTTAATCACCGAGTCTCGCTGGATCTTTAGATTGAATACTTTTGCCCCTAAAGGGCTAAATGACAAGATCAGCTGGAATGCGCTTACCTAATCTCTCTGCTACATGTTATTTGTTTGTATGTCTCGTTTGTTTCCATTTTTGATTGTACTCTGTTGTATTGTATATGTAGATGACTATGGTCATTGTAATGCATTATATGTAATCTGTTGTCTAAATGTCTCTCCTCCCAGGTGGGCGGTTGTAAGGGCGGCAGCAGCAGCCTGAGAGCAGGCTGTGAGTAATGGAGTCTGGAGTGAAACGCAAGCGGCTGGCGTTGCTAGGCAGCGGCACCGCTTCCTGGATCTGGATGCATGACGTCATCAGCCTGCATCCCGGCTTCTGCAGCGTGCACCTGGTCAATGGACGCCACGGGGCGGGAGATCTGCTGGACTAAGGTATTTATGTCAGTTCTGTACTGTGTTTCATTGCTGTAGTCGTGTTCTGAGGAAGGGGGTCAAACCCCGAAAGCTCAACAATACACGTTTGTGTTGCTTTATACCGCTGTTTCCCGAGTGCCTTCTTTCTTTTGGAGTTGTTATATATATATATATATATATATATATATATATATATATATACACACACACAGACAGTGCTAAGAAAAGGTCAATACAATCAAGATAAATATTAAAAACATAAAACTGATATAAAATCACATAAAAAATCGCCATTAGGGCAAAACAGAAGTACTATATACAGAAATCACATATATATCTTCATAATGTATCAGTGTAGCGTCCTTTTAAGCGATTCGATAACACTCATCATTTGATCAAAGCAGAAGGCCCTGCGTGTTTCGTCATTAACATGACTTCATCAGGGGCAAAGAAATAACCGTTCAACCATATGCTATCTGTAGTATATCTCCAATACAGTATGTTTAAAGCAGTTCAATGATGGAATATCCAAAAAGATTATCCGCTGTTCGATTTCTTTCAGGGGATAAAGTATTTGCTCAAAAAAGCTGGAGATCTATTGGCTTTAACCAATGCCAACTCTCGTATAGCGACTGTGGTGGAGCAGTGCATACAGCTGGGATCCCACATTACACATAATACGTCCTCTTACCTTCTCATACCCCCACTATCCACGTCGGCGTGGACTTGAATTTATATAGTGTGGCGAGCCACCAAGCCCGAAGTGTGGGGAGCGCAGCGAGCCCCGCGAGGGGACGCAGAATACATGTAAAGTAATACGCATCCCCTCGCGGGGCTCGCTGCGCATGCCACGCTTCGGGCTCGGTGGCTCACTGCGCTCGCCACACTATATAAAATCGATTCCACATCGACGTGGATAGTGGGGGTATGAAAAGGTTGGAGGATGCATACCGCCGCCCCTCACGGGCTCGCTGCGCTCGCCACGCTTCGGGATGCCGTTCATAGTGGGGGTGGCGTGGGGGTGCAATTTAAAATCGCATTGCATCGGGTGTATGGCATGCGATGGCATGCGATGCAATGTTATTATATGTCCGTACGGCTTAATATCTTGGGCGCCGTGCTAGGAAACAAGAACTGGGATTTTTGTTCTCGATGCTAGGGGGAGTTACATGCTCATTGCCAGGGGGAGTTACATGATTGTTGCCAGGGGGGAGTTATATGTTCTTTGCCAGGGATGAGTTATATACTTGTTGTCAGGGGGAGGGTTGCATGCTCATTGCCAAGGGAACTTGCCTGCTTGTTGCTAAGGTGACTTACATGCTCATTGCCAAGGGTACTTCCATGCTCGGTTTCCAGGGTGGGGAGGGGAAACATTGCCTAGGGAGCTCCTAAAAGTGTCCCGCATTCCTCTGACTGCTGCGTCCAGCCTCCTACCCACAGCGGGCCGCACGCAGATTCTCTTTGCAGCAGACCCTCCATTGCCTTGGAGGTGAAACAAACTAGAGGTCTGCCAGTATCTCTAGTGTGTCTGCTCCAAAAAGCAGTGGCCATTTTTAAAGGGGTCACTGCCTACTCTACCTACAGAATGTATGTGCGGCCTGCTGTGGGTTGGAAGCTGGACATGGCAGTCAGAGGAGCACGATGACAGTGAGAGGGTGTAGGTATGTTGGGCATTAGGGGTACCTGGGCACACCCCTGTGCACACCTATGATTATAAAGTGCAGGGATAGTTATATTTGTTTGAGTTATTTTGCTTCTGTGCAGGGTAGATAATGGCTGCTTTATGTTTTTACTGCATTAAAGAACACACTACACCCAAATCTAAATATCTCTGCACTTATTACATTTGCCCCACCTGCAGTGCAACATAGTTTTGCTCATTAGAGAAATATGTTGGTTTGAGGTCTTTATGAATAACCCCCTATGGGCCTTATTCTCGTTTATACGCTCAGTAGCGCACACGGGGGGGGGGGGGGGTTCTGTGTACCCAGAACCCCCCCCAGGAATCTAAGGGCTTTAATCTGAAAGCTGAGGGTCCCCTCTTTTCATGGGTACAAGGTACAACCGTCGAATGATGAGGGTCTAGCCCCCCTAGGCTGCAAATGGATGCTTATGCAAAACATCCATTCACAGTCGTGAGGGCGAATTCGCCATGTAAAGGGCGAATGCAAGCAACGGGCCTGCATAAATAGACATGCAGCGAGGCAAACTTTGCTTTGCTGCGTATCAACCAGAATAACCTCCTGTGTGCGTAAACGCTGCTAGTCCAGTGTGGATTATGTGCCCAAATTACGCTACCCCTGTGTGCATTATGTGCATAAGTGGCGCTACCATTGTGGACATTATGATTGTATGGTGCAAATGTGCATTATGGCCCTTATTCAGATCTGATTGCAGCACAAATTTGTTTGAAAAATGGGCAAAACCATGTGCACTGCAGGTGGGGCAGATGTAACATGTGCAGAGAGAGTTACATTTGGGTGGGGTATGTTGAAACTGAAATCTAAATTGCAGTTCAAAAATAATTCAGCCAGTATTTACCTTACACAGAAACAAAATAACTCCCACAAATCTAACTCTCTCTGCACATGTTACATCTGCCCCACCTACAGTGCACATGGTTTTGCCTACTTTCAAAAAAAAATTGTACTGCGATCAGATCTGAATAAGGGCCAATGTGCAAGGGGCACTACTGTGTAGAGCATACCTCCCAACAGTCCCGATTTTATCGGGACAGTCCCGATTGTCAGGGCCTGTCCCGCTGTCCCACCCGCGGGCGGCAGTGTCCCGCGGTGTGGGGGGGCGGTTGGGAGTCCCCCCTGTCAGCTGCAAAGTAGCGGGGAATAAACGCTGTGCGCACAGCATCTATTCCCGCAGCCAGGGGGCTGGGGGCATGGCTAGAGGCTCACAGAGCCTTTGGGTCATGCCCCCATAGCGGCAAAATGGGGGCGTGGCCTCACGGGAGAGCCGCACGTATAGGCCACGCCCCCAAATTACGCCACGCCCCCGCCCGCTTAACTGCCGAAGTTGTGAGGTATGGTAGAGGAATGTGAATAAGGGGAAATATGTTGTAGTGTAAAATGAATCAAGGCCTGGTACACAGGCCTTTGACCTGTTTCTATGATTTGACCTGTTTCTATGATTATTATTATTAATAATAATAATAATAATAATAGTGACATAGTCATATGCACAGTGAAACAAGTATTGTTTAAGCCAGCATAAGTGAGAACCTCTATAATGAGACAAACACTTCTTGAGAAGCTGGATAAGAGAGAGTGTGTGAGACTAATGCCTTAAGATCCCACTTAAGCAGGTTGACTGTATTTAAAGAGAGCTGGTATGTTGGTGGTGTCCACCATCTGCTCTGGTTGGGGAAACCGGTCAATGAGTTGATAGTGTCTAGGTCGACCTTGAAAAGGTCGACCACTATTGGTCGACATACAATAGGTCTATACATGGAAAAGGTCGACATGACCTTGGTTGACTTCGACAAAAGGTGGATTCAAGCAAAGGGCTGACACAGGTAAAAAGTCAACACAAGTTTTGTCCTAATTTTTTTTTAAACTGATCCAAGTGGGCACATAGGGGAAATATATAGTGTCAAGTTCGGCAAGCCATATGAGAGAATGCGGTACACTAATACCGTGCCCGTGTCGACCATAGACACAAAAAAAGTGAAGCTTGTATTGACATTTCCAGTGTCAACCTTTTCCTCATGTCCACCTTTGATAATGTTGACCTAGATCATGTCGACTCTTTTCATGTTATGACCAATAGTGGTCGACCTATAGACTATCGACCTAGACACTGTTGACCTTTGGTTTTGGTATAAATGGTTGACAGTCAGCATCTAGGTCAATACCAAATGGTTGACATGGTCTACATAGACAAAGGGGGAAATTTACTAAGAAAACAAATACAAAAAATATATTCGGTGTCCTGATGTCCTGGGTCCGGTGCCTGAAGAAATCCATAGGAGACATGTGGAAGGAAATTATACTCACAGGTCTCCTCCGGCGTAGATCACATCCTCTTCTACCCTGAAATAGTCATTGGTTCTTGGCAAAATAATAAAACTCAAAAACTCTACCCATCGCCTACAGTGATTCTCACTCAGAATGCCGCTATTGCATCAATGTACCAAGCCGAAATACAGATAAGATGGCCTGATTCATAAATTTTAATAAATTTCTGATGTTTAATGATCTGCGTATGCATAGGACCCGGACTATCAATGTGCACAGTGTATCATTGTATCCAGCAGTGTCGGTCTCAGTGCCCCAGTAGTGCAAAATTATTGGCATGTTAGAGTTTGAAGGTGGCATCATAGAGAGCCTTAGAAAAAGAGGGCATGTCTGCTCCATTTGCGCAGTATTCCTGGATACAACTCTACTGACTCTGGCAGCATCATTTCTCTGGATATGAGTAACCTGAGTGTTACTAAGATGTCCGATGTTCATGCAGCGGATCCAACACTGCATCTCTGGCTGCACCAAGCAGATCACAGAAGCATTCCGTAGATGGTATTTTACTTATGACTCCTCCTGCTTTTGCATAATTGTGCACAACCGCTCCATACAAAGACACAGCGGTGGTACCATGATTAGCATTCACTTCTGAATCAGCCCTCATTTCTGTGGGTTATGGTATTTTAGATCTACATTTTCTAGGTGTACAATCAAAAGGTCGACAACTAATGGTCGACAGGGTCCAATGGTTGACAGCAAATAGGTAAACAGGGTCAAAAGGTCAACAGTCAAAATGTCGACAGGATGAAACAAGTTGACAGTCAAAAGGTCGACATGGTCAAAAGGTAGACATGCAAATGTCGACGTGTAGAAGGTCGATAAATGTTGACACGAGTTTTCATGTTTTTATTGTTGTCTATGTCAACATAGGTCAAGTGTACAGCATCCTGCATGACTTGCTGCACTTGCCATGCTTTAGGCTACTTTTATAATCTAACTCTGTGCCCACGTGGATGGTGAAATACGAGCAAGTTGGTTTCTTACAAAAAATCATTAAAAACTCACGTCGACCTTTGTTGACCTTAGAACTCATATCAACCTCTTTCATGTAGATCTTTTTACTACATCGACATTTTGACCATGTCAACCTTTTGTTTGTCAAACTTTTGACCCTGTTGACCTTTTGATTGTCGACCTAGTGATTGTCTATCCAAAACCTGAATGCCAGTTCTGTGCACACAGGCTGGGGGCCAATACTGGCGACTTACGATCAACTCTGCAACAGCACCGAACAGTATAAAAAAATGTAACCTCATAAAACTAAAATGAAATGGAATCTAATGTAAGAGTAAAATATCATAGACTATGAATGAGAGAAGTCTTAGGTTAAACATATTGGAAATTGCAGATGGTTTATTATCTCAAAGTAAAGCTAATATTTCTATGTGTTTAATTTAAATATGCAATGCTTTTCTTTGATATGATAATATGATTCTTCAAAGGAAATTTTACATTGAGATATTCTTGAAGGAAAAGGACAGAAATAACATTTAATTACTTTTAGTTTAATGATTAAACTGTTCATGGGGTCATATTTTACTGTAAATCTGCTTTTATATTTGATTTCAGTTAAGAGAAAGAACAGTCAGATAATATCAATTAATGCTCTGGTGACATTTTATGTAATTACATCATACCAATCTTATTTTTGCTACAGAATTTAGCATGTAAGGCATTCTCTATTATGTCTTTATAGCATATATATATATATATATATATATATATATATTTATATATACATACATATATATATATATATATAGAAAAGATAGGGAGAGCACTCACCAATTCACAGCCAAGTCCAATAAGGTTTACTTACCATGTTACTCCCGTGTCCAAGATTTCTCTCGCGCTGCCCCCCTGCACTGGAACAACCTCCAGCCACCCATCAGGCTATCTGATTTCCTTACCTCCTTCAAGCTCTCCCTCAAAACCCACTTTTTTCGACTAGCCTATCCCTCCTCCTAACCTCTTTTGATCCTCCTATCCTGCCTCCGTTCCCCTCCGTTCCTACTTATCCTATTGTATTTCGTTCGTCCACCCACCTATTTTTAGTATGTTAACTCTTATGAGCAGGGCCCTCCTTCCTCACATACTCACCCTACCTCATTACCTCACCTGTGCTCCTGTCCTGTTCTTCCCTTCCTCTACTTCATCTTCAGTCTCCTTAACAATTTTGACACCTACTTCTGAACTGATGCTGATTTTAGTTCTACCAGCTATACCCCTATTTATACTGTATCTTTCAACACACCCTGTACGTTACCTTGTAATTAGTTTTTTTGTTTGCTATGTACGGCGCTGCGGACAATTTGCAGCGCCTTATAAATAAACGTACCACTACTACTACTACTTACAACTTTATTCTTACATAAAAAGAATCAGGCGTCAACGTTTCGGTCTGTCTTGCAGACCTTTGTCAAGACATCAGGCCATATATAACAAGAGATCCTACTCCATCAGAGAGAGGTCTCTGGTGGAGTAGGATCTCTTGTTATATATGGCCTGATGTCTTGGCAAAGGTCTGCAAGACAGACCGAAACGTTGACGCCTGATTCTTTTTATGTAAGAATAAAGTTGTAAGTAAACCTTATTGGACTTGGCTGCGAATTGGTGAGTGCTCTCCCTATCTTTTCTATTTTTGGACTTCATTGTACCTTGGATTGGAGCACAAACGTGTTGAACTATACCCTATTGGTGTGCGGATAACCTGTTGCTATATATATATATATATATGACGAAAATGCACATGCATTGAAACGTTGCTTGTCTGCAAATAATTTTTTTTGGATTACTACAATGTCTGGAGTGCTACGTCCACACCCGCCACAGTCTACATAACCTCGAAGTGCTCGAAGTGGACCGGTATGCAACGGTATGGCATACCGGCACTTCAAGCACTAAACTATTTTTTTTTTTTTTCAATGTGGAGCTGCTACTGTCACAGGGACATTCCGGTACCCCTGTGACCTTGTCTCCACCCACCCGCAGTGTGTAACCAGCCGCCTCCAGTGACAGTCGGGAACGGGGAGCAGCAGAGAGTGAGATGGGTAACCCGGAAGATGATGCGCCTTCCGCATACAGGTGCGGGGAACTGCCCATCTCTGAGTGGAGTCCCGGGGTGCAGGGCTGGTGACTAAGTGGAGAGCAGAATGGAGAGGGAGCTGCAGTGGCGGAACTACCGTGGGTGCAGGGGGTGCAGCTGCTATGGGGCCCGGCGGGTGGGGGGGCCCGGGCCCCATGGACAGCAAGCAAGCACTCCCCTGCACACCGTGACCGCCAATATACAGAGCCGCCATTAAGCAGGCCCCCCCTGGGCTTGCCTGTGCAGTGTGCTGCTCTATGCTGGGCTGGCCGGGGGAGAACTTGAGAAGGCAGGCAGGGGGGAGGACGACGCCGCCGTCGCCGCCGTGCACTTTGACCCGCGAGATGTAGCGTCATCATCCCGCGGGTCTGCTGCTGCTGCTGGCGTCCAGGAGACGTGGTATATTTAAAAGTCACATCTCCCGCTGGACCGCGCTAGCCAATAGACACTCGCGGTCCAGCAGCCACCAGTTGATTGGCTGCTGGACCGCGAGCACCTATTGGCTAGCGCGGTCCAGGGGGAGATGTGACTTAAATAGCAGCACCTGACCGTGCACAGTGGGGAGCTGGGAGCGGGCAGGCCCGGCGATAGCGGGGAGGGGGTTCGCGGAATGCACCGCCGCTGCTGCTGCTGCCAATAATCTCTGCATTAGTGTGTCCCACCCACCCTGCACTAGTGTGTGTGTCCCACCCACCCTGCACTAGTGTGTGTGTCCCACCCACCCACCCTGCACTAGTGTGTGTGTCCCACCCACCCACCCTGCACTAGTGTGTGTGTCCCACCCACCCACCCTGCACTAGTGTGTGTGTCCCACCCACCCTGCACTAGTGTGTGTCCCACCCACCCACCCTGCACTAGTGTGTGTCCCACCCACCCACCCTGCACTAGTGTGTGTGTCCCACCCACCCACCCTGCACTAGTGTGTGTGTCCCACCCACCCTGCACTAGTGTGTGTGTCCCACCCACCCTGCACTAGTGTGTGTGTCCCACCCACCCTGCACTAGTGTGTGTCCCCCACCCACCCACCCTGAACTAGTGTGTGTCCCCCACCCACCCACCCAGCACTAGTGTGTGTCCCCCACCCACCCAGCACTAGTGTGTGTCCCCCACCCACCCA
Organism: Crinia signifera; assembly: GCF_055691185.1. NCBI lineage: Eukaryota > Metazoa > Chordata > Amphibia > Anura > Myobatrachidae > Crinia > Crinia signifera. The sequence goes on along the minus strand of NC_139225.1, from coordinate 57,001,795 downwards.
GCACTAGTGTGTGTCCCCCACCCACCCAGCACTAGTGTGTGTCCCCCCAGTGTGTGTCCCACCCTGCACTAGTGTGTGTCCCCCACCCACCCTGCACTAGTGTGTGTCCCACCCACCCTGCACTAGTGTGTGTCCCACCCACCCTGCTGTGCACTAGTGTGTGTGTCCCACCCACCCTGCTGTGCACTAGTGTGTGTGTCCCACCCACCCTGCTGTGCACTAGTGTGTCCCACCCACCCTGCTGTGCACTAGTGTGTGTCCCACCCACCCACCCTGCTGTGCACTAGTGTGTGTGTCCCACCCAGCCACCCTGCACTATCTCACCCACCCTGTTCTGCACTATCATTTACTCACACCTTCCCTCCCTGCAAGCACATTTCAGTCCCCCTTGGCAACGCTCAATTTCAGTCCCCCTTGGCAACGCTCAATTTCAGTCCCCCTTGGCAACGATCAATTTCAGTTCCCCTTGGCATTAAGCATGAAGCCCCTGGCATCAAGCATGTAGGTAAGTGGCACTTATGTGTTAAATGTGTAATGGGCATTACGGTTTGTTAAATAGTGTGCAATGGGCATTGCGGTGTGTTAGTATGCGATGGGCATTACGGTGTGTTAGTATGCGACGGGCATTATGGTGTGTTCTATAGTATGCAATTGGCATCATGTGTGGCCTTATGTGTAATTGGCGTTATGGCTGTGGCATTATGTGTAATGGGTATTACAAAGTTCGCTAAAATGTGCAATGGGCATTACGGTGTGTGGTATAATGTTGGGCCATGCCCACTTTTCACGGAGCAGGAGCCTCACCTACTACAAATTGGGGGGGCGCGAAACATGCCCTTGCTCCGGGCGCCGTGGCACCTAGCTACACCACTGGCTGCGCTAGGGAGAGACTCAGGAGGGGGGAGTCAGGGACACTGCCTTTGCCTGCTGCCTGGAGTGGGCCTGTGGACGCACGTGCAAAGGGATCTGGAGTCTAGATCCATCATCCGGAGTGAGGACCCCTAAAAAAACATCATCTAATATATCTGGTGAACTGGGCAATATATTTTATTACTGTATTTTTCTGCATATGTGGGTCGCATAATGTGTAATGGCGGGTCGGGCACTGTGGTGGGTCACATAATGTGTAATGGCCACTGCGTTGTGTTGCGTAATGGGCATTACGGTGTGTTGCATATTGTGTAATGGGCGTTGCAGTGTGTCGCAAAAATGTGTAATGGCCACTGCGTTGTGTTGCGTAATGGGCATTGTGTTGTGTTGTGTAATGGCGGGCACTGAGGTGGGTCGCATAATGTGGGCAGGGGGGGGCCCCATTATAAATTCTGCTATGGGGCCCACAAAGTTCTAGTTACGCCTCTGGGGAGCTGGTAGAGATCTCCGCGGAGCTGCAGTCTGCTGAGTAGGGAGACGTGTCCCACCTGTTGCCTGCCTAAGCCACCTCCACCTCAGCAGACATTTCGGAGAGCTCCCCCCCCCCCCCCGCACCCGAGGTCACGCAGCTTCCCTGCTCCCGGGTCCGTCTCCCGAAAGCGAGACTGAACACTGAGGCTGCATGAGGTAAGCTCCTTGCCGCTTCCTCCCTTCCCGCACCTGCAGGAGATCCCCTGCTCTACCCGGCGGTGGGGGTGGCAGATGTCTGGCCATCATATAGAGCAGTGCTCCGCTATTTCCTGCAGCTGCTGCAGCTGTGTGTGCGCTTGTTATGTGTTTATGTGTAGGGATCTCCTGCACATCACTGCTGGCTATGGGTGTCTGCCATGGTGAGGGGGGAGACAGGTTAGGTGCTACGTGTAACGCCCACCGCTGAAATGTTACACACCACTGCTGCTCGGGCATTTTTTGTTTTTATAAAAAAATATATTTTTTTAGAGGAGGGGGGAGAGAGAACCTGTTGGACAGCAGCGGCAGCAGTAACGGGGACACAAACTATGCACTGGCCTCCAAACTTCAGAGGATTGAGGTGAGGGGACCTCTGATTTAATTGGTTTTAGAATCCCGCCACTGTGTCACGGCAACTTGCGGTGTGATGCAGGTGATGGGGACGTGCGGTGTGATGCAGGTGATGGGGACGTATGGTGTGATGCAGGTGATGGGGACGTGCGGTGTGATGCAGGTGATGGGGACGTGCGGTGTGATGCAGGGGATGTGCGGTGTGATGCAGGGGATGGGGATGTGCGGTGTCATGAAGCTGATGGGGACGTATGGTGTGATGCAGGTGATGGGGATGTGCGGTGTGATGCAACTGATGGGGACGTGCGGTGTGATGCAGCTGATGGGGACGTGTGGTGTGATGCAGCTGATGGGGACGTGTGGTGTGATGAAGGTGATGGGGACGTGCGGTGTGATGCAGATGATGGGGACGTGCGGTGTGATGCAGGTGATGGGGACATGCGGTGTGATGCAGGTGATGGGGACGTGCGGTGTGATGCAGGTGATGGGGACGTGCGGTGTGATGCAGGTGATGGGGACGTGCGGTGTGATGCAGGTGATGGGGACGTGCGGTGTGAAGAAGGTGATGGGAATGTGCGGTGTGATGAAGGTGATGGGGACGTGCGGTGTGATGAAGGTGATGGGGACGTGCGGTGTGATGAAGGTGATGGGGACGTGCAATGTGATGAAGGTGATGGGGACGTGCGGTGTGATGCAGCAGATGGGGACGTATGGTGTGATCCAGTGTGATGAAGGGAAGTGCGGTGTGATGCAGGTGATGGGGACGTGCGGTGTGATGCAGGTGATCGGGACATGCAGTGTGATGCAGGTGACTTGTGATGTAGTGGATGTGTCACTGCTGTGATGTAGGGGATATGTGTTGTAGGTGACAGGGACATGCAGTGTAAAGTTTGGCTCAATCTGTGTGCTATAATGTGAATTTTGGCTTATTGTGTGTCACGTAATGTTTAAGTATGAGCAAGTATTATGGGTCTACTATTGTGTTGCATAATGTACTGTATATAAGAGGTATGTGGCGTGGCACACTACACAGAACCACGCCCCCTTTAAAGTGGCCACACACCCTTTAAAGTGGTCACGCCCCTTTCCCTGGAGGGCGCACGCCTTCTGCGTGCACATAGCAACATCCTTCTCTTTTCCATACCCCCACTTTAAAATTTCCACTTCGACCACTGTATACAGGGCCGGCGCCACCACTAGGCAGCTCTAGGCATTTGCCTAGGGCGCCGGCACCTGGAGGGCGGCAGTTCGCCCCTCACCCCCAGCATGTGCATATAGCTTGCGGCGTCGGCGTCCCTGCAGTGCTGGAGCGGGCAGGTGCTGGAGCGGGCAGGGGTGTCCGTGCCGCGGGGGTACCTGCGGTGCTGTCACTGTGTATAAAGCTGCTGCTGGCGGCGGCGGCGGGGTCCCTGCAGTGAATAGAGAATAACTTGCGCTATGCGGCACAGACACACCTGCCCGCTCCAGCACTGCAGGGACGCAGACGCTGCCAGTTTTATAATACAGGTACCACCCCCCACCCCCGGGCACCGGGGCGCCCCCACCCCGACTCGGCGCCTTGCACCGGCCCTGACTGTATATATATATAAGCAAATGCTTCGAAAGCTAGTAGATGTAGTTCCACTTTTCAGATATCAGTGTTTTGGAGTCACACGTACACTTACACATACAGTATATACAGATGTTACAGTATGACCAGCCTTGCAGGAAAAGACTACCTTACACAAACACAATGGTGCCCCTTATACCACATTATGTCCCACACAGTTATGCCCCATGCACCATGTTACGCCTCACACAGTAATGCACCGTGTACCATATTATGCCACACACAGTAATGCCCCTTGCACTATATTATGCCTCACATAGTGATGGCTATTGCCATGGGCATGACTAGAACTTTGTAGCCCCATATCAAAATCTTGAAAGGGCCCCTTGCTACTGTTGTCACTACAATGCCCCTATGGGGCAGCAGGAGATTAAGAAAGATCAGAGGGGGTGAGGGAAATTAGAGACAAAAGGGTGTCAATGGGCGAGAGAGAGAGCAAGAGGAGCAATAAGAGAAAGAGGGACGGTTTCAAGGAAAAGAGAGAATGAGAGAAAGAGATGAGAAAGAGAGTTTGTGAGAGACAAAGAGAACGGGATAAAAGGGGAGAGTGAGCATCATTGGAGACAGTGGTCAGAGCGAGAGAAAATCGGGAGGAGCAAGAGAGGGTGGGGAGTGAGAGAGATAGAGAGTTCCAGCGACTAGCACTGTACACAGAGCCTATTGGCTTTGTGCACAGGATAGGTGGGCGGGGGCAGGCTGGAACAGGAGGGGAAGAAGCTGCCGCAGAAGCCTTAAGCAGGGGTGTCAGAATGGGAAGGAGAAAGCTGCTTACTCCCCCCAAACGCGAGAAAGACGCCAACACTGAAGGCACTGAACACTGAAGGCAGAGCTGGCGCAGGGAGCCAGCCCAGTATAATCAAGGTGGGTGCTCAGCTCTACCACGGTGGGTGCTGTATTTACCATCTGGTGCCTAGTACTGCCGTATCTACCTGTCTGGTGCCTAGTACTGCCGTATCTACTGTCTGGTGCCTAGTACTGCCGTATCTACCTGTCTGGTGCCTAGTTCTGCCGTATCTAGCTGTCTGGTGCCTAGTACTGTCGTATCTACCATCTGGTGCCTAGTACTGCCGTATCTACCTGTTTGGTGCCTAGTACTGCCGTATCTAACATCTGGTGCCTACTGCCTAGTACTGCCGTATCTCATTCTCTATATATACTGCCTGTCTGCTGGTGCCTAGTAGTGCCGTATCTGTAATACCTGCCTGCTGGTGCATACCTACTGACGTATATAATTGCACTCCAGTGGCATAACTCATCAAAAATAATGGATATCCAAAATATGGAGGATAAAAAATTAAGGAAAGATGAAGATCCACTTCGTCATAGTTCTGAAGCTGCTGCCACTAGTCATGACATAGACGATGAAATGCCATCAACGTTGTCTGCCAAGGCTGATGTCCAGTGTGAAAGCAGAGGGCATGAAAAATCGAAACCAAAGTACGGTAAAAGGATTTGAAAAGTACATGTAAATCGTTGGAAGAGAAACGTAAACTTGACAATATGCCATTTACGACACAGAGTGGCATGGAACGGCTAAGGCCATGGCCTAAGTGCATGACTAGGGGTTCAGCTTCACATGATGATCAAAGTCCTCTCCTCTCCCCCGCCCTATAATAAATTTAAGAGAGTTAGGCTGACACTGACTAAAAAAACTCAGAAAACATCTCTGCCTTCTAAAGACATATCCCAAATCCCCAAGGAGAGTCGAAGGGTGTCGGTGGTTGTGATGCCGGACCTTCCCATCACTGTACGTGAAGAGGTGGCTCCTTCCACCATTTGCAGTACGCCCTCTGCATATGCTGGAAGGATCACCCACAGTCTAGTTCAAGATTTTAATAATGAAAGTGATGTTGTACACCAGGAGAAGGATATTGATGTAGCTGGCGCTGAGGAGGAATTTGACGAGGAGGATGCAGAGGTGGTTTGCTTAAATGATGCACCAGAGGGGGCATAAAGTTGTTGTCCATGGGATGAAAAAGCCCATCGTTATGCCTGGGCAGAGGACCAATAAATCCACCTCTACGGTCTGGAATTTATATTTACAGAAACCGGACAACATATGTATTGCCATATGTAGCTTATGTAAAGCTCCAATAGGCAGGGCTAAGGATCTTGCCCACCTAGGGACATCCTCCCTTATACGTCACCTGAAGACCCTTCATAAATCATTGTTTAGTTCAGGAAACTGTGGCTAGCAGTCATGGGACACCTAAATCCTTTGGTCCTCCTATTGGATCCAAGTGCCTGAAAAGCACACCACCAACTCCATCCTCATCAAATTCCTCCTTGATCTGGATCGGGGGAGTCCTGCAGGCCATTGCACCAGCATGACTGACTCCTCTTCTATCCGAGATTCCTCTGTAGGATCCTGCAGTGCTACGCCTACTACTGCTGCTGTTGCTGCTGCTGGGAGTCGGTCATTATCACAGAGGGGAAGTCGTAAGACCGCTACGTCTTTCACTAAGCGTCCAACAGTTGTTTACCATGAGGACAAAATATGACAGCAGTCATCCTATGACAAAGTGGATAACTGCGGCCTTGACAGCTATGTTGTTGTTAGACGTGCATCCGGTGTCTGCCATCAGTGGAGTGTGATTTAGACGATTGATGGAAGTATTGTGTCCCAGGTACCAAATCCTGTCTAGATTCCACTTCCCGCGATGTACAGGGACGACAGTAAAAGTGTCCTCAGTGCCCTGAAAAATGCGGCTGTACCCACTGTCCACTTAACTACAGACATGTGGACAAGTGGATCAGGGCAAACTAAGGACTATGGGGCTTATTCTAGTTCACTCTTTCTGACAAAATCCTTCTTAGATGGACAAAAACCATGTGCACTGCAGGGGGGCAGATGTTACTTGTGCAGATAGAATTAGATTTGGGTGGGGTTTTACTGCAAAGTGAGATCTATATTGCAGTGTAGATATAAAGCAGTCAGTATTTACCCTGCACAGAAACAAAATAACTCACCCAAATCTAATTCTCTCTGCACATTTTATCATATCATATCAGTGGCATAGCTTGTGTAAGGCAGCCCCCGCCACTGCTTGGGGGAGCGGGGGCTGCGTGGGTGCCGGCTCCCGCAAGGAGAGGCAGGATCTCATTCCGGTGTGTGCTCCCTCCCTGCTGCATCTGTAATACTGGAGGGAGGGACTGTGGCGTAACTATAGCACTATTGTTACGCCCCCAGCTCCCCCTCCTTGTGGGTGCAGCGGGGTGTGGGCAGCAGGGTGCTGACAGGGGGACCCGTGCTGCACAGGTGTACCTGTGGCGCTGTCTAAGTGTCAAGAAGCTGCGGTGAAAAGATTCCCTTCGTCGCTGCGTACTGAGTTGGCGCCGGGTGACCGGGTCCCTGCAGTGTCTTGGAAATAAGAAGTCTGCCGGGCGGCGGTGCGGGAAGTGCTTATGATTTTGAAAACTCTGGCAGCACGCTGATTGGCTACAATTCAGCCAATCAGCGTGCGGACATTGGTTTCAAAGTCAGAAGCGCTTCCCGCGCCACCGCCCGGCAGACTTCTTATTTCCAAGACACTGCAGGGACCCGGTCACCCGGCGCCAACTCAGCTGTACACAGCGACGAAGGGAATCTTTTCACCGCAGCTTCTTGACAGCACCGCAGGTACACCTGCGCCGCACGGGTCCCCCTGCCCGCTCCCTAGGGGGGTGTTTTAAGGTGGGGGAAGAGTGCACTAAATTTTTCCCGGCGGGGGGGGGGGGGGGGGCGCAATATTTATTGTGGTGTCGGACAATGCCAGTAACATTGTGCAGGCATTAAACATGAGCAATTTCCAACACGTGCCATGTTTTGCCCACACAATAAATTTGGTAGGGCAGCATTTCATCAAAAGTGACAGGAGCGTACAGGAGATGCTTGCGGTGGTCCGCAAAATTTTCGGACATTCTGCCACTGCCTGCCGAAGGCTGCAGCGGCAGCAAAAACTCCTCAACCTGTCCTACCATCAGCTTAAACAAGAGGTGGTGACGCTCTGGAACTCCACCCTCTATATGCTGCAGAGGATGGAGGAGCAGCAAAAGGCCATTCAAGCCTACATGGCCACCTACGACATAGGCAGAGGAGCGGGCTGCACCTGACTCAAGTGCAGTGGAGGATGATTCCGTGTTGTGCAAGATTCTCCAGCCATTTGAACTAGCCACACGTGAAGACAGTTCCGACACTGCCAGCATTAGCCAGGTGATTCCCCTGATCAGGCTGTTGCAGAAGCAGCAGGAGAAAGTGAAGGAGGAGCTAAAGCGTAGCGATTCCACAAAGCATGTCGCTCTTGTGGATGAAGCCCTCCATACACTTGGCCAGGATATGAGTGTGGTCAGTCTGTTAAAGTCAGAGGAATACATTCTGGCTACCGTGCTCGATCCTCGGTTTAAATTGTATGTTGTGTTTCTGTTTCCGGCGGACACAAGTCTATAAAGGTGCAAAGACCTGCTGGTCAGGAGATTGTTATCTGAAGGGGACCGTGACACGGACACAGCTCCTCCTTCATTTTCTCCCACACCTGTGGCTGCGAGGAAACAGCTGCGTTTCCCACACAACCCGCTGGCGGGGATGCAGGGCAGGCAGGAGGGAGTTTGGACATCTGGTCCAGACTACCTGGCAACGATTGCTGACATGTCTACTGTCGGTGCATTGGATGCTGTCACCATTGAATAAAATGGTGGAGGGATTACTTTGGTGACAACATCCAAGTAGAAATATCAGACAATCCTTACATGTACTGGCAGGAAAAAAGGCAGTTTTGAAGCCCTTGTACAAACTGGCTCTAAAGTTGTAACAAATTGTACTGCAAATTGTGAAGTGCATTCCTATAGGAAAGGACTGAAATCACCACAAAAAGCACATGCTTTGATGGGACTCAATCCCACAATGGAAGATAAAGATATGTGTTGTGAGCAGAACAATTTGGCGTGGGCATCTGTGCTTGTTGTCATGTTTCTGTGGTGTTATTGTACAACCAAGAAACATATTAGGGTTGCAAACTATTTACCTGTGTATTTCTTGCATATATATTATATAGCAACTCAATGCTCACTCAACCCAGGCGATTTCTGCTGCTGCTAGGAGGAAGTTCACTGTTCTCAGGGCTGAAAGAGGAACCTGTGGTCAATACAAACACCACAACATTGAAACTGTGACGTATGAGTGAGATTCACATGCAGCGGGATGTACTATTGGTTACACATGCTTGCTTTGCCTCTCACAATCTGGTGATACACCTTTTCCTTCCTGTTTGTTGGGTGACTATTACACACAGTATATAAAGACTACAGTCTATATTTATTTAGTTAACAGCTAGAATTGTATCTAGCTTTGAACTGGTTTTCTGCTTAATACAATCTCTGGTCATATGGACAAAACTCTCTTTTGAGACAGTAAGCAGAAATCGGTTTCCTTTTTTAAATTATGTGTATTTTAAATTGGAGATGTGCAGGCTCTGATTTACTCTGATTTACTCTGATTTCAAAGCAGGATCTTATTGGCTATCGACTGTCAACAACTGTCATGTGATTTAGGATAGCCAATAAGATCCTGCTTTGAAATCAAAGTAAATCAGAGTAAATCAGAACCTGCACATCTCTATTTTAAATTCAGAGACCAGCCAAGCAGATCTGAAAGGGGCCTAATCACGGGGGGGGGGGGGGGGGGGGGGGGACGACGACTGCTGATGATCTGAGCAATGTAGATCACTCAGATCGCTCAGAAAGATCGATCAGCACACATTGCTGCACAGTGATTTGTCAGCGATGTGAACACTGGCCCTGCTTGTGCATCAATATCGCTATGGCCACTACACGTGGAGCAATGTAGGTACATTTTTTTAAGAAAAAATCGCCCCTTGTGTAGGGGCCATAGAACTCCTTGAGGTATTACATATCTCCATATCATAGTTCTTCCTTGAAGAACCTCCTGTTAAATAAATAAATAAAAGATAAGATTTAATTACCTGTCTATGCTAAGTTTTTTGTCTCTTTGGGGGCGTTACCAGTGCTCCCTCCCTGTAGGAAAGATAGGCGGGACCTGCTGTCCCGCTACCATAGCTGTTTGTGGGTTGTCCAGCTCCATCCGGATTCAAGACAATATTATCAAATCATCCACCACCTGGTTCTCAGCCACTACTAGCATATCATCCACTATCCAAATTCGGTCACTATTAATGCATTATCTTCAACCCAGCTACCAGTTACCTACTAGGTGTTCCAGTGTCCCTGGATCCTGTTATGTTGCCAAGTTGTCTATCCTGAGTTTCCTTAAGCTAGTTCCAGTGTCCTTGGAACCTGTTACGTTGCCAAGACGGCCATCTTGAGTTATTGTTATTTTGGCATCCCCGGAATATAGTAATAGTCTGGCTTCCCAGAATTGAGTACTTTAGAGACTTTCCGGCATCACCGGTCTCCTGATCCTGTCTGGTGTCCCCAGAGTAAAGTGCCCCTTAGTTTTAAGGCCCTTGTACACATGTACATGTGATTTTTAGAGTAAAGCAGCTCACTTCTGCTGTAAGAGCTGGTTTCAGCTCAAAAACATCCAGTGTGTATGCCTCGGTGATGAGTGTCGAGAGCTGATGCGCACTCCCGCATCATCGCCATCCGCCGCAATCCACCAGGATCTTTTACCAGCCGAGTGGTAAACTTTCCATACTGTAGCTTCCTGCAAATGTGTATGCACTGAGCATTTTTCCAGCCAGAGATTTTCACTACATCGCTGTGCATACGCCCAGTGTGTATGGACCTTTACCCACTAGGATGGCATTTTGGCAGTACTGAGGTCACACTGACTGATCAGCCAATTAACGTAGTATTTACACTTACTGATCAGCCATGTGATATGTAGTCCTGATGTGACATATGGGCAGTTATTTGAATTTGCCCGTCCAGCTGTGTCAGCAGTCCCTGCAGCAAGTGTACGGGTAGGTAGAGGACCACTATATCAATTGTATTCACTCGCTGACCCACTCGCAATATATTGGATGTTCATTTGAATGGGCCAATACTGTATATAACTCAGGGTGGGATGTTCTAAAGAAAAATATGCTAAAAACCCTGTGTACTTTCTATCAGGCTTATTTTTGCATCTTTCCAAGAGGTTTCCAATATGGACCCATCCTAGCATACCCTATAGAGGGGATACGGTCGAATTGTCACATGACATTTGGTCGAATGTCATTATGTCGACACCACTAGGTCGAATGGGTCAAAATGTCGACATGGATTTATGTCGAACTTCCGACTATGTCGACTGGCATTAGGTCGAATGGGGTTAGGTCGAATTGCTCTTTTTGGGTTTTTTTTGTGCCGACATGTGCCGACAGGCGGTGGTTCATGCCCTACCATCCACTAGGGCGTGGTGGGAGAATAAAATAGTGTGCCGAGCGCAGCGAGGCACCGTGCCCGAAGCATAGCGAGCGAAGCGAGCGATGCGAGGGTCCGATTTACTATGTCAACAGTGTCCATGTCGACACTGTTGACATTTCGGCCAAAAAAAACCCAAAAAGAGCAATTCGACCTAACCCCATTCGACCTAATGCCAGTCGACATAGTCGGAAGTTCGACATAAACCCATGTCGACATTTTGACCCATTCGACCTAGTGGTGTCGACATAATGACATTCGACCAAATGTCATTCTATCAATCGATCCCAACCCCTATAGAGGCATATAGGCTTCTTTCTGCCATCCATGTCCATCATGTAAACCTGTGCATGCAAAAAGGAGCTCCCAAGGTCCCAAAACTGGAAGTCCCGGCTTTGCAACTCACAGCTCTTTTTGAAAGGACCATCTATTGAGATACTAATCGCATATGTTATTACACATGCAATTAGTATCAATGCAAAGTGTGATTGTGGCTGCCTGCGTGGTTCAACTGCTGCTGGTACTGTTGGAGTAAGACGAGTGTGCAGTGCTAGCTACAGACCAATCTGCAAGAGGAGCTTCAGCATTATGCAGCAGACGCATCGATCGCGATCTATCAGTAGCTTGCGGAGCTTTGGTTGGTAGATCGCACCCAGATTCTGAATATCTTTACAGTGTTCCCAGGGATGCACTGCCTGAGATGCATCATGATTATGCAAATTAGGTAGTTACGCCACTGGCTCCCATGCACATCCCATCGCACAGCACATAAAGCCTGTGCAGCTGGTGCTTTTAGTACTAGATTGCATTGTATCTAGTACAAAAAGCACGCTGCTGTAGAACATTGTATGCTTTTTGTACTAGATGCTATGCAATCTAGTGCTAAAAGCACGGAGTTCATTGCACCGTGTATGGGCACCTTTAGTGGAGACCACACAGTCTGAGCAGACAGCCTTTAAGGCCTCCTGCGAACAGCGACCATTAAGGGCTTTATGGTAAAGGCTGGCTGCTCAGACTGTGTGGTCTCCACTAAGGCAATAAGAACAATATGATACATTTCTCTAAGGAGAGAGATACAAATGATTCAACTCAGTGTATACTTCTTTCAAATGCTTCTCTGGGCTAGGTGTGAAGATAGAATATAGAATCTTTCGGTACTCTTTACCTAGAACGGCGCCCGTCGCGGGCATCGCGGGTACATTTATGTGCGTCTGCGACGCGACCGACGCGATGCCCGCGATTTCCCATTGAAACCCATGTTAAACATGGAAATCGTGTCGGTCGCGTCGCAGACGCACATAAATGTACCCGCGATGCCCGCGACGCGATGCTCCCGATTTCCCATAGGAATCAATGTTAAAAGGCGCGATGGACCCGATTTTAATGTTAAATGGCTCAATCCACCCGATTTGGCCATAGGAATCAATGTTAAATGGGCCACAGAGCCCATTAACCCTTAAATGGCCCCCCAAATTTTTAACGCCACCCCACGATCCACGCCAACCCGAAGCGTGGCGAGCGCAGCGAGCCCGCGAGGGGCGTCGGTACGCGTCCTCCGACCTTTTCATGCCCTACTATCCACTAGGGCGTGGTGTGAGAATATAATAGTGTGGCGAGCGCAGCGAGCCACCGAGCCCGAAGCGTGGCGAGCGCAGCGAGCCCCGCGAGGGGACGCGGATACCTTCACAGTTATGCGCGTCCCCTCGCGGGCTTCACAGGTGTCCGTGTCGACGCGGACACCTGTGAAGCCCGCGAGGGGACGCGTCTACCTGTGAAGGTATCCGCGTCCCCTCGCGGGGCTCGCTGCGCTCGCCACGCTTCGGGCTCGGTGGCTCGCTGCGCTCGCCACACTATTATATTCTCACACCACGCCCTAGTGGATAGTAGGGCATGAAAAGGTCGGAGGACGCATACCGCCGCCCCTCGCGGGCTCGCTGCGCTCGCCACGCTTCGGGTTGGCGTGGATCGTGGGGTGGCGTTAAAAATTTGGGGGGACATTTAAGGGTTAATTTGGCCCCAAATCGGGTCCATTGAGGCATTTAATAGTAAAATCGCGGTCAATCTGCCGTTTTAACATTGTTCCCTATGGGAAAATCGCGGTGATCGCGGCCATCGCGGTCATCCCGATTTACCCGCGATACCCGCGATGACCGCGATCACCGCAATTTTTACCCCCGACGCCCGCGATTTCAATCGCGGGCGCCGTTCTAGGTAAAGAGTACCAATCTTTCCTAGACATATGGGGCCTACACACGTAGCGATTACTGGGCATTTTCTAATCGCGTCTCATAGATTGCTTAGAAAATGCCCCTAAACCTCTCCATGTGTAGGGACATAGGGATGAGCGGACCCAAGTGCTGCTATCACCTGGTAATTAATATCAAGCACACCGGAAATGAATCAGTCAGGGCCTGTATTCTCACCGGAGAACACTGCCCCTGACAGATCGCTCAGCACAGAGCACTGACATATCGCTGTGTGCTGAGCGATTTGCTGAGCGTTCTGATCGATCTATCATCATCACACAGAATACTTCAGCATCACTATGTGTGTAGGCCCCTTAAGAAAGAGAAACTATAAACGCAATTAGAGGTTTTCTGATTTATATCATGATTAAGCCAGTTATATCTTGGTGACAAGCCCAAAATGATCAATAATAACATCCCCTGATAACACATACTATATGTGTATAACACACTAATATCACTCACACCTAGCGGGCAGTCTGTCAGTCACTGTGCACTTCTATCTTTTTGAGAACAATTTATATGTTGATGTCTTTGTCCATTATTTTAACCTCTAATATTCACCCTCATGATGCCATACATCTTTCCCGAATCGATTAATTAAAGAAGGAAACAAAGGGAATTTAAAAGTTTCAATGAATACAAATTGATATTTTAAGAGATCTTTTCCACATGTGTGTCCACTTGAAGCAATCCCTCTTTTTTCATTTTGTATGCAAAGGTATATCTAGGTTGCCCAGGACTGCACCCCCCCCCCCCCCGCAGACACAACATAACCATAATAAACTGCAAATTTTCTATCCTCAATAAAAAAGAGCTAAATAAAGTTGTGTGCAGACCTAACCCCCACTCTTTGTAGGGTACTGTACAGCTTCATGATCCTCCGCAGCCCCAGATCTGCCACTGATGGGTTACAGCTCTCGTTACTCACACCTGCACCTAGCCCAGGCTGCACATGCCCTGGCTCTGCAGCTTACACGTTGGCAGTGCAAACTTCCCTTGCATAGGGAGTGCACACAGCAGGAAAGTTACAGCCACCTGCGGGCACAGGGAGCAGGTCCCCCTAGCCAGTGCCTCACCAGCTACTAACCTCACCGAACGTCACTGTCCTAAACCAATAAAAAAAGTAGAGGTTAAAAATGATTAGAATAATATAAAGCATATACTTATGACACATAATGGGAGGAATTTAGATTGGAATTCTGTTTCACATGGGATGTTGCTATAGGCAACTATTAAGATACTATCTATTATGTTCGGGAAGTGCTTAATAATTAAGAAGTAGATCCTGATTTGTTGCCCTTAGCAACATCTCATGTGAAATAGGACTCCCATCTTAGTAAATTTTTGCCAATATGTGTAATAAGCGCCTCTCCTGCCTCCCCTGACTGCATGTCCCTGTTGAGAATAAAGAGCCAGTTAATGTCATCTTTGCTTGTTTAATGGTTTTTGTTACAGTACTCATCACTTTATGAATTCTACTGTATATCATAGAATGATCACCGCACTGACACTGCAAGAAATAAAAGGTGATTTTGATTTTCAGATAAAATTGATCATAAACTGTCTGCAGAAGCTGGCTGCAGTCCCATTGCTACACATAACTAATTATAGTATGTATGCAAGTTTCATATATGTTGTCTTTCAGACATGTATGTGAATTATTGCCCTATGATGAATACTTAATAAATTACTTGGTTTTAATTAGTATTACTTACTCTTCAATGGGGGAAACTGTGCCAGAAACTACTTTGTTTATATTACTCATACTGTAGTGTGCATAGTAATGTATAGGAAAACTAGGTGTTATTCAGACCTAATCACTTCTCTGTTCATTTTCAGAGCTCTGCAATCAGATGACCGCTGCCCTGCGATCAGATGGCCGCCGCCCTGCGATCAGATGGCCGCCGCCCTGCGATCAGATGGCCACCGCCCTGCAATCAGATGGCCGCCACCCTGTCAGAGTGAAACCCGCTTGTGCAAGGCTGCTTAAGACTTGCGAAAATATCGCAGATCAGTGACTAGCAGCAAATCCATCCATAACTCACTCACCATCGAATGATTTTGCCAGTGTGTGCAGTGTGCACAACCCAGGACCTAGTTGGTGGCTGCGATATTAACAGGCTGATCGGGGCTGGAGCTGACATCACACGCTCTCCCTGACCATGCCTGGGCATGCCTGCTATTTCCTGGCTTCCTGTCAATCAACTTGTGAAGGGCTTGCAATTATAAAAGACATTGGATTTTATCGCTGGATGGCCTTGTACTTGAGCGCTATAATCCGTACGCATGCGCAGTCATTTGATAATCAGCCGGTCTGCAAATTCACTGCCCAGCGATCAGATCTGAATAACCCCCACTGTATCTGGCCACCTGTTGAATACAAGTCCTTTTACTGGCATCCACCATATTCACTTTCTTCAATTTCATTAAGCCTATTCTACAAAATTAAATGTGATTTTCATACTTTCTGTATGAGAAAACATATACATACTCAAATGCCTCGCAAAGATCTATGGGAAATTATGGTTTCAGAGCTGTCAATTGGTTTTCATACTACCAGTATTGGTATATGGGGGGCGTTGTATTGACCAGAACCTCAACAAGAAGCTTTGCACTCAATACACAGATTCAGTTCTTAGAACTGGTTATTGGAGCAATAGATAAGTGGAAATGACACTAAGATAAATTAGCAATCCAGTGACTGGTACACTTTCTGTCTCATATAAACCACTGGGAATATAAAAACAGGATCAGACATAAAGCCAAGGACAGTATGCTGGGAGGACACGGATAAGCCATGGGGATAAAGCTGAGAGGAATCATGGAGAAAGGCTGTGTCAGAACACAGAAAGATCATGGATAAGCTGTTGGGATATTGCAGAGTCACATACAAGCTGGGTCCAACACATAAGCATGCACAGTAGAGATCACAAGACACTGAAGCTAGATAGTAACCCTCATACTCTCACAACCATCTGCAGAGTAGTGCCTGAATAGGAAAGCTCATATCAAAAAGCCAGCCTCTATGATGACAGCAATCATATGTCCACAGGAATAATGCCAGGGAAGGCACTGGTCAGCAATGTCAGCAGGTAGCATGCCGAAACACTTGCCTGATAGGCACAAGTACTACACTAAGCATGATATTTTGGGATATGACTAATCTGCAAATCTTATATGATAAATGGGCCTCTTAGCCATCATGGTGGCAGAAATCAAGGGCTAGGCACTGTTGTAAGCATGGAGTAGAAAATGGTTTAATAGAGGAAAAGCACATGAGGGAAGAGGACCTTGCCCACGAGAGCTCGCATTCTAAATGTGTGTGTTAAACATACTGTGGTGACTTAGGATGACAGGTGGCTTGGTTTGATGAAGAAATGGCAATTTAAAGTTTTGTAGAGAGGCGGAGAGTCTGACAGGGAGAGGTAGAGAATATCATAGGTAGAGAGCACCTTGGCTAAAATATTGGAGACAGGAATGGGAGGAAGTAATTGGCAGGAGAGGTGGCGTGCTTTTGTGGGGTGAAAAGGGGGTGGGAGTGTAAAGAGAGATAAGGTCATTTTCCCATGAAATTGGGAAAGGAATGGGTGAGGACTTTATAAGTGAGTGTGAGAAAAGTAAATTCGATTTGGAGTGTAGGGCTTGTAGAAAAGGGGAGGTGGTAGTACGGTTGGAAATGAGGATCAGCAGCAACATTGAGGATTGATTTGAATGAGGAGAAACATTTGTCAGAGATGTCGTATAGGAGGAGAATACAGTAGTCAAGTCTGGAAGTGACCAGGAAATGTAAAAGGCTCTTGGTAGCATCCTGTGTAAGAAAAAGTTTGATCATGGAATTTTTTTTGACATGGAAACAGCAGGACAACGAGAAGTGCTGAATGTGTGGTTTGAAGGAGAGGGAGGAATTACGGATAACTCCAAGAAAGTGCACTTGAGGGTTAGAGGAGATAGCTGTGTCATCAATGGATAGTGAATTGTGGTGAGGGTATGATAAAGAGTGAGAAGATGATCATCTCAAGATTAGACATGTTAAGTCAGGGGTTCCCAAACTTTTTGGAATCACAGCGCCCTAGTGCATCAATATATTTTCAAGGCACCCCTAGGCCAAATGCTTCTTATCGAGAAATTCAGACAAAAAATATTAAATGCAGTGCATTGTGTGTATATGTCACAGTTATGTGGTGAGGGACAGGATTTGCTTCTGTTTGTCCACATATATTATGATTGGCAGCCACAAGCCCTGGTTTTGCCTGGTACATTGACCATAAATAATATGAATTGTTCTTGGTCCACCAACCCAAGGCACCCCTGCACGTGTCCTGAGCAATGTTCCCTCTAATTTTACGAAGGCTGTGTGCGGCAAAATATTTTGGATGTGCAACTTTGGAAGAAAATGTAAATTTTTGTGCGTCACTTATATATAACTGGAAAATGACGTTCAGCCTTTGTGTTAACTTAACTTCAAAATGATATTGAACATTTAAACATTCAAAACACAGCACACAATGTAGTTAATGGGTGAAACACATAAATTGAGTCCACAACTGCAAAAAGGGACCACTGCTGCTTTGTGCGCTCTGCGCACAGCTTAGAGGGAACACTGGTCCTGAGGCACCCCAGGGTGCCTAGGCACACAGTTTGGGAACCACTGTGTTAAGTTTTAAAAAAGTGCTAGGACATCCAAGAAGAGATAGCAGAGAGACGGCTAGAAATACGATTGAGGAGAGAGGGGGAGAGGTCAGAAGAGGAAAGGTAATGTTGAGTACCATCAGCATAGAGGTGATAATGGAAGTGAAAAGAGTGAATGATCCTATCTAATGAATGACACCTACTAATAGGGGAAGTGCGAGAGAGGTGGAGTCATTAGAGGAGACGGGGTGGGGGGTGTTCAGAGAGGTAGGAGGACAGCCAGGAGTGGGAAATGTCACATAGACCAAAGTAGTGAAGGGTTTTTGGCGGGATAGGGTTCCTTAATAGAAATATTGCAACAGTATAACATTGTGCCATTAGAGCAGCATTTTTAACCACTGTGCCTTGAGTTAGTGTGCCTTGAGCGGTTTTCAAGTGTGCCACTAGAGCTAGAGATGTCCACACCACTTTACAGCCACCACCAGTTCAAGTGTTATTCACTGGTTTCTTGTGTTCATGTGTAGGCCATTGTACTTTATTTTTGTCACTTGTAGGGACCAGTGCGATGGTTTTGTCTTATGGGGGCCCCATAGGTTTTTTTGTTTTTGTTTTTTTCCTGTGGGGGCCAATGCATTTTTTCTGTGGGGATGGTGTGCCTTGGCAATTTTAAAATCTTATTTGGTGTGCCGTGAGTTGAAATAGGTTGAAAATCTCTGCACGAGAGGCTTGTAATCATCAATGTTCTCTCATACTAGAATCCACTAACACAGGAGGAAAAAGCACACCGCTAAGGGGGAATATAAAGTTTGATGGAGCAGTGCCATACAATTGTAATATTATTTTCAATGTGATATGTGGGGGCCCAGTTATTATTTAATATTTGCAGCTAATTCCCCTTTAGCCGCAAATATTAAATATCCCCCGAAAGTATCAGGGAGGGACCTGCTGGTCTAGAGGATAAGGTCTATAATTGGTGAGGTAATTTTTTTACTTTAATGAGTTGTTTTTTAAGAAATATATATCAATTCTCAGAAACACCTTTTATCAATTCTCAGAAACACTTTTTTGGCAGGTCAGAAATTGTTGTGTCACTCTTCATTTCACTCTTCATTTTAACATTTTAAAACTGACCCATGGGGGGAAATTTACTAAGCTAAATCATATTTGTACTGCAAAATACGATTTTTTTAGGCGTATTTGTATTTTCAGGATTTACTATCCTGGAAAAACGTTAATTCGAATTTGTATTCATGGCACATTGATATTTGTATTTACAAAATGTATACGAATGTATACGCCATCGATGGAATACGAATAGGAATCACGGTGGTCCTCTCCCGAAACCCCCCCCCCCACCCACCCTCCCTTCCCACGGCTGTAACCATCCCCAGGCTCACAGAGACCGTCCTGGTTTAAAAAAAATAAAAAATGAGGGGGGAAATCGAATAGGGTTCCCCTACTTTTTTTTAAACCAGCACCAGGCCCAAAGACCGGTCCTGGTTCCCATAATACAGGGGACTAGGGGACAAAATGACTAGGGGTCCCCTGTCTTTTAAGAACCAGCCCCAGGCCCAACCAGCAGGGCAATGCCACAGTCAGGGGGTGACTTTTTATACAAGTCCACCCGGCCAAAGCATTACCCCTTGACCGGTCAGCCTGGGCAGGAGTCCTGGGGGAGTGGGGACCCCCCAATGAAGGGGTCCCCCCCATCCAGAATTTACATACCCAGGCTGAAGCCTGGGGCTGTCCCTGATGCCCCTGTGTGGTGGGCTGATAAAAGTGTAAAAATAAGAATTAAACTATTGTATATTGCTGTCAGCTATGAGTCCCAGCAAGCCTCTCCGGCATGCAGGGGCATTAAAGGACCCGCTGGAACTTGTAGTTCCACAGCAATACAAATAGTTAAATAAATACACAGACACACAAAATAAAACTTTATTACATAAATAGCCCACTCATACAGATACTTACCTATGTTGAGCCCGTAGGTAGCCCTCTGTCCATCCATCGGTGCATCCTGAAGAAAGCAAGCGGCAGACTCGCCCATCTTCCCAGGGGGCCATGGGGCAGACCCTAACCTATTGGATTCTAGCAATCATTTTTCTATTGCATCCTAAAAAATGATAGACAGAATCAAATTGCTTGCTATTTTTAGAATTTTTTTGTAAATTTACCTCATGTCTATACATTGTACAACTAAAGAAAATACAAGAAAACAAGATATTATTATTATTATTATTATTTATTTATATGGCGCCACAAGGGTTACACAAGAAAATAGTGATTTTGCAGCAATGTTTGAATTTGCATTAAACTTAATCATGCTCACAGTCTTTACTCAACACTAGCACATGGTTGTGTCATTTTTACACCTCAGTGTGTATAACAAGATTTTTCATTTTATTGTTTTCATATTTTTTTTTTTTTGTGATCTCTTTAATTGTTGCAGTTCACCAAGTGATCAGACAGTGGAGCTATGCTCATTTAGAAAATATAGAAATGTGTCTGTTATTAAAGAAAGGAGGTTATGATGCCATTGTGCAGTTGCTGTCTCTATGGGAATATAGTTAATAGGTGGTTATGTAACACTATTATGCTTTTCAGATCTTTTGATGCATACAAACCTTTGTCCCTTTATATAACAGGGATTTGATAGGTTTGTCTTTTAAACCACTTTATAGATTTTAGTTAAAGGTGATTCCTGTGTATTTCAGTAGGACAGAGTGATATTATAATATTACAACAAGGAAAACAGGTGTTATAGATAGATGTAAAATATGTAAATGTAAATCAGAAACCACAGAATGATAATTAGCAGGTAATAGGAAACATGGTAAGAGAAAATCTGTACAGCAAGGTTCACAAGAAACCTTGGATGATGAAGATGACGACAGCGTAGCATACCCATGTAATCAACTTTACGGATGAACAAAGCAATAATTCTAATTAGACTAATGAAGCAATAATCCTGGGGAAGATGGGATCCAATCTTAATATATAAAACACAGGAACGTTACAGTTGGGAACAGGCTATGGTAGTGGTTCCCAAACTGTGTGCAAAGACACCCTGGGGTGCCACAAGGCCCTTGCAGGGTGCCTTGGGATGGAGGTCCAGATACAAATCAAATTAGTTATAATTAAAGTGATAGGCAAAGCCAGTGCTTAATCATAAAACAAAACAAAATACATGTGTACATGCACCCCACCTCCACACCCTAGCAGGGGCGGATCGGATTTAGGGATGAGGGCGCCCCTAGGCACAACAATAATGTTTGCACCCCCCCCTAATTGTATTATTTTTATTGATTATTGATTTACACTCTATTTAAGATGGAATATAGTACAGTACAGTGGATATTTTGCAGTTATTGGTACATTTTGGGCTGACAGTATTATCACAGGCATCCAAGTGCCGCCCCCAAACGTGCCTAATGGGAAATTCGGCTCTGCACCCTAGTGGATGGTGGGGTATGACCATTTGGATTCAGTATGAAATCCCGGCGGTCAGGATCCCGGCGTTCAAAATCCCAACGCCGAAATCCCGACAAGGGGGGGACATGGATCGCCGCCCCTTGCGGGCTCGCTGCGCTCGCCACGCAGCGGGCCCGGTGCCTCGCTACGCTTGGCATGCTAATTTATTCTCCCTCCAGGGGTGTCGTGGACACCCACGGAGGGAGAAAGTGTCGGGATTTCGTTGGTCGGGATTCTGAACGCCGGGATCCCGACTGCCGGGATTTTAACTGCATCCCGACCATTTGACTGTCAACCTTCCCAATTTTGACCTAATACTTGTGTCGACCTTTCGACAATGTTGACCTTTGGCATGTTGAACTTTTTCATGTGTTGACCTAAGGTCTGTCGACCTTCAGTGGTCGACCCAATATATGGCGACCTTAATAGTGTCGACGAAGGACCGTATAACCTTTTAAATGCATTTTGCACTGATAGAGCTACTGACATATATAGGGCCTTAGCTACTGACATATATAGGGCCTTAGCTACTGACATATATAGGGCCTTAGCTACTGACATATATAGGGCCTTAGCTACTGACATATATAGGGCCTTAGCTACTGACATATATAGGGCCTTATATTAAGCAGAGAATACGAGAGGTAAATTAAGGTTTTATTTGCTTTTGTGAGAAGCATTTCATGAGTGACAAATACGTTATTGTAGTAGATCACCCTGCGTCATCATCCACTAATTATACAGATCACATTGTTATGTTAGTGGAATACATTTCATGTTAACAAATCTCTCTATTTAATACTTGATTTTAGTACTTAGAATCCTCTATTAGAAAAAGTTATTATCAGTTTTCCAGAAAAGAACGTGCATAGGCCAATCATAATAACATCTTATGTTTGACCCAGTTGTTTAAAACAAGATTTGGCCTGTGAGAATGGGCGAGGAAAAGGAGAACAATAGGATTCATTCTGCTTTCATTTCAGGGCGGCTGAATGTCACATGAAACAGAACAGGCTCAATAAAGTGCACAAAGGCATTTTCTTATGTATTCAGCCAAGCTGCAATTCTAGATCATGCTTGGCACATGACACATGTGTAACATATAAATTAGCACAAACGTGACTCTAAATATTTTTTTTTGTTTTTGAAAAATAGAATGTACTGAGCCTAGGGAGCACCACATGGGAATTGTGACACTCTCAGGTGAAGTAAAGGTTTGGATGCTAGTTGTTGATAAACAGATTCTGGGCAAGATGTAATAGGGTGCGAAACAGACACCATATTGCACAAGTCACATGTTGGATTTTTGGCTAAAAATGACATATGTAGTAGAGGGTGATTTTTTTAGAACAAGCCTGAGGAAAATCCTAGTATTGGGAAGGTGCCTCATATGCGGCTCCTCCGGTGATCGCATTGCTTGTTTTTTATTTGAATCCCTGGATTGCCTACTGGAGATGAGGACCAACCTGCGGGGGACCCAAGGGAAGTATGTATGTTTGTGTTGTGATCTGTGCATGGTTCTGGCAAACTCATCTGCTAGAACCAGGCGGAGGCGTAACTAGATGTTCATAGGCCCCATAGCAAAGGTTTGTAAGGGCCCCTATTAACCAGTCAATACTGATAAATGAATATAGCACATCTAACTTACTGAGTGAAGATGGGCCCCCCAAAGCTCTGGGCCCCATAGCTGCTGCACCTATGGAAGTTACGCTCTTGGAAAAAGGTCTATTGTTCTGGTTATTTTTGGTAATGTGTAGAGTGCAATTTGAAAAATCACACCCAATTACATTTGCGATTTTGATGTTTTCTATGAGGAAACATCTGGATGCAATTTTGAATGTGTGTGTTTTAGGTCATGGCAAAACATGCTATTTTTACAGTAAACACACAAAAAAATTACCTTTGTGATTTTGGCCATTTTTTACCCAAAAAATCAAACAGTCTAAAAAATTGCACTCCATTACCTTTGGCCCTCTGAGTCCCTATATAAAAAAAATGTATCAAAATGATGTGTACATAGATGAATAATGCTATCTTAAGTTTTAATTCATGTTAAATTACTACTGTATTATAGTATTTTCTTAGGGCAGGAAGGCTTTGGTTAGAAGATCCACAGAGTTCTCCTGTACTGGCTTTTCTGCTGTACCCTTCACTTTGCAAAAAAAGTTCCAGTTTCACCAGTCCTCTGAAGTGCACTGAGGTACAGTGAGAGTGACAATAGTCCCAGAGCAGGAGCCTGGTGACCAGCTGATCAGAGGAGAGACTTCACCGATCACCAGGCCCCTGAGTGCAGATTTTTATTACAGTAATCAGCTTGTGGTCAGGACAATTCCCCGAAATTGTTCAGTGATGTCACCAGAACAGTGCTGAATTTGCAGGTCTTTGGCTAAAATTGACATGAATGTTCAGATGACGGGGAGTCGTTAACAATGAGAGGGAGTGCGCATCATTAACGATATTGAGCATACACCCTACCCTTTTTAAAATATATCACTCAGAAGGGCCTGTCTGAGTGATATCTTTAAAAAAAAAATCAAGTAGTGTGTATGGGACTTTACTGCTCCTTAGGGGGTTATTAAGTAGTGCAGTATTGTGTGGCATATTGTGTAATAGGCATTATGATGTGTGGCATAATGTGTAATTCGCATTACTGTGTGCATAATCCCCTGTCCCACAAAGCCATGCCCTACATTTTTCCTGCGCACCTTCGGCACGCACCATTCTGTTTCTTTTAGGTGTTGGGTTGGTTTGCACTGTGGAGCATAATTTGAATTAGGGGTGGTATTATGGGCCTTATTCTAGTTCACTCATTCTGACAAAATCCTTCTTAGATGGACAAAACCATGTGCACTGCAGGTGGGGCAGATGTAAAATGTGCAGAGAGAGTTAGATTTGGGTGAGTTATGTTGTTTCTGTGCAGGGTAAATAATAGCTGCTTTATTTTTACACTGCAATATAGGCTCCAGGTCCGGGGCTGGTTCCCAAAATACGGGGGACAAAATGAGTAGGGGTCCCCCGTATTTTAAGATACAGCCCCAGGCCAAACCAGCCAGCAGGGTAATGTCACAGCCGGGGGACACTTATTATATAAGTTCCCGCGGCCAAAACATTCATCCCTACTGACCAGTCAGCCTGGCCAGGGGCCCTGGGGGAGTGGGGACCCCCCCAATAAAGGGGTCCCCCCCTCCAGGACTTACCTGACCAGGCTGAAGCGTGGTGCTGTCCCTGGTGACCCTGGAGCGGTGGTCACTGGGCTGATTCAGTGTAAAAAAAGAATAAACTATTGTTTAACACTGTGGAACTATGAGTCCCTAATAGTAAAATAAACACACACAGACACATGAATAATAAAACTTTAATACATCTGTAATATCCTATAGTTATGATATTATATGTTGTTAACATGAACCCACTGCTTGCACTGTGATAGATAGATTAACCCCATAGGGGACGTTGCATGATTGATGGACACCTGTATATATATATATCCATAGATGCCTTCACAGAAGGCAAGATAGACTTTTATGAAAAGCAATGTTATTTGTACACCACAATTCCCCCTGAAGGGATTGGACTGTGCCACCCGGAGAGTGCAAGAATATAAGGCCAAATCAATTGACCTTTCCAGAGAGCCTCGAGGACTTATCTGAACATAACCCTGCTTAATAAAGTTTCCCTGCACGCGCTGGGAGCGGGAAGGCAGAGGATCGCGTGCCAGACTACTATAAATATAAGTGAGTTACCTCAGGAGAAAAAACGGCAGAGCTGCGCAGCAGGCAGGACGGAGAGCGGTGCTGAGGGGTGTCTGAAGTGTCCTACTGGAGGCTGGGTATTGTGAAGAAGTGCTCCCGGCTGCTCCGGTGTTTGACACTGACAGGCAGCGCGAGCTCCGGGATATATTAAGCCACCGACTTTGTCAGAGCCTGGCGGAAGCAGGCGGCATCTCCGGAGAGACGGCGCCATAGCAGTGACGCAAGGGGCCCTGACGGACAGGAGGAGAGCCTGGCCGGGACGTCAGAGATGGGAGGCCGCATCTCAGGAAAGGCGGCGGCCGCGTCAGTGGGAGGCGGCGCCAAGCCGGAGGCCGGACCGAAGGAGGAGAGAAGGGACGGAGCAAAGGGAACCTAAGTAACGCTATGGGGAGTGGTGAGTGACAAATCATACCCCTGCAGCAGCATAGCACGTCCCCAGTACAGCCCCCATACCAGGCACCGCCACCCACGAAAACCTAGACAGGAGGGTTTAACAACTAAAGCACAAACCCCCTATAGTTGATACCCATTGCAACAGAGGCGCAATAACCAGTGACAGTGCAGCTTTAATACAGTCCTGATTCGTCCAGCACCATATAGGGAATACTTCAGTACTGACAGCTCTCCTGCATGTCTCCCTAGCAGCCCCGAGAAGAGTGAGAGAGAGGGACAGAGATGAACTAGAAAAGATATATCAGATCCCCAGCATCTACATTAGTTACTGTAGCAGCCTGTCCTCCCACTATTACATATAGCGAAGCTGACATCCTCAGTGCAGCTCTGTGAAGGCATACCAGCACATCTCCAAACTCTCTGTACAGCCAAGAGTAGCTTATTTAACCGTTACCCTGACAGAGTCCGTCAGAGGATGGATGTGTGAAATTAACAGATAGTCTGAGGCGTTTTAGTGAGTAGACACACAGTGCAGCAGCAGGCTCAGGCATAGAAAATCCGCAGGATAATCCGGGCTAAACCCGACGAATTTCAGTCAGGGGACGCCCAAAGGAAAAGATCTTAACCAGAGAGTCTCATATCTACACTACAGTGCAGGGAATAGGCGAAACCCGGCTTTGTGAGCCAGGGGAAGGCCAACAGAGGAAAGATATTTCTTAACTGCAATCAAGTGATCTAGTTATCCTGTAGCAATCCTGGTTGCCTAGAAACCCAGCATCATACGAGAGACTTGTAAAGCGGGCAGTCAGTCCAGGGAAGTCACTTAATAATCTGCAGCGGCGATAGTGTGACAGGAAAGGATACATCTCACTAACAAGCAAGCTTCATTGTAGTGGAAAAGGACCTGCAAAGATACAGTGTTGCTTCAGCCTAGCAGGATGCACCACGCCTACTGATTTATGTGATAACTTTATTACAACGTCTGTGGAAATTAATCATACTGTACTTACCTTCTCCTGTTCTGTTGATCCGTGTTATAGACTGAACTTTTTCATGGACTGTGGCCACTAGGTAGAGCTCTGTAAGGGGAGAAAAAGCGCTTACTGTGTAGATTATAGATAAAGAATAAGTTAATATTATTAGTGTTTATTACCACTAACGGTGTCATATTGAGATGTTTTGTTTACAGTGAATACGGTAAGGTTGTATATCTGTTTAGTCGAGGCAGACCGGATCAGAGGAGAGGCCAGGTGAAACATTGCATGTTCCGGTATATTAAAAGTAAAGTGTGTACAGTCTGATATTCATATTGACAAGAGTTACAATGCATGTACTGTTTTGAAATATTGTTTATATATATTGTATGCAATATTAGAATGAAATAAACCGTTTAAAATTCTCTACGTGAGCTTTTCTGAGAAGACGAGAAGAGTAATACTTACCTTAGTGAGAAGTCCAACCTACGGCTATTGGAAAAGAAATTCCTACTTACCAGGGGATTACAATTGGCGTCTACGGACAGGATAGAAAAATGGCGGAGTCAGAACCCCAAACCCCCAAATCAGCAAAAAGAAGAGTCCTCCCATCCCCGAACGACATTGGGATAAGAAGAAGAGGAGAAATGGCAGAGAACTCTACAATTACCATGCCTTATTACTTCGGGGCCCCATGGTTGCCCGTATACTCGGGAAATAAACGTACGGCGGGGACAACAACATTCCGAGACTTCAAAGACAGGATGAAGTCCATGTTTGATTTGGGTCATGTAAGCGATGAACAGCAAGTACAAATGCTGCTAGGACAGTTGAAAGGACCGGCAAGGAGAGAGGTGAAGGCGTGGATGGGAGACAGGAAAGTCACGGTACAAGACATTTTTTTAAGAAATTGGCCAGTGTATTTAACGCACGCACCCCTGCAGATTTAAAGGGACATCTATACGCAAGGAAACAAAAACCCCAAGAGTCATTGAGAGACTTTGCCCTGGCGTTGCAAGAAGCCTCGCAGGCTATTCAGGCGATCGAGCCAGGAGACAAGGATCAAGAAAACGAAACTTTAATTAACCTTTTCGTGGAGGGAGCTCGGGAAAAACCAATACGAGCACAACTCAGAATGTGGAGGAAACAGAACCCGGGTGGCACCTTTTCAAAATTCAAAGAGGCAATCTTCCACATATTAGGGATGAACCAGTGTGACGACGAGGAAAGCCCGGCGACCACAGATACGGAAGATGAGGAGGATGAGGTGGATGAAGAACCGGCACCTAAGACTTCCACCCGCACAGGGAAAGGAGCTGTCACCCAGCAAGTACAGACAGGACGAGAGATGTCCGGGCCTCTGGCAGAGAAGCTAGATATGATTACCAAAAGCTTAACAGAAATGGGAAGAGAATTGAAGGACCTCCGACAAGAGCAGTTACTGCTCAAAAGTAGGGGAAACAACGCCGGAGCCTCAGGCAGGGGCCGAACACCCTGGACGACCCCGGTCGGAAGAGGGAGACGGGCCACGGACCGCTTCGACGCCCAAGGGAGCCCGATTTGCAGACGCTGCCACAAGAGTGGGCACATCGAACGCTTCTGCATGGAGGAGGATTTAAATGGAGACGCCCCGAGGTCGCGGACCCACCCTCGGGAGAATTCCCCCCAGTAGGTCCGACCCCGCCAACCTGGCATTCCCGATACGTAGGAGCCTGCCCACACGTCACCATCTCTATCAACGGTGTGGAGATTTCGGCACTATTGGACACGGGATCCCAGGTCACTACCATCTGTCTCACCGAGTTTGACAAGTACTGGCCAAGGGAGGAAATCATGACGCCACCAGATAACTGGCTGCAACTGTTGGCCAGCAATGGACAAACCATTGAATATTGCGGATACTGGGAAGCCGAATTGATGATCGGGAAAGCACGGTTGATCCGTCAAGGGTGTCTGATCACCAAGGAATATAACGAACATCTCCCACCCATCATATTGGGGATGAACGTGCTTAAAAACTGCCCAGGAGAACTGGTAGAATCTCTACAACAGGAACTAACTCGAGCAGATCGCGAAGAACGGAAGGCCCTGCTCCAGACGGTCAGATGGTTAAAGGGAATGGACAACTTCGCTAACGACCGTGGAGAAATTGGAAAAGCTCGGATCAGCGATCGGACCACCCTCCTTCTCCAGCCGAACTCAGAAGTGATGCTACAATGCAAGGCCCGCTTCGGAGTAGGCGGAGCAGACTATGAAGCTATGGTGGAACCCCACGACCCGAGCGGACAATATCCATTCGCAGTAGCGAGAGCCGTCACCAGAGTCCACCAAGGCCAGGTGTTCGTACGGGTAATCAACCCACATAGCTTTCCCATCAAAGTACATAAAAATTGCCCGATCGCCCGATTAACCGAAGTCAACTTTGAAGATATATTCAACGCAGAGGCTTCCACGGCCCCACAACAAGTAGCGAGCACATCCCCGGCGATGGGAATGAAAAGGGACCGATGGTGGGATGCTATGCAGATTGGGGACCCGAGTACGTCGACAGAACAGAAGGATGGAGTAGTACGGGTAGTAGAAGAATTCTCACAAGCCTTTAGTCAACACTCTTCAGATTTCGGCACGGCAAAAAATGTGGTTCACTACATACCCACAGGAGACCACCCACCTATTAAAGAAAGGCATCGTCCGTTAGCCCCTGCGCTGTATCAGCCAGTACGAGACATGCTGACAGACATGAAGGAATCCGGGGTGATCACCGAAAGCCACAGCCCCTGGGCGGCCCCCATTGTACTGGTCAAAAAGAAAGACGGGAGCCTACGATTCTGTGTGGATTACCGCAAGTTAAACAATGTAACCCACAAAGACGCATATCCATTGCCGAGGATTGAGGAGTCACTAACCGCCCTAAAGACCGCCCAATATTTCTCAACCTTAGACCTAACGAGCGGGTATTGGCAGATCCCCGTAGCGCCAGAACATCAGAAAAAAACGGCCTTCACCACGCCCATGGGACTATTTGAGTTTACCCGTATGCCCTTTGGATTATGTAATGCCCCAGCGACATTTCAAAGACTAATGGAGCACTGCTTGGGCCACAGAAACTTTGAAATGATTCTGCTGTATCTAGACGATATTATTATCTTCTCCGGCACGTACGAAAAACACTTGGAGCATTTGGGGGAAGTGTTCGCGCAGTTGATCAAGAGCGGCCTGAAACTGAATCCCGCCAAGTGCCATCTTTTGAAACCGGAAGTGCAGTACTTGGGGCATATTGTGAGCGCCCACGGGATTCACCCCGACCCGGAGAAGATCAGGGCAGTCACAGAGTGGCCCATTCCGACAACCGTGAGAGAAGTCCGGAGCTTCTTAGGCTTTGCCGGCTACTATAGACGATTCGTGCACCACTTTGCCAAAATAGCGGCACCCTTACATGCCTTACTCCGAGGCTAGTCCGGGTCGGAAAGGAGAGGAAATGCCCCAGTCGATTGGTCTGACTTGCATCAACTGGCATTTGAAGAGCTGAAGACAGCGTTGGTTAGTGCCCCTCTTCTTGCCTACCCCGATTATGAACAGCCTTTCCGCGTATACACAGACGCTAGCAACGCCGGATTAGGTGCTGTGTTGGCACAAGTGCAAAATGGACAGGAAAGAGTCATAGCTTATGCGAGCAGAGGCCTGAAAAAGACTGAGAGAAATTCAGAAAACTACAGTGCGTTCAAACTGGAATTGCTGGCGTTGATATGGGCTGTAACGGAGAAGTTCAGAAGCTATTTGACCGCCGCTTCCTTTACCATTGTGACCGACAACAACCCCCTTGCACATTTGGACACCGCACACTTGGGAGCTTTGGAGCAACGCTGGATGGCTCGATTAGCGAACTTCCGTTACAACATTAGTTACCGTAGTGGGAAACTAAATACCAATGCGGATGCCTTATCCCGCCTGCCAAGCGTAACCATCCCGGAAGCGGAAGACCAGGAAGAGAGAGTGGAGATACCCGCGTTCGCACCTAGGCCGACAAAACGGTGCAAGAAAGTTGGACATTCCAATCCGGTCACGGTGGCTGACACCGAGGCAATGGACGCCGGATCCGTTGTGGATTGGCAGAAGGTGCAGCACGAAGACCCGACCATGCGGGAGTTAGTCGAAATTCTTAGAGAAGGACGAAAATTGTCCAAAGACCAGCGGTCACAAACAACACCCGAGCTGCTCCGACTCCTAAGACAACGAACTAGGCTACAATTGAGAAGGGGTTTACTGGTCCGAGTCCGATACGACCCCGGTACGCATGAAAAGATCACGCAAATTGTGATACCCCGACAGCAGAGCCACTCCATCTTGCAAGCCTACCACGACCAGTCGGGGCATTTCGGAACCTACAAAACAGAGGCAACTTTACGAAGCCGGTTCTTTTGGGTTGGCATGAAGGAGGACATTGACAAATGGTGCCAAGACTGTACAGCATGTGCGTTGAAAAGGCGCCCGGATCCAGGACAAAGAGATCCACTATGCCCAATTGAGACACGACGGCCATTAGAATTGGTGGCCCTGGACCACGTTAAATTGGAAACCAGGACTAGCGGAGTAGAGTATGCGTTGACTATAACAGATCACTTTACCAAATTCTTGGTAGTGGTCCCAGTTAGAGACACTACGGCAAAAACAACAGCTCAAGTGTTCCTCAAACACTTCTTGCAACCGTACGGAACTCCAGACCGGATCCTTACTGACCGTGGGCCTGCCTTCGAAGCAGCTTTATTCCACGACTTGTGTACTTTATACGGTTGTAAGAAAATACGCACTACCGCTTACCATCCGCAGTCGAATGGCTTATGTGAGCGGGCCAACCAGGCTATCATTGGGATGCTTCGAGCATTGTCCAGGGAACAACGGAGCCGGTGGCCAAGCCTAGTGTCCAACCTTGCGTACATGTATAACAACACGAGCCATTGCTCCACCGGATACACTCCCTTTTTCCTTATGTTTGGCCGCCATGGTCAACTACCAAAAGATTTAGAACTATGTCCGGAGTTCATAGAGACCGAAAGACCCATCAGTGACTGGGTCGGCCGACACCAGCGTCAAATGGAAGCGGTCGAAGGAGTCGTAAAACAGCGGATGGACAGCGCCCAACAACGACAAAGAAGGAACTACGACGCTGGGAGGTGCGAGGTCCCGCTACACATTGGAGAACAAGTGTGGCGGAGAAAAAATCGTAGGACCAGCAAATTGGACTTTCGATGGGAGACTCAACCTTACACGGTTGTCAGCGTACCGACGGACGAGTTTCACAGTTATCAAATTCAAAGAGGACCCGCGGGTCCCATCATCACTGTCGCCCGAGAACAGTTGAAACCGTGCTTAGCTACAGCCACGCCCGAGTCAGCCGAAGAAGTACTCGAGTCAGAACGGGACGAGTCTCCTACAAATGCCGTCATGCCCGACCCCATGGAGATCCTCATGCTTGTCTGTGGTCCAAGTATTAAAGTAAAGAAACAGAGGAGCCGCCCTTCGTCAGGACGCGAGCTTACCCCGAGTTCAGAAGTGGATCAAGGAGCACCACTAGAACGAGACGAAAGCGAAACTTCCACCCGTCCAACGGAAAGACCACTACGAAGCACTCGAGGAGTATTGCCCCTGCGTTATCGTGTATAGATAGACACAATTATGTACTTTCCGTAGAAATAAGTGGACTTCCCGTGGAAAGCCGGTGACCGGTGCAGGGCATTGCGCTGGTCCACCAAAAGGTGTGACCCCCTGAGGCTGGGTGGTCCCGGAGCGGTCGAGGTCCTGAAGAAAAGAACAAACGGAAAGCACTTTATTGGGATACAGATACTCGATTGGGAAGTGAGAAGACTATATTTTAAGTCCATTGGAGTTATCAGCCAGTATAACTTGTTGCATGGGGACATGCAATATTCCAGCCGGGAAGAAATGTAATATCCTATAGTTATGATATTATATGTTGTTAACATGAACCCACTGCTTGCACTGTGATAGATAGATTAACCCCATAGGGGACGTTGCATGATTGATGGACACCTGTATATATATATATCCATAGATGCCTTCACAGAAGGCAAGATAGACTTTTATGAAAAGCAATGTTATTTGTACACCACAATTCCCCCTGAAGGGATTGGACTGTGCCACCCGGAGAGTGCAAGAATATAAGGCCAAATCAATTGACCTTTCCAGAGAGCCTCGAGGACTTATCTGAACATAACCCTGCTTAATAAAGTTTCCCTGCACGCGCTGGGAGCGGGAAGGCAGAGGATCGCGTGCCAGACTACTATAAATATAAGTGAGTTACCTCAGGAGAAAAAACGGCAGAGCTGCGCAGCAGGCAGGACGGAGAGCGGTGCTGAGGGGTGTCTGAAGTGTCCTACTGGAGGCTGGGTATTGTGAAGAAGTGCTCCCGGCTGCTCCGGTGTTTGACACTGACAGGCAGCGCGAGCTCCGGGATATATTAAGCCACCGACTTTGTCAGAGCCTGGCGGAAGCAGGCGGCATCTCCGGAGAGACGGCGCCATAGCAGTGACGCAAGGGGCCCTGACGGACAGGAGGAGAGCCTGGCCGGGACGTCAGAGGTGGGAGGCCGCATCTCAGGAAAGGCGGCGGCCGCGTCAGTGGGAGGCGGTGCCAAGCCGGAGGCCGGACCGAAGGAGGAGAGAAGGGACGGAGCAAAGGGAACCTAAGTAACGCTATGGGGAGTG
This sequence comes from Crinia signifera, assembly GCF_055691185.1. Lineage (NCBI taxonomy): Eukaryota > Metazoa > Chordata > Amphibia > Anura > Myobatrachidae > Crinia > Crinia signifera. Next base: position 56,968,687 of record NC_139225.1, on the reverse strand, counting down.
GTGAGTGACAAATCATACCCCTGCAGCAGCATAGCACGTCCCCAGTACAGCCCCCATACCAGGCACCGCCACCCACGAAAACCTAGACAGGAGGGTTTAACAACTAAAGCACAAACCCCCTATAGTTGATACCCATTGCAACAGAGGCGCAATAACCAGTGACAGTGCAGCTTTAATACAGTCCTGATTCGTCCAGCACCATATAGGGAATACTTCAGTACTGACAGCTCTCCTGCATGTCTCCCTAGCAGCCCCGAGAAGAGTGAGAGAGAGGGACAGAGATGAACTAGAAAAGATATATCAGATCCCCAGCATCTACATTAGTTACTGTAGCAGCCTGTCCTCCCACTATTACATATAGTGAAGCTGACATCCTCAGTGCAGCTCTGTGAAGGCATACCAGCACATCTCCAAACTCTCTGTACAGCCAAGAGTAGCTTATTTAACCGTTACCCTGACAGAGTCCGTCAGAGGATGGATGTGTGAAATTAACAGATAGTCTGAGGCGTTTTAGTGAGTAGACACACAGTGCAGCAGCAGGCTCAGGCATAGAAAATCCGCAGGATAATCCGGGCTAAACCCGACGAATTTCAGTCAGGGGACGCCCAAAGGAAAAGATCTTAACCAGAGAGTCTCATATCTACACTACAGTGCAGGGAATAGGCGAAACCCGGCTTTGTGAGCCAGGGGAAGGCCAACAGAGGAAAGATATTTCTTAACTGCAATCAAGTGATCTAGTTATCCTGTAGCAATCCTGGTTGCCTAGAAACCCAGCATCATACGAGAGACTTGTAAAGCGGGCAGTCAGTCCAGGGAAGTCACTTAATAATCTGCAGCGGCGATAGTGTGACAGGAAAGGATACATCTCACTAACAAGCAAGCTTCATTGTAGTGGAAAAGGACCTGCAAAGATACAGTGTTGCTTCAGCCTAGCAGGATGCACCACGCCTACTGATTTATGTGATAACTTTATTACAACGTCTGTGGAAATTAATCATACTGTACTTACCTTCTCCTGTTCTGTTGATCCGTGTTATAGACTGAACTTTTTCATGGACTGTGGCCACTAGGTAGAGCTCTGTAAGGGGAGAAAAAGCGCTTACTGTGTAGATTATAGATAAAGAATAAGTTAATATTATTAGTGTTTATTACCACTAACGGTGTCATATTGAGATGTTTTGTTTACAGTGAATACGGTAAGGTTGTATATCTGTTTAGTCGAGGCAGACCGGATCAGAGGAGAGGCCAGGTGAAACATTGCATGTTCCGGTATAATAAAAGTAAAGTGTGTACAGTCTGATATTCATATTGACAAGAGTTACAATGCATGTACTGTTTTGAAATATTGTTTATATATATTGTATGCAATATTAGAATGAAATAAACCGTTTAAAATTCTCTACGTGAGCTTTTCTGAGAAGACGAGAAGAGTAATACTTACCTTAGTGAGAAGTCCAACCTACGGCTATTGGAAAAGAAATTCCTACTTACCAGGGGATTACACATCCATAGCCCACACATACTGATACTTACCAATCTTAAACCCGTAGGTAGGTCCCTGGGTCTGGGGCTCCATGGTCCAGGGGTCCGGGGCTCCATGGTCCAGGTCCAGGGGTCCGGCTCCGGGGTCCAGGGGTCTGGCAAAATCCATAGGGGACCTGTGGAAGGAAATTCTACTTACGGGTCTCCTCAGGCGTAGATCGGAAAGTGTAGCAGACATTGCTAAATATTGATTTATGCTACGGCCCTACTTCATACATCCTTGAGACCATTTTTATGTGTATCCACTTTTACATGATACAAACATTACAAAATTCCTTTAATAAATATGTCTTAAATGCTTCAATAATAAATTAAGTGCCTATTGTTGCCAGTTGCCACAGTCATTTCTATTTACAGTAAAAAGCAAGCATGCAATGGTTGTCCTTCACTCTGGAAATCATAGGTCACTCGTGAATCTTGTTTACTAAATGGAGGCTTCTGAATTTTTTAATGGGATTACTTAGATTTACTTGTTACAAGGCGAAGAACAGTGTAAATCAAGTTACTACAGCATGTCTATCATACACGTGATTAGTCTTTCCGTTTTAGGGATGTCTGAGAGTATATATAGATATATATATATATAGATAGATATATATATCTATATATATATTTACATAAATATATACTAGTAAGCCCCCTCAAAGCAAATGCATTGAAAGCTAGTCTGCTGCCTTGTGATTGCCTCTGTGTTTGTGCATGTGTGAGAGAGAAAGAGATGTAGTTTCACACCCTGCCAACAGATGGCAGTGTTTCGGAGACCCACAATCAGACACTAGACATATATATATGACACATGACTAAGGTGCTCATTGGCACCGAAACAGCCGTCGTGCAAATGATCTTTGTGGAGGAGTACCATGTCTACTATTGCTGCTAAGTATATTCATGCACTTTATTGAACTCTTTTTTGCAATGGACTCCTCTTTTACCAGTCATACTGCCCATGTGCATGTAATGCTTCTATACACACGTGTATGGGCGCTCGGGGACTCACCAGTCATACTGCCCATGTGCATGTAATGCTGCTATACACACATGTATGGGCGCTCAGGGACTCAGGGACAGGCTATCTGCTAACAGAGGAGATTGGGTACTTGGATTGAGGAAACAATCAAAGCATTTACCTGTTAGCAGCTCTCAAGCCTATACAAGTTAAATTCACTGGAATTACTCCACTTCGATTCGAAGATTCCTGTGGTCAAGTGGGCCGTTTATTAGATGATCCAAGTGGCATGAATAAACCGCTATAAATCACTATGGCTTCCTGGAACTTCTAAGATCACCCACACAGACTGTTAAACCTTTTAAAATATCCTAGATCCTTTATTCATTTAGATTTTTACAAATTGTGTGAAGACACTCACCCACAATCGATCTAGGTGTGAGGTCAACTACCATTTTGCCATACCCCTGATGAAGTCCCTTTGTGACGAAACGCGTTGGTTTTTATGAATAAAATAACATTTGTCTGACTTGGAGTCCTCTTCTTGTTTGAAAAGTGGACGGAAGAACTGTGTTTTTAAATTACTGATAAACGTGTCAGTGGAATGAACTAAATGTGGAAATTGGCTAGTTGGTACCCTGATTAGCGGACTCTGATAACCCCCTGTATCTGTGTATATATATATATATATATATATATATATATATATATATATATATATATATATATATATCCTTGTACAAAAGGAAGGGGATGGAGAAAAAGTGTAAACATTTTTATATTGTATTTTATTATTTTAGTCTTTTGCTGGCCTCTGGTCTTGCCATGCCGTCTTGTGGTACCACCAATTCTTACCACCTGCTGATGACTTCACCCACTGACTTTGGTTCGTCAGCCCGTGAGTTACCTGTGTGCTGCGGGTTATCGCTGTATGCTTTGGCATGGTGTATTTATCTTTATGTATATTGGGGATTATTATCCCTTGAGACTGCGCTTCGTAAATTCTTGCATTAGCGACGAGGCCACTGGTCCTTTTGTTGTTTGCAACGAGGTCGCTGGTTATTCAGTTTTTTGCAATGAGGTCTCAGTCTCCTTTTAGTTGTTACCCTTATTAGGTAGCCCTTTAGTTAGTTCCCCTTTTGCCTTCCCCTTGGGGTCTCTAGATCCATGCATCCCATAAGACCTAGTGGCACCGGAGTGGTGGCAGACCTAAATCGCCCCTTTAAATGAGGCTATTATAGGTGAAGCCTAGCAACACAGGATCTAGTCATCCCCAGGGAGATGCAACAAAGTTAGTGTAGGAGCTCTCTTGGACCATTCTAAACAGTGAACACGGCTTTGGTGTTCGTACCCTGGATCATAACACTCTGCTCCTTTATATGATTGATGACCCCCCTCACCCCCACACATTATATATAGAAACACAGAAACATAGAATTTGATGGCAGATAAGAACCACTTGGCCCAACTAGTCTGTGCCTTTTTTAAACATGTTACCTCAAACCATATTTGATCCTTATTTTTTAGTGAGGATGTCAATATACCTATCCCAAGTACCGGTATGTTTAAATTGTTCTACTGTATTTGCCTCTACTACCTCTGATGGGAGGCTATTCCACTACTCTTTCTGTGAAGTAATTCTTCCTCAAATTTCCCCTAAATCTTCCTCCCTCTAGTTTCAGTGCATGTCATCGTGTTCTATTACTCCTCTTCCTGTGAAGAATGTCTCCCATCTGTACCTTGTTAAAACCTTTGATATATTTGAAAGTTTCTATCATGTCCCCCCCTTTCCATTCTCTGCTCTAAACTATACATATTAAGATCTTTTAGTCTTTCCTGGTATGTTTTGTGATGTAGGCCATGCACCATTTTAGTTGCCCTTTGTTGTACAGTCTAAAATGTATTTATATCCTTCTGGAGATAAGGCCTCCAGAACTGAACACGGTACTCTAGATGAGTTTGTACCAATGAACTATACAGTGGCATTATTACTTATTTCTTTCTACTGCTGATACCTCTCCCTATGCAACCAAGCATCTGACTTGCCTTCTTCATTGCTTTGTTACATTGCCTACCTGCCTTTAAGTCCCCTGCAATAGTGACACCTAGATCCCTCTCTTCTTCAGTAGTTTCCATTATAGTGCCATTTATACTATATTTAGTCTTTGTACTGTATTTTTGAGACCAAATTGCATTATTTAGCATTTTTTTTTAGCATTAAACTGTAGTTGCCATGCTGTTGACTATTCCTCTAATCTACCTAGATCATCAATCATTTGTTTTACCCCTCCTGGTGTGTCTACCCTGTTGCATATCTTTGTGTCATCTGCAAAAAGGCACATTTTACCCTCAATTCCATTTTGAAATATCACCAATAAAGATATTAAAAAGCACTGGTCCAGGGGGACGTGGCCACGGTGTCGCAGACGTAGGCAGCAGGTCCCAGAGCTCCCCAGTCCCACATCCTTAATAACTATCCTGAGCCCCCTCCCTTGGCTGCTGATCCCCCCTCACCTGCCTGCACCGGAGCTCTTTACCACCATGGACCTGCGACTGCTTCTCCTCAGCGGGTGGGTGCTGCTGGATGGTTGTGGGGGGTGGCGAGGCCTATACCCAGAAGCCGCGTCTTGGACTCCGGCCTCTGCTCCCTCCCCTCTGGCTGCTCTCTGCGGCGGCTGCTCTCTCCGGCAGCTGTCCTCCCTGGCGGCTGTCCTCTCCGGCGGAGCTTGGCTTGCTCCCCTGTGCCTCACTGCGCATCTCTCCGTGACCATGGGGGATCCGGAGCGTGGTCTCCTGCATCTGATTGCCGCTACCCCTGCTATATCCTCCTGGATTGCCCGGAGCCTGAGGCGGTGAGTGACACCGAATTTTACTGGGGACCCAGCCTGCACCATTGCGCTGAGTCTGCTCCCCCTACTTCACCAATTCCCCACTCTGTCTCTCCTTTGGAACTCCCTGGAGAAAAGGGGTGGTCAGTGTCCCCTCCTCACTGATAGCCCTCCATTGTGGTGTGGGTTTACCCACTGATTACTGCAGGCTCCATTGTCCAGTGTCCTTTGCCTGTCCTTACGGCCCCCTGGCTTTCAAGATGGGGAAAGCACAGCAGGCTGCTGCCAAACTTGAAAAGTTTGCCTGTGGCGCTGGCACCCAGATTTCTACAACCTCCACAGAACCCGTGGGGCTTGGGCAGGCCACCTCCTCCTCAGTGACTGCCTCTGAGACCCCCTCTTCTCCTCCTATTTCATTACAACAAGTTTTGTAGGCCATTAGTGGCACTGAAAAGCGGCTTACTGACAAGATAGGTTAGGTGCAGAGCGATTTATCACTACTGTGCCACGATGTGCAACGTATCCGGGAGCGAGTGGGGGAAGTTGAGACCCGCATTTCCACTATCGAGGATTCATTTAGCCCACTCAAGGATAATGGGTGAAATTCTATGGGATGAGATCTGCGTTTTTTGGCGTTAATTAGACAACAAAATGGCGATATCGCATTTTTCCTTCAAATCGCCAATTTAATGGGATGCGCTAAGGGACTGAAATCGCATATTATGTGCGTTAAGGCATGCTGACCAAAAGTGCGAGATTAATTCGCATTTTTATCGCATCCAGATGTTTTCGTACAGAACAGTATACAACTCGCTTATTTAATGCTATGCGCATTTGCAAATCGCAATTTTTAGGTGTCTAATTATCGCACTTATTTCAGACCAGGGTCTGTTTGGCGAATTAGCCAGAACCCTGCACAGATCGCAATGTTCTGTGCAGGGTTCTGGTGTTAAAAAAAAACAAAAAACGGTTAAAATAAAAAAAAAACGAGCGCGGGGTCCCCCGCCAGAGCATAACCAGCCCCGGACTCATTGAGCCGGTGCTGGTGACATAAAATCAGGGTCCCCGACAAATCGGGGTCACCTTGATTTCATGAAACCAGCACCAGGCTCAAGTTCCGGCGCTGGTTCCCAAAATACGGGGGACAAAATGACTAGGGGTCCCCCGTATTTTAAGAACCAGCACCGGACCCAACCAGCCAGCAGGGTAATGCCACAGCCGGGGGACACTTATTATATAAGGTCCCGCGGCCAAAGCATTAACCCCCTGGCTGGTCAGCATGGGCAGGGGTCCTGGGGAAGTGGGGACCCCCCCAATGAAGGGGTCCCCCCCCTCCAGGACTTACCAGCCCATGCTGATAGTCCGGGGCTGTCTCCGATGCCCCTGGGCGGTGGGCATCGGGCTGATGAATTGTGTAAAAAAAAGATGAAAAACTATTGTTTTCTACTGGCGAACTATGAGTCCCAGCAAGCCTACCCCGCATGCTGGGACTTGGAGAACCACAAGTCCCAGCATGCGGGGCATTAAAGGGCCCGCTGGCACTTGTAGTTCTACAGTACAAAAAATAGTTAAATAAAACACACTGACACCCTGAAAAATAAAAGTTTAATACACACAGAACACACACACACTGATACTTACCTACCTTGAGCCCGTAGGTCGGTCCCTGGATCCTGGGTCCGGGCTCCGGGGCTCCAGGGCAGAAGAGTCCGGTTCCGGGGCCTTGGTCCTGGTTCCGGGGCTGGTCCGGGGTTCCGGGGCTCCTGGCCTGAAGAATCCGGGGTCCGGGATCCGAGGTAGTCCCCAGGGGTACCTAAGGAAGGAAATCCTACTCACCTGGTCCCCGGCGACGACCTCGGCATCCTCTCCGGCTGAAGCGCTGCTCCCATCTGGTACCCGGCTCACAGCACTTCACCGGCGCAGAGATGTTTCTTCCTCGGCGTCTCTAGTCAGAATGATTTCTGGCCAATCAGGAGCCGACTTTTTTTTTACTTTGCGCTTTCCTGCAAACGTGCGATTTTCAGACATGAAAATCGCACATTTTCAGGACTAAAGACAGCGCACCAATTCGCCGCAAATCGCACCACTTCGCACGTTTCAGCCTCCAAAACGCATCACATTAAATATGCGAATTTTGACAGAAAAGTGCGATTTGAAAAAGTGCGATTTGCGGCGATGTGGTGCGCTAAAAAAACATGCGCATTTATCTCAACGCATAGAATGTCACCCAATGGGTGACATTCTATGCTTTGAGATAAATGCGCATGTTTTTTTAGCGCACCACATCGCCGCAAATCGCACTTTTTCAAATCGCACTTTTCTGTCAAAATTCGCATATTTAATGTCATGCGCATTGGAGCCTGAAAAGTGCGAAGAGGTGCGATTTGCGGCGAAGTGGTGCGATTTAAAGTAACAAAAAAGTGCGAGTTCTTCCGCCGGTCATGTGCGAGTTTTGGACCAACCGGGGTGCGATTTACAAAACTGTCTCCGCATGACTAAGAACCCCACAACCTATTGGCCCACCTGTGTCCCCTCCATTATGCATCACACCCCCTATATAAAGGGGCATTGGCGCCATTTCACTCTTTGATAGGAAGTAAGGAGCATGGAGAGGAGCAGTGGCAGTGTGAGTACAGGAAGAGGTGTTGGTGGCAGAGTGAGGAGTGGCAGAGTGAGGAGTGGCAGAGGAACCAGTGGCAGAGGGAGCAGTGGCAGAGGGAGCAGTGGCAGAGGGACCAGTGGCAGCAGCCAGACAAGTGGGAGACCCAGCAGTGTGGCAGGCAGCATGGCCACAGCAAGGCCAGCCCCACACCAGGCCCTGGGCGTCCAGCCCCAGCAGGAGGAGGTGGAGGATCCGCTGGCATCCCCATCCTACAGCCAAGACCTAGACCATACCCCACACCAGCTGCAGGAGGGCCACATGTCAGAGGTGGAGGAAGATGCTGGTGAGGAGGAGGAAGACACTGGCATGGAGGAGGAGGGCTACATGGCTGGAGTTGAAAATGAGGAGGAGGAGGAGGTGGAAGCTGGCCGCACAAAAAGTGGCTGAAAGGTCCGCTTTTCATATGAAGAAAATGCAGCACTTGTCCGGCCAGTGTTTGAGCGTTTGCTTGGCAAATCTCACCACAAGACCACTGCACAGCGCAAAAGGGCTATGTGGAAGGACATCACCCAGGCGGTGAACGCTGTCAGTCAGCAAAAGCGCCTGGTCCGCAATGTGAAAAAAAGGTTTAACGACATCAAAAGGCAGTTGAAAAATAAAATGGCCATGGAGTTGGAGGAGGCCACCAAGACTGGAGGAGGAAGCCCCATCACTGTGTGCTACAATGCGTATGAGGTGAAGCTGAAGCGCATCATACCCCCTGAGGTCGTGCCTGGCATGCACGTGGCGGATTCCGATAGGCCGCAAACGCCATCCAGAGCTGGTAAGTGTGACTCCATGCAATCTTAAACATACATGCAAATGTATTATACCTGTAATGTTCACTTGTATTGTTATGCTAAGTAAAGTGCTGCTGTGGAACTACATAGCCCAGCAAGCTCATGCACAAGAAATTGACTGCTCCTACTTTTAAATTGCTTATAATGCTGGGCCCTGTAGTTCCACAACTGCTCATATTGATTAACACTGTAACATTCTTTCTAGCAGCCTAACATGTATGTGGCCAAAAACCCAGAGGTGTACTGGTGGTTTAGCTGCCATGCCTACATACCACCGATTATCCAATAGTTGTCATGTGTACACTAGTTTCATAATAATCTTTAAAAAAAATCTTTAAACCAAAAAAAAGGTGGTGCAGAAATAATGCAGTCCTTATCCATAGGGTATTGTCCATTATTGTCATTTCAATGCATGTTTTCAGAAAATGCTTAGCCATAGCAAGGTCCATAATGGCTGCCCATCTTTCCTTGCACAGATTGTCCATCCCGAAGTGCTGCGGCATCCAAGACCAGAAGGCCCGTTGCTGCAGAATCTGCGGAAGCAGGTAAATGATCAAAAAAACGCCATTACACATACAGTACACACACCCATGTCACATGAACAATATCTCACACTACATTCATCTCCTGCTGCTACATTGCAACGGAAATGAATGTCATCTGAGCTAGGCATGTGACATATTATTAATGTCAATGTTACATGCTGTATCGGGGTACATGTGTAAGTACATAACACCCCTAGGTATGTGGGTCCAGCATCTCAAGCCCTATGTAAAACAGTATAGACGACAGTGTGGGCTATATATGCATCAGTACTTACCTCTTCATCTGTATCCACAGGTGCTATACAACTAGGGTCAAACCAAACAGAATCTTCAATACTGGTCTTAGACGAAATGGACATCATTCTTGATCCGGTCGACACCTTTGCGGCACAGGAAGAAATACAGACCTCATCACAGAGTGATCTTCCCCCAAGTGGGGTGTCTCCCAACCCACCCCCACCCACCCACACACCCCATACAGCAGCTTCTGCTTCCCAAGTAGCTAACTCCTTGGTTAATTTCAAGGACAAACAGTTAGAATTCATGGCCTCCCAAAGCCTCCAAATAGGTAATATCCAGGGGTACATGCGTGACACCTTCCTTCAGTTACGCAAAATTTCACGTAGTGTACAGGTAGGTGTAGGCACTCATGTGCGCATTGCTAACAGCATTGACACCCGTTTTGCAGAACAAACTGCTGCTATAAGGGAACAGAATAGGCATATTGGCAGCCTGGCGCAAAGTATAGCTGCACTAACCCAATCATGCACAGCGCAGACCAATGCCTTACTAGCTATGCAGGCCCAAATACAGCAGCAGGAAGCCAATGTGGGAGGTGGCTCAGCATCAACCCTCAGCAGTGTATCCAGCACCCCAATAAGTGGCTCCCCCACTTCCCCACTCCGTCGGAGTGTTAGGACCCGTGGTGGGCTTGGTGCAGGGTCTAGAAGTGGTGTAGGGCTGCCTGATGCTGGGAGAAGGTAGCTGCTATATATGTTTATTCATTTTGTCAAATGCCAAACATCTTGTAACATGCCCCCACAGTTGTTATTTTTCACACGGCAAAATGCAGAATGCTTCTAAAAAAGAAGTCAGAAGTAAAAAAATCTAACCGCATACCATTGTGTTTGTGTCTTTTTCTAAATACCAATTAATGTGTGAATTGTAACATATTGTAATGGTATATGACAATGGGATTGCACTAAAGTAGTGTGGGGTAACTCCTTGACTGGCAAAGGTTGTGGATCTACATATTCCAGCAGGCTCTGACACTCATGGTTTGGACTGTAATGGTTGTAGTGTGTCAGGGCATGCTGGCACGTGTAGTTCCACAACACCAGTGAGCCATGTTTGACTGCAAACTTCATTCATACATGTATCAAATGTACTTACAAGCTAGATACCAGCAAGGGATAGGTCAGCACCACCATGTGCATCCGTTGGGCACTGTGTATTAGGTTAAATGTGGGTGGAAACAGATGGTATTGGTCAATAATTTGTTTATGAGTACACTTACAACACAGGTACATTTTGGAGTACAGGGCACATGTGCTTACCAGAAAACTAACGGCTGCTGATGTATGTCCGCCACAACTTCTTTATAGCAAGTAACACTTGAGTAAAATGCTTAGAGAAAGTGGCCTGTGATACCCCAAGGACCATGAGGTCACAGACTGAGTGGAGCCTGTGGCCAAATAGTAGAGGGCACACATTAATTTGTGCTGGCCAGACACTGCATAGTTGCCTCCCCCAAAAGGGTCCAAATCATCTCTCACCTGCTCATATACAGTAAGTCCAACAAGTTAATGGGGTTCAGCGTAACCATCCCCACAACTTGTTGATCCGAGAGGGAGTCCAGCTACAGCCGAGCACGATACATACGTGGGGTACGCAGTAGTCGGGGGGCTACCAGGATCTGTTGCGCAGCTTCCTCCCTCCTGCGCAGCTCCTCCAAATGGGCCACATCACAGATAAGCAACTTGAAAATAGTCTGCAAAATCTCCATGTTTGAAACCCTCACAGGTGTCCTTACTGATGTTGGGATTTATGTAGGGGTGTTTGTGAGTGAAAATGAGGGCACCTGTGGTGAAATTAACCATGTGTGCACTTGACCAAAATGAGTTCTGGGCCAAATCGCCAAACAGAACCTGGTCTGAAATAAGTGCGATAATTAGACACCTAAAAAGTGCGATTTGCGAATGCGCATTGCATTAAATAAGCGAGTTGTATACTTTTCTATTCGAAAACATCTGGATGCGATAAAAATGCGAATTAATCTCGCACTTTTGGTCCGCATACCTTAATGCACATAATATGCGATTTCAGTCCCTTAGCGCATCCCATTAAATTGGCAATTTGAAGGGAAAATGCGATATCGCCATTTTGTGGTCTAATTAACGCCAAAAAACGCAGATCTCATCCCATAGAATGTCACCCAATGTGTCTACATTAAACAGCCAAGTGGCAACCATACAGAATAAGCTTTTGGATATGGAGGTAGGTCTACGCAGGAACAATATCCGTTTTGTTGGGTTGCCGGAGAGGGAGGAGGGTGCTGCTCCGGAGGCCTTCCTGGAGGCCTGGCTGATAGAGACTTATCTCAGAGACTCTTTTTCCTCTCACTTTGCTGTGGAATGGGCTCACAGGGTCCCATCTAGTCCTCTACTACTGGTGCGCAACCCCGTACGTTTATTGCTAAGTTGTTACACTACAGGGACGCTATTTTGCAGCTGGGTCGCACCAAAGGACCGCTGATGCGGAATAGTGTGCGGATATCTGCTTTCCCAGACTTTGCGGCGGAGGTACAGAGGGATAGGGTGCAGTTTGCGCCAATTAAGTGGAGACTCTGTGACGTGGAGTTAAACTATGCGATGCTGTTTCCAGGCTTAGAGTGGTGGCTAATGGAGAGACTAAGTTCTTTGCCAACCCTAGGGAGGCTGCTGCCTGGCTTGACTGCTATGCACCTGCGACCAGGCAGATGACTCCAGAGTGACAATCCCAGGTTTAAATCCTGACTAAGTGTTTGTAGCATGAATGCAAAGACGCTGTGCCTGGGAGTCACTGCTGCAACATGTGGGCTCTCTGATCTTGGACATTGCTACTGTGATTCCGGTGCATAATTCCTGTTGCTGAGATTATATCAGTATGAATGTGCATTCACTGTGCCTGGTGGACGCTGCTGCAGTCTGTGGGTTTTCTGCTCCGGGATATTGCTACACATGTACTATGGTTGCAGCTGTCCTTCTCATCTGTTCTATTATGGGGGATGGAGAGATGTTATACTTCCGTGGGGTGTTTTCTTCATAATCAGTGTTTTTGCCTTTTTATCGTTATCTATGCCCTATGTTTTGTTCGTTACGTATATGATGGCCTGTTTAGTTTGGATACCTGTCTATGCAAATTGTTTAAACACTTTGCACTTGAATTGTTGGGGGGGGGGGGGGTACGTAACACCTAGCTAATTGGGACTGGGGAGCCCCCTCGCTTTGGTGGCTGGTACATAGATTGCCTCCAACTTTTGGGATTGACGGGATATCTGTCTATGTTTGTTAGGTTTTGTCTAGGGGAAGTGGGAGGGTTAGTATACCCCTTCCTTTCTAGTTTGGATTTTTGTTAGGGACAAAGTGTACCGTGGTTGGGATGGTATGCAGATTTCCTACCCAACCCACTGGCAGGGATGCAGGGCAGGCAGGAGCGAGTCTGGTCCGGACTGAAGGACCTGCCAACAATTGCTGACATAGCAAAAGTAGTGACCCTAGGGTCACTATAGGAGAGCTGGTTGACTAGACTCTATCCAACAGTTCAAATCAACAATTCAACTGAGCAAAACTGCTGCCGCTTATAAAGGATTTGTACCTTTGAGGAAACCAAAAATATAGATGTACCAGCGGCAAAAGGTCGCTGTTACTTTAAGAGGCGCAGCCTTGCTCAGTAAACTAATCACACATTATAATAATTATATATTATAAATTTATTAAAAAAGATTTAACAAATAAACTTACAATAATTACAGTGCACTTCATATATAGACAATTACAGACAAACAAGACTAACAACATAAAATATACAGCTGGCAATTGATTTAATAGTAAAATTAATGAGGCTTTGTATAGTGGCTCCAAAGTTCTAGAGGCATCAAATTGATTATAAGTTACTTTAGAGGCAAGTGGTATAGTTACCAGTACCGCATATTATTGTAAACTCCAGTGGCTGTGGAAATACAGTATGACACTTCTCCTGATACTCTCTGTCAGATGGCGTCAGAATGTCAGTCTCTCCACTCGTTACCAGAATTGCACTCCAGATATATTGTAAGATAGAGCTGCTGCCACAATGTAGGAGATCGCAGAGTATTGTTACAGTCAGCGGTGGTTACTATTAACCAGCGGGCACCGGTGGTTTAGGCTCACAAAAACGTGTTTCTCCGCCTGCGTATAGACTCGGCGGCTTCCTCAGTCATCCAGCACGCCTCCTCCCCACCTCCTGACGGCCTCCTCCCGGCCCCCTTCACACACCAGAAAATGCAGGGACTTTTTGGGTGTGAAAGGGGCCAACCCAGGTATGGGCCGGCATGATCCCTGGGCCATATTCCCGGGTGGGTCCCTGCATTTTCTGGTGTGAAACGAATATGAGTTTCCCGCCCTCCAGTGTGTAATCCAAAAGAGTTTTTCGTGCTGCCGGGATCCTGGTCAGCGAGCGGCATATGAGGCTGCTTCCATAAAATATGGAGAAGATGATGTTCATCAAAATTAATGATCAATTCTACAACAAAGACCAACGTCCAGAGACTAGAGGGACCTGTGATTGTGGAGTCTAGTGGAGACGAATTGAAAATCTGTGAGAATGAGGATGTACACACTGAAGGGGGTGAGGAAGCAAAGGTTGAGGACGACATCTTGCCTCTGTAGAGCCAGTTTGTACAGGAAGAGAGATGAATTGCTTCATTTTTTGTGGGGGCCCAAACAAAACAATAATTTCAGCCACAGTTGTGTGGCAGACCCTGTCGCTGAAATGACTGGTTTGTTAAAGACAATGTGCATGTCCTATTAACGCAACATAAGGAGGGTGGGAAAGCCCAAATACAATTCTATCCTGCACCTCTCTTTTTGGCATTATGTGCTCTTTGGGGCCTAGTTTTTCAAACTGCCATCCTGTCTGCCACTGCATTGCCATTCCTAGATGGGCCACGTGCTTTTGCCACCGACTTGTGTCGCTTAGCATAGTCATCCAGCTGCCTCGGTGCAACCTTTTAGCCTAAGAACCACATTGTTAGGTGTTCAGGATAGAATGGAAATGAGTGGAAATTAATATTATTGAGGTGATTAAAAGCGTAGGAGCAAAAATAAAAAATTCTGCGATCTTAACGTTTATTATTGTTTTTAAAGAAACCAAAACAGATCCAAAACACGAAACACAAAACACGGAAGGCTGGTTTTTTGAAACAGATCCAGACCCAAAACATGGCTGCAGATACAGACCCAAAACACGAAAAGTGCCCTCCACTAATTAGTACATAGAGATGATGCCTAAAATTTTGCAGATAATGTAGTTTCTGCATAATTTTATGATAAACTGACTCGATAAAAAGGACTCTAATTAGTAGTAATGCATAACTACATAAAGTTGACAAAAACAAACTTGTCTTTAAATATGTGCTAAATACTGAAAGTAGCTTTTGGGTTTGACCTTGTTTGCCTTAGTAATGTGTACAACTTGTCCTGTGTCTCAGGATAAATATAGATCTGCACTATGTTAGATAAGAAGGATGTGTCCCATCATATACTACAAACAGCAGCTGGCGGGCAGATAAGGCAATACAAATGTCTGTGATATTCCCATTAGCTGTAAATGTGCGCGTTGCTCTAAATCAGAGATACTAAAATTGTCTAAAACTTCAGAACGATATCTGGAAGGGTCTGCACCAAAGATGTATGTTCCTTCTCTGAACATTTTGTGATTCTTCTGTGTATGTTTTTCTATTTTAAGGACAAGAAGATGCTTATCTTGCAGAAATGGACAATTCCTGTGTGGTGGATGGGGTTTGGTAATTCTTGTCTCGTCAGCTTTCATCCGTACAAAACATTTGTGAACTTCACCAGGCTTTCCTAATAAATAACAGCTCATGTCTATGTAGCAGTGAGTCAGATTCCTCTCACCGACTAAATATAGTAATAACATTTATCGGTTATTTATATAGCGCACACATATTCCGCAGCGCTGTACAGAGAATAGTGGAACACACACATCAGTCCCTGCCCCAGTGGAGCTTACAATCTATGGGCCTGATTCAGACCCATTTGGATGGGGCCGAATTTGGCCCTCTTTCCAATGTTGGGGGTCTGCGCATGCCCGAATATGCTCATGTGCAAACCCCCTGTGCTAATGCCCTGTGTATAACACTCGCCGAGGCGTTCATACTGTAAGGGGATAGAAGGGGACGGACAGGGGACTGGTGCAGGGGAATGGCCAGCATTCTATGGGCATTAAAAAGCTGGGCATTCCCAGGGGAATGCCCATTAAAATGCTGGGCATTCCCCTGTGAACGCAGGCATGCTGATGTCTGCTCAGGGAGGGTGGCGCTATACCATATTCGCTACCATATACGAACCAAAAGGGTTTGGAAAGCAGCACCTGGAAGACACATACTAATAAGGTGAGCACAGTGTATCCACCTTCTTTACTGACATCACGCGGCGTCTGCGCCTGCCCCAAAATCGTGCCAAGATAAAAGTCAGT
Organism: Crinia signifera; assembly: GCF_055691185.1. NCBI lineage: Eukaryota > Metazoa > Chordata > Amphibia > Anura > Myobatrachidae > Crinia > Crinia signifera. The sequence goes on along the minus strand of NC_139225.1, from coordinate 56,952,650 downwards.
CTAGACAGTAAGTGTACAGGCATTCGGTTGGCTGGGCAGGGTTTACCTGTTCGCTAGGCTGCCAACATACACAGCTTAGCGAACAGGTCTGAATAAGGCCCTATATTCCCTACCACATGTACATGCACACACATTCATTGTAGGGTTATTTTTTGTTGGGAGCCAATAAACCTACCGGTATATTTTTGGATTGTGGGAGAAAACTGGAGTACCCGGAGGAAACCCACGCAAGCATAGGGAGAATACAAACTCCACACAGTTAGGGCCATGGCGGGAATCATTTATCAGGAGCATACAGTACACAGGTACTATTCATACAAAGAGAAAACCGTGCCTTATAAAGACAGGATTATAGGCAACAAAAAAGCTTAAACTATGCATGCAAATATGCATGAAAACTGTTAAAATATGCTACATTAAATAATAAAGTAATTTTTAACTTACTTATTTATTTTGTATCAGCATACAATTAGTAAGCAGTAGATTAACATATTGATAATTACAATGATTTAACATTTTGTAAAGGTGCCCATACATGTTGCGATATGTATGCTGTGCATTTTGAACTTCATTTGTGCCGTGCGATTTTGGCAATTGTAGGGGGATGCGATGCAATCTACTGTACTGTACGGGTGCGATGCGATTTTAGCTTCTTCTTTTTTTGAGTTTATAGTTACCTAATGGACATCGCATTGCATGTACTACAAAACTGATGTGATGCGATATAGCATGAAAAGTACTGCCTGCAAATACTTTTTGTGCAATACAATATTGTACCTATGGGGACGCGCATTGCATCCCCGCAGGTACACTGTGCGCTTTTAACCGATGCAATGCATTTTGAAATTTAAAAGTTCAAAACGCATGTTAAAAGTGCAACGTGTATGGGCACCTTTACTCTTGAAAACGTAAACAATCAGGTGCTGTTCCATATGTTTGGTAGTAACATCGTGTCTTCTTCGATCACTTAAAATATTTTTCCATAAGTCGAAAAGGACCGTTCCACATCCACTGAGGTAACTGGGCAGGATTTGGGTGCTATGTTAGCACTTATTGTTTTTTTCTTCCTGGCTACTACAGCAGACTGCAGTATCCTAGGCTCTTCTGTCATCAACTACACGGACCCTCATCTCCAGCATGTGAGGGCGGTGCAGTGGAAGGCTTCCTCTCTGCGCCTAATACTCACTGTGACCCAGTGTTTCCTCCGCTCCGTGTGATGTCACAACTCATCCACTCGCTGCCTCTGCCGCAGAAATCTCTCTCTTGGCGCAAAGTCCCAGGCCAGGGGCAGGCAAAGGTTCAGGAGCTTTGTGACGGCATCTGCCCAGACTAACTTTTATTAAAATGGATTGACAGCCTAGAGCAGTGTCAGACGTAGCGTACATATTGGCCTGGCCTGCACATTCTACCATTACCTGGCCAGCAGCAGCAGGGCAAAGCAGTGCCATGATTCACGGGTGGAAAGGGGGCGGGGCCTAATACGTGAAGTGCTCCCCTTAGGAAAAATATGCAGCATTACAAAATGTTAGGTAAAATATGCAATAACCAGTGAGAATGCGCGAAATATGCAAATGCATATAATCCTGTGTTATGCTCATCGGAAGATAGTCACGAACCCTGGCAAAGTCTTCCTGGGGAACATCCAGCAGATGAGTGCAAGGAGTGGAGAGATGGGTATCTGTGGAGGACAGGCTGTGTGGAATCCCAGCTGATGGACCTCTGGACGTCTTCTGGGTAGTCACCCAGGACCCCCAGACCTAAGTCCACACAGCACACAAGCGATCCTTCTAGCCTATAACAGCCCTTTTCCCATAAGACTTAATGGGGGAAATTTACTAATATGAAAAACCTAGTTTTTCATATTAATATTTTCCCTACGACTGCATACGACTGTTTCAGTCGTATGCACAGTCATGTTCCGGAGGGGAATTTACAAAGCAGTCATATACGACTGCTTTGTAACCCTCCGATGTCGCAGTAATTCGTATTAGCTGGCCATACAGTATATACGCCCGCTAACACAAATTTTTCAGGCAGTCTGCACGGATCAGTCAGATCCGTGCAGGCTGCAGAGTGTAAAAAAAAATAGAAAAAATAAATAAATAAATAAAAAAATCGGCGTGGGGTCCCCCCCACAGCTGTAACCAGCACCAGGCTGAAGGAGCCGGGGCCGGTAATTAAAAATCAGGGAACCCGACAAATAGGGGTTCCCCGATTTTTAACAACCAGTCCCAGGCTCCAGGTCTGGGGCTGGTTCCCAAAATACGGGGGACAAAATGACTAGGGGTCCCCCATATTTTAAGAACCAGCCCCAGGCCAAACCAGCCAGCAGGGTAATGTCACAGCCGGGGGACACTTATTATATAAGGTCCCGCGGCCAAAACATTAACCCTACCGACCAGTCAGCCTGGCCAGGGGCCCTGGGGGAGTGGGGACCCCCCCAATAAAGGGGTCCCCCCCCTCTAGGACTTACCTGACCAGGCTGAAGCCTGATGTTGTCCCCGGTGACCCTGGGCTGTGGTCACCGGGCTGATTTCAGTGTAAAAAAAATAGATGAAAAACTATTGTTTAACCCCTTCCCGACATTTGACGTACATTTACGTCATGGTCGGGATGTACTTCCCGACACATGGCATAAATGTACGTCATGACTTTAAACTGTCACTGCGTCTAGAGACGCAGTGACAGAGGGACGATGTCTGCTGTCTCTGACAGCAGACATGTCCCTGCATGCCCAGGGGGGGCTGCGATGCCGCCCCCCCGTCGGCGATCGCTGTGATTGGCTGTTCAGTGTGAACAGCCATTCACAGCGTTTTCCTGTGTTACCAGCGAATCAGACGCTCGGTAACACAGGTGTCAATCACCGCCGGGCGTCAGGGGGCATGAGGGGGTCATCGGTGACGACGACACCTCACCCCACCCCACCCCACCTGCCCCCAAGGCTGTGATTGGTCCGTGGGACCCACGGACCAATCACAGCCAAGGCGCGACATTTAAACTAACGGTGACTGCGCTGCAGACGCCATTCCGGTCTGGAATTGCGTGCAGAGCGGTCACCGTGCCTATCTGCCGTGATACTGACCTGATCCTTGCAAATACTTACCTGATCCTTGCAAATACCTTACCTGATCACCTGATCACTGCTTGTAGCGTGCTGGATGCTTCCTGGATCTGACTTCTTGTGACTTCCTGCTGCTGCTGCAGTGTGATAGAGAGATAGAGAGAGATAGAGAGAGAGATAGAGAGAGATAGAGATAGATAGAGAGATAGTGACAGAGAGTGCTATATTTTGTGTCTGCTACCCCCCCTTTTTGGGGGTGCAGGTTTTTTTTTATATATATATAACTGTCAGTGCTGCTGCTGCAGTGTCATAGAGTGATAGATAGTGATAGATAGTGAGAGATAGAGAGATAGAGAGATAGTGATAGAGAGTGCTATATTTTGTGTCTGCTACCCCCCCTTTTTGGGGCTGCAGGGTTTTTTTTTATATATATAACTGTCAGTGCTGCTGCTGCAGTGTCATAGAGTGATAGATAGTGATAGATAGTGATAGATAGAGAGATAGAGAGATAGTGATAGAGAGTGCTATATTTTGTGTCTGCTACCCCGCCTTTTTGGGGCTGCAGGGTTTTTTTTTATATATATAACTGTCAGTGCTGCTGCTGCAGTGTCATAGAGTGATAGATAGTGATAGATAGTGAGAGATAGAGAGATAGAGAGATAGTGATAGAGAGTGCTATATTTTGTGTCTGCTACCCCCCCCTTTTTGGGGCTGCAGGTTTTTTTTTATATATATAACTGTCAGTGCTGCTGCTGCAGTGTCATAGAGTGATAGATAGTGAGAGATAGAGAGATAGATAGAGAGAGATAGTGACAGAGAGTGATAGAGAGTGCTATATTTTGTGTCTGCTACCCCCCCTTTTGTGCTGATCAGTATATCTGTGCTGATCAGCAACTTTTTGGGGGTGCAGGGTTTTTTTTTTATATATACCTGCCAGTTGCACCAAAGGTTGTGCACCTGCTGCCCCTCACTGGTAATCAGTGTCGCATCACTGATCACCTTTTTTTTTTTTTTTTGAGGGTGCTGTGGGGTCTTTTTTTAATTTTTTTTTATCAAATTTTTTTGATCAAATTCCTGTTGCCTTTGAGCGCTGTTCAGTGACGGACGTTACTGACCAACATCTGTGCTCAATTTTTGGCGCAGGACCTTTTTTTTTTTTTTTCTACTACATACACACTATACACTACATACTACATTGAAATAAAGTTTGTACCCCCCCTACACTATACACGTGTTGAAACATTTCACTACCAGAAACACAAAAATAAAAATGGCATCCCAAATGTCATCCCAAATGTCATCCCAAATGTCATCCCAAATGTCATCCCAGTCATCCAGAAGAATGTATTCAGCGGAGGAGGCATATGCCATGCTTGCCTCTGACTCTGACACAGCCAGTGAGGCAAGCGGGGAATTTGAAGGATTCATCTTAAGCTCCTCTTCCTCCTCTAGTGATGAGGGACCCCCTCAAAGACGCCCCCGTAGAGCAGCTGAGACCCCCCCCCCAATAATTGATCTCGTATGGACCCCACCACCAGACAATTTTGAGCCCCAGGTTCCTGAGTTTTTGGCCATCCCAGGAATCCAATTTGATTCAACAGGTCTCAGAGAAATTGACTTTTTCAAATTATTTTTCTCTGATGATTTTATAAATTTAATGGTGGACCAAACTAATTTATATGCCCAGCAGTTTATTGCTCAAAACCCCACGTCATCATTTGCTAGGTGGACCCCTGTAGATGCAGTAGAGATGATGACGTTTTGGGGTCTGGTGTTTTATATGGGCATAGTAAAAAAGCCAGAAATTAGGCAATATTGGAGTACAGACGTTCTGTACAGCACCCCACTTTACCGTATGGCCATGACCCGGACTCGTTTTGAGTTAATCCTTAAATTTTTGCATTACACCGATAATGCACAGTGCCCACCCAGAGATGATCCCACCTTTGACCGGCTATTCAAAGTCAGGCCGGTCATTGATCACTTCAGTGCCAAATTTGAAGAGATGTACATCCCAGATTAATTCATTTGCATAGACGAGTCCCTTATACATTTTAAAGGAAGGGTTAAATTCCGCCAGTACCTTCCCAGTAAGAGGGCAAGGTATGGCATAAAAATGTATAAGCTGTGTGAAAGCACCTCAGGGTACACCCACAGGTTTAGGGTATATGAAGGGAAGGATTCAAGAATTGAACCGCCAGAATGCCCCCCCTCCCTCGTAGGTGTTAGTGGAAAAATTGTCTGGGATTTAGTGCACCCCTTCCTGGATAAAGGTTATCACCTCTATGTGGATAACTTTTACACCAGCATCCCCCTGTTTAAGGCCCTTGGTTCAAGAGGTACAGCAGCTTGCGGTACTGTGCGCAAGAACCAAAGAGGCCTCCCAAAAACGCACATTGCCCAAGTAATGAGAAGGGGTGAAAGCAGGGGAATATGCACTGAAAATATGTTGTTGGTCAAATATAAGGACAAGAGGGATGTCCTTATACTGACAACAATTCACGGAGACAGTACCACCTCCGTCCCTGTACGAGGTACCAGTACCCACACCTCAAAACCTAATTGTATCCTGGATTACAATAGGTACATGGGCGGAGTGGATCTTTCAGATCAGGTACTGAAGCCGTACAGTCCCCTGCGGAAAACAAAAATCTGGTACAAGAAGCTGGCCGTGTATATCATCCAGATGGCACTGTATAACGCTTACGTGCTATTCCGTTCTACCAGCCAGAGGGGGACATTTATGCACTTTCAAGAGGAAGTCATAAAGGGCCTAATATTTGGGAACCAGCAGGCAGAGGGCCCCAGTACTTCTAGTACTGGCCCCCGTATTGTACCAGGGCAGCATTTTCCTGATGAAATCCCCTCCACTGGAAAAAAGGGCAGGACACAAAAAAGGTGCAAAGTTTGCTATAAAAAGGAATAAGAAAGCAAACTATTTTCCAGTGTGACACTTGCCCCGACAAACCCGGCCTATGTATAAAGGAGTGTTTTAAAATATACCACACATCTATGGATTTTTAGGTTCATCATTTCACCGTGCTTCGGGGGTCTTGCTAATGCCACATAGCACCCACCATTCATTCCACCAGAATCTGAGCCGCAAAATCCAAAAATCACTCCTTCCCTTCTGAGTCCTGCCATGCACCCAACTGGTATTTTTTGGTCACATGTGAGGCATTGCCGTACTCGGGAGAAATTGGGGCACAGATTTTGGGGTGCTTTTTCTCCTTCATACCTTATGAAAATGAAAAATTTTGAGCCAGAACTGCATTTTTGTGTAAAAAAATGTAATTTTTCATTTTCACTGCCCAGTTGTATCAAAATTGGTGAAACCCCTGGGGGTTTGAAATGTACACTATACCCCTAGATGAATTCCCTGAGGGGTGTAGTTTGCAAAATGGGGTCACTTGTGGGGGGTTCCTAACTTTTAGCATCTTATGGTGCCTAGAAACCTACATGGTGCCTAAAAAATAATCTCATAAAAAGGAGGCTCCAAAATCAAGTAGGTGCTCCTTCTATTATGAAGCCTGTGGTTTGGTCAACGTGCACACTAGGGCCACATATAGGATATTTATGAAAACAAAAGAATTGGGGAATCAATTTTTAGTCACATTTCTCTAGTAAAATGTACTGTGTTCCTTAGAAAAATGTATTAAAATTGCAAATCTGCAAAAAAAATGAAATTTTGAAATTTCACCTACACTTTGTTTTAATTCCTGTGAAACACCTAAAGGGTTAACAAACTTCCAAAATGCTGTTTTGAATACTGTGAGGGGTGCAGTTTTTGAAATGGCATCATTTATGGGGGTGTCTCACATACAAGTCCCTCAAAGTCACATCAGAACTGAACTGGTCCCTAAAAAAATCAGTGTTTGAAATTTTCTTGAAAATTTGAAAATTTGCTATTCATATTGTAAGCCTCCTAGTGTCCAAAAAAATTAAAAGGAAGTTGAAATAATGATGGAAACATAAAGTAGACATATGGTCTATGTTAGTTATTAACTATTTTGAGTGGTATGATTATTTGTCTCACAAGCAGAAAATTTAACATTTTGCAAATTGCTAAATTTTCCATTTTTTTCCGACATTTTGGTATTTTTCACAAAAAAACACAGACTGTATCGACGAAAATTTACCACTAACTTGAAGTACAATGTGTCACGAAAAAACAATCTCAAAATCACTGGGATAAGTAAAAGCAAAAAAAAGTTATCCCCACTTAAGTGATACATGTCAGATTTGAAAAAAAGGGCTCTGTCAGGAAGGCAAAAACATGCTGTCAGGAAGGGGTTAAAACTGTGGAACTACTGTATGAGTCCCAGCAAGCCTCCCCCACAAGTCCCAGCCTGCGGGGCATTAAAGGGCGAAGAAAGTTGGCTCCTGATTGGCCGCTAGGCGGCCAATAGATTCATTCTGAGAAGAGGCGTAGAATGTCGGGAAGGGGTTAAACAATAGTTTTTCATCTATTTTTTTTCTATTTTTTTACACTGAAATCAGCCCGGTGACCACAGCCCAGGGTCACCGGGGACAACATCAGGCTTCAGCCTGGTCAGGTAAGTCCTAGAGGGGGGGGACCCCTTTATTGGGGGGGTCCCCACTCCCCCAGGGCCCCTGGCCAGGCTGACTGGTTGGTAGGGTTAATGTTTTGGCCGCGGGAGCTTATATAATAAGTGTTCCCCGGCTGTGACATTACCCTGCTGGCTGGTTTGGCCTGGGGCTGGTTCTTAAAATACGGGGGACCCCTAGTCATTTTGTCCCCCGTATTTTGGGAACCAGCCCCGGACCTGGAGCCTGGGGCTGGTTGTTAAAAATCGGGGAACCCCTTTTTTTTTACACTCTGCAGCCTGCACGGATCTGACTGATCCGTGCAGGCTAAAGCCAAATACGACAGGACAATCAAGGTGTATTTTCCTGTCGTATTTTCGTGCCTGTTTTACACCAATTAGCAGCCGTATTATCAATACGGCTGCTTAGTAAATCAGGAACCACCATTCTTTTGAATGGTGATTCCTGTCGTATTCTATCGATGGTGTAGACATTCGTATTTGTAAATACAAATACGAATGTCCCATTATTAGGAATACGAATTGCTGTATTTTTGGGATAGTAAATCCCGAAAATACAAATGTGTAAGAAATAGGTGTATTTCTGCCTACGAATACACCTATTTTTTACGAATTCATATTAGTAAATTTCCCCCAATGTGTCTACCGGTACTTGTATGCCGCCAGGACTTACGGTGACAAGTGGCAGTGTGGACTTACGGTAACCCCAAGGGACCCAAGCAGCTGCCGATAGGAGAGGGAACTACACTGCCTACAGTTACCTAGCCTAACCAGTTCCAGTTATGCATCTTAAAAGACGCCTGATTTTTTTGGCTGAATGGCCTGCATGCTATGATCCATATGCAAGTGCAGTCATTCTATAATTGTTGGCCTTGCGAAATCGCAGGGCTGCAATCAGGGCTGAATAATCCGCATAAGTTCCATCTTTCAGACCATTCTATTGATCATAGTAAAAAAAAACAGGCTCTATTTATAATCAGATATTGCCATTTGGTTTTTAATTATTATTTGTGTGACATGGGATGTATACAAACAGTGACATGAAGCACTTTGTTAAAAAAAAATGTGCTACATAATGTGATAGATTTGAGATAAATTTGCAGCAATTACAGGGGGGATGTTCTAACATCCGCACCCCAGCTCCGCCCCCCTTTGCCGCCCATCGCATTCATAATTATCGCATATGCACTAACATATGCAATAATTACGGCAAAGGACAACTCTTGCGTTCAGAGCTGTCCTTTGCGGTGAGAGTCCGTGGGTCCCTTCGAGTCCCGGCGGCTTCCCCCTCTCTCCCTTACATGGCGTCGCTGCTGCGCCGGGCTCTCCTCCTCCCTGCACCTATAAGAGGATCATAGTGCAGGGAGGAGGAGGTCACAGGACCGGGCAGCACAGCTCTGTGCTGCCCGGGCACAGGTGAGGGGGGGTCGGTGCGGGGCGACGGGGGTCGGTGCGGGGCGACGGTGGGTCGTGTTAGAAGCCCATAGGCTTCTATGGGGCATCGCTAGATTTTTGCGGCGATGCCCCCCCCCTTCCCCCCTGTCGCGATAACCCGGCGGGGGATGCTTAGAGCATCCCAAAATGCGGTAAAAATACGATAACGGGTTTAGAGGATCTCACCCACAGTGAGTTAAAAATGCCATCCCACCCGCCTTAGTTCAATAGGTGGAGAGATGCAAACTGTAAAAAAACAGCCACCCATTTAGTTAATAATCAGAAGCTGTGTCTTATTGTTAATATGTGACATAACCAATCAGAGCTAATGATTCGTGTCTGGCATCCTGATGTTAAATATCATGGGCCTATATTAGGCATTGGAGTGTTTGGGGTAGTGGATACTTCTAGATTTCCCCATTTTTTTCAGTGCATTTTTTTCAGTTGTATTTATAAAGACAGCGGACGGGGGAAGGGGCAAGTTCCCCAGTGACCCCTCAGAATCTGCATGTAAGAAGCTGTAGTTAATATACAAGACTCGGCGGTCTTAGTTTGAAGTGTGGTGATCCTTAGCATAGCATACACTGTCACATATTATATTCAATTTACTAAACTTCAGAGGTCAGAAAAATAAGGTCAATCTGAATTCATCTAGCCTATATTTGTCCCTATTTCTATGGGTAGCCTATTTTTCATCATTATGACTTGTAATAAAATCAAACAGACCTTATAATCATACTGTATTTTGCAGGGTGTTTACAAGGCGGCCGAGAGCCTTTGTTCTATCATATTTTCCAGCTCAGGGAAATTAACAAATTGTTTTTGACTGCAAATAGGAATCTTGGCTTTGCTCTTGTACTGGCTCTGTCTTGTATATACAAGTGATACAAATTTAATGTTCAGAACATTGTGTGTCCACTTACCAGCTGCAATACTTACAATTGCACAAGTGGGCTGGGTCTGGGCCGGGAATCAGTCCCATGTATGTACTGACAAAATATGCAGGATTAAGTGCGAATACAGGATGAATATTGCTTCTAAATTCTAAGTAAAGTGTGAAAAAGCCCTCACAGAATATTTAGAACACAAAGGAAGGCTCTCTACACATAGTAAATGCAGAATACTTATGTGAGTCCAACAGTCGGTATGATAAAAGGAACACCAGTCCGACCAAGTTTAAATGCAAGGTGCAGTATTTACAGTAATTGTGTAAACTGTACATCTAGAAACAGACTCATAGGGGTAAATTGATGGGAATTCTACTGAACCAGTCACATTCTATCTATTGTCTTCTAGAAGGTGCTAAATAAATAAGAATTAGAATCTGATTGGTTGCTATGGGCAACATCTCATCTTTAGTATAACTCCCATCTCAGTAAATTTTCCCCATAAACTTGGCACAGTCTATAGCAGTGGTCTCCAACCTTTTTTGGTATGTGAGCTACTCGTGGCAAAATAAACCACCCGAAGAGCTACTAACATTTCAAAAAAAAAAAAAATCTGCCTAATAACCAAATAATGCACTTTACACATTATGACAAACACTTTAATGCCCCTGACACATTACTCATGCCACAAGCTGTACTGTGTTGGGCGCGCCGTAGGCGCGCGCCAAAAAATGGGTGTAGCCACATGGGAAATGGGTGTGTGATATACATATGCCCCCAATAGTGCTGTTCCAGATATACATATGCCCAAATAGTACCAGATACACATATGTCCCCAATAGTGCCAGATACACATATGCTCCTATGTGCCAGATATGCCCCCACTGTGCCAGAAACAGATATGCCCCCCCACTGTGCCAGGTATGTCCCCCACTGTGCCAGAAACAGATATGCCCCCCACTGTGCCAGGTATGTCCCCCACTGTGCCAGCAGCAGCAGAACTCACTGTTGTTGTTCCTTCTTCTGCCGGGGATAGGAGAGTCCGGTGCTTGGCTGGCTCCTCCGTCCTCCATTGCTTGCTGCAGTGCTGCCGCTTCCCTACCCTGTGACTGGTGATGTGAGGGTGGTGTTATAGAGGGGTTGACGTGAGGATGGTGTTGTATAGGGGTTGACGTGAGGATGGTGTTATAGAGAGGGTGATAGGAGGATGGTGTTATAGAGAGGGTGATAGGAGGATGGTGTTATAGAGAGGGTGATGTGATGTGAGGATGGTGTTATAGAGAGGGTGGTAGGAGGATGGTGTTATAGAGAGGGTGATAGGAGGATGGTGTTATAGAGAGGGTGATGTGAGGATGGTGTTATAGAGAGGGTGATAGGAGGATGGTGTTATAGAGAGGGTGATAGGAGGATGGTGTTATAGAGAGGGTGATGTGATGTGAGGATGGTGTTATAGAGAGGGTGATAGGAGGATACTGTGGTATGATAACATGGCACACAAGTGACGTGTGTGCAGTAGGGCGGCGTTATACAGGGGTACAGGATGAGATAGTGGTGCCCGGCTGGCTCGGTCTCGCAGTACTGGCTGCTGCTACTCGAGCCGCACCTTGGGTCAGTGCACTGGAGGCAGCGCTGTGACCGCAGCAGTAGCAGCTCTTGGAGATTAGCAGCAGCAGACAGTGAGACGCTGCTGGCATAGGCCGGGGTTCCAGAACCGACTGCGCGGTGGCCGGGCTGCAGGAGCACAGAGGGGGATGTGGTTCACGGAGGACTAGGTCCCGGTTGCTGGCTTGCTGCAGTGCTCAGTGCCGCTTCCGTTCCCTGTGACTGGGCCGTTCGTCAGTAAATCAAAGCTTGCGGGCCGGCTCTTGATTGGCTGCCGGCCCGCGAGCTCTGATTGGCTGATGGCAGCCCAGTGACAGGGCTACACACTGAGGGGAAGGAGAGACGCGCAATGCGCTCTCCTACCCTAGCGGCGGCGGTGGATTACACGGGAGGGAGTTAGAATTAGAAAAGGTGGCGAACGGGCAGGCGGGCGGCAGTGGTCGAGCCACCCAATTCACTTCCGCGAGCTACCGGTAGCTCGCGAGCGACGGGTTGGCGACCACTGGTCTATAGGATAACTGATGGTAATGTAACTCACAGGGGGCCAGATTCTCTAAGCTTCAAAAGTGATAAAATAGAGAGTGATAAACAGCCAGCCAATCAGCTCCTGTCTGACAATTATCAAACACAGTCTGTGACATGGCAGTTAGGAGCTGATTGGCTGGCTGTTTATCACTCTCCATTTTATCACTTTTGAAGCTTAGAGAATCTGGCCCACGCTCACTTCTGGTTAAGGATCTGGCAGCAGACGTTCTCCTCCAGAGGAAAAAGAAAAAGATACAGTGCTAGGGTTTGTCTGAAAAAAATCGACAAATACCAATTGAAAAATGTAATATACATTTAATCAATAAAACATCACATATAGTAAATTTCATGAAAAGAGAATTCTCTTAAAAAAGGGATAAAAAACTTTTATAGTGCTTAAAAATATATAAAGGCCAATAAGTTCCAGTTAGCATGGGGATATCATGGTGCAAATGGATTTTATGTCCATGGCACCAGTAAGTGTATAATTACCAGATGATTAAAGTCCCCTTGCTGGAGATGGTTTGAGAAAGTCCCGGTTATTACCCAGTAAGTGGATCCAATATCACTCAATGATGGAAGTGAGCAGGCTTGGTGGTATGCAGATACCTAAATCTCCCCCAGAGGGACTATTCAGTCAAATAAGAATTCATGGTTTTATCAACAAGTTTTTAATCTTTGAATTGTTGCCAATTCAAATACATAAAATTATTAATACACATAATGTAAGAGGTTTTTTGGCCCCTTGCTGTACTGGATGCGATGTCCAAAAGGTTTCCAAGAATGTGTTCTAATTTGCAGAGGACCAGCTATCTTTAATCCACATCACAGCGGTGATTTTACTTGCACGTCAGTCAAGAGATGCAAAAACGGTCACGCAAATCCAGCAATTTGCAGATATATACGAGTCAGAAGAAATGTTTTTCTTCAGTTAACAGCACATAGCCTTGAGGGGTGCAGCGGATGACCCATTCGCCCAAAACATAGTTTATTACTTTGCTTACCCTCCAGCAATGGCTCCCATTCATTCTGCATTTGCAGACCCACCCGGGGCGAAATGTAATAGGGTGCGATTTTTGGACGAGTTCCAAACTCGCCAGAAATCGCACCTTTAAAAATCGCGTTTTTTGCCGCGAATTCGCATATGTAATGAGATGCGAATTAGCGGCAAAAAATGCGATTTGCCGCGATTTCCAGTCATGAAAATGTGCGCATTTTCAGTCATGAAAATGTGCGCATTTTCATATATGCGATTTTGGGTAAAAAAATAAAATTAAAAAAAAAATGGCGTGGGGTCCCCCCTCCAGAGCATAACCAGCCCCGGGCTGAAAGAGCCGGTCCTGGTTTCATAAAATCACAGGAACAAACAAGTTGGGGTTCCGTGCATTTTATAAAACCAGCACCAGGCTCAAGGGCCGGTCCTGGTTCCCAAAATACGGGGGACAAAATGACTAGGGGTCCCCCGTATTTCAAGAACCAGCACCGGGCCCAACCAGCCAGCAGGGTAATGCCACAGCCGGGGGGAGACTTTTTATACAAGTCCCCCCGGCCAAAGCATTTAGCCCTCTGACCGGTCAGCATGGGCAGGGGTCCTGGGGGAGTGGGGACCCCCCCAAAGAAGGGGTCCCCCCCCTCCAGAACTTACCAGCCCATGCTGAAGCCCGGGGCTGTCCTCGATGCCCCTGGGCGGTGGGCATCGAGCTGATATTTGGTGTAAAAAAATAGATAAACTATTGTTTTTTTACTGTGGCACTACAAGTGCCAGCAAGCCTCCCCAGCAAGCTGGGACTTGGAGAACCACAAGTCCCAGCCTGCTGGGCATTAAAGGGCCCGCTGGCACTTGTAGTTCCACAGTTAAAAAAATAGTGCACAAAACACACTGACACACATTTTAAATAAAACTTTAATACACACATTACACACATACTAATACTTACCTATCTTCTTCCCGTAGGTAGCCCTGGTCCTGATGTCCTCCGGTCCTGTGTCGGCGTTCCTCTTCATGTCGACGTCCTTCTTGAAGTCGACGTCCCTGTCGGCGATGGCGTCCGGTGTCCGGGTCCGACGAAATCCATGGAGGAAGCTGTGGAAGGAAACCATACTCACCTGTCCCAGCGCGACGTAGTCCAGGTAAGGGTCTTTGCAAAAAAACAAACCGACACCCGAATCTAGCCGGACAGAGAGCCGCACGGTGTTTACATCGTGCGGCTCCGCCTCCCGAATGCCGCTATTGGCCGCCTTGCGGCCTAGCGGCTCCTGATTGTCCGCTAGGCCGCAAGGCGGCCAATAGCGGCATTCGGGAGGCGGAGCCGCACGATGTAAACACCGTGCGGCTCTCTGTCCGGCTGGATTCGGGTGTCGGTTTGTTTTTTTGCAAAGACCCTTACCTGGACTACGTCGCGCTGGGACAGGTGAGTATGGTTTCCTTCCACAGCTTCCTCCATGGATTTCGTCGGACCCGGACACCGGACGCCATCGCCGACAGGGACGTCGACTTCAAGAAGGACGTCGACATGAAGAGGAACGCCGACACAGGACCGGAGGACATCAGGACCAGGGCTACCTACGGGAAGAAGATAGGTAAGTATTAGTATGTGTGTAATGTGTGTATTAAAGTTTTATTTAAAATGTGTGTCAGTGTGTTTTGTGCACTATTTTTTTAACTGTGGAACTACAAGTGCCAGCGGGCCCTTTAATGCCCAGCAGGCTGGGACTTGTGGTTCTCCAAGTCCCAGCTTGCTGGGGAGGCTTGCTGGCACTTGTAGTGCCACAGTAAAAAACAATAGTTTATCTATTTTTTTACACCAAATATCAGCTCGATGCCCACCGCCCAGGGGCATCGAGGACAGCCCCGGGCTTCAGCATGGGCTGGTAAGTTCTGGAGGGGGGGGACCCCTTCTTTGGGGGGGTCCCCACTCCCCCAGGACCCCTGCCCATGCTGACCGGTCAGAGGGCTAAATGCTTTGGCCGGGGGGACTTGTATAAAAAGTCTCCCCCCGGCTGTGGCATTACCCTGCTGGCTGGTTGGGCCCGGTGCTGGTTCTTGAAATACGGGGGACCCCTAGTCATTTTGTCCCCCGTATTTTGGGAACCAGGACCGGCCCTTGAGCCTGGTGCTGGTTTTATAAAATGCACGGAACCCCAACTTGTTTGTTCCTGTGATTTTATGAAACCAGGACCGGCTCTTTCAGCCCGGGGCTGGTTATGCTCTGGAGGGGGGACCCCACGCCGTTTTTTTTTTTTACTTTAACTTTTAGCCTTTTTTTGGACAGAACCATGCACAGATCACACAGATTTGTGCATGGTTCTGTAAAAATCGCCAGCAAGAAGCTGGTCTATTTTTTTTGCGTTTTTTGGTAAGGTCCCATATGCGACTTTAGAACTCGCATCCTATTACATATGCGAGTTCTATAGTTTCCTATGGGAAAACATCTGGATGCGATTTTCAGTGTGACTGAAAATCGCATCTTTTAAATGTGCGATTTCGCGGTAAAAAGTGCGCTTTTTACCGCGATTTTTAACCTATTAAATGTGCGATTTTCGGAAAATGTGCGATTTCGGCCGTTTTTGACCAAAAATCGCACATGTCTAAAAAATCGCACCCTATTACATTTCGCCCCCGGTGTCTGCATTAGCCTCCTTGTTCACCCCTTCCCCAGACACACAGGCGTGTGATGCGATGAATCATTGTATGCTACACTGTATCACGTGTCCATCAAAGCCTGCATTCCCAGCCACCCACCTCGCTGGACACTGCATCACCTGCCATTCCCAGCTGCCGACCCCATAGTCCAGAGTGTGTCTCTGATATTGGTATTAATGTCAGGAGAGTAAAAATTTACACTTTTAAAGAATTTGGGACAAAATAGTACACTGATCTTAATTTGTTGGCCAATGTATGGAGTATGAGGTAATCTTTTTCTGTAATACCACCCCCTTTGCAGCAAGGCCATGTCCCACACAGTAAGGCCATGCCCCTTTTTTGTGCACGCAATTTATTTATTTACCATCATTCCAGTTTCACCAATGCTTGTGTTGGACATTGGTTTCTATGGATAGAAAGAGGGAGAGAGAGAAGTCGGCACTCATAGTCATTAACGGTATATCGTCATTGTGCTCCTACAGCAGTATCAAAAATGACAATCCCATAGATGCACTCACCAAGCACCTTCATTTTTTTTTAATCCGCCACCGTTAAAGAAATACATGCAGATCATACAAAATCTAAAGTTGATGTTTCAACTTCCTCAACATATTGGTGGCCCTTTTTATAAATGACCAAATATTCAATAAGATCTGGGTGATACCGCCAGGTTTCAGATGGTGGTAGCTGCGGGGGCCAATATCGGCAATGCAGGAATACCTGAGGGGGCTGCTGCAGGAATGGAGGGATCACAGTAGGTTTCGGAGATATCTGCTGTGGTCCCTCCTACATATATTCAGAGGATACCTAATATTTGCAGCAAACCCCCGATAACAGTTGTTTCAGGTCAATAGCTGCAAATATGCATTTAAAAATGGATCATTTAGTCATGACATGTGCATGTGGCTATATCCTATAAAGTTAAATAGGGTCATGCTTTATGTGTTTATCATAATCTGTGAATAAGTGTGCAGACCAGTCAGCATGTGACCGGTAATTCTGGTAATGCAACAAAATCTCTCAATGACTTGCAGTAAGGGCACTGAGGTTGTCCTGGATGCTAGTAATCCCAACCCCCTCACTTTATCCTGCAAATTAAATCCAGTCACTCGGATAAACCATAAAACGGAAACTCTGTGGAAATGGAGGCCCCGTGTGTTTTCCGCTGCACCCTTTCAACTATTAATAGCCATAAGCGGACCCACAATGGCTAAAATATCCCATATGCTTGTATGCTAGGATTAGAGCCAAGATATATCAATGGAAGTTGTTAGCAGAATACATTTAAAGAAAAACAAATCAGACTTTGGGTTTCTAGAAAGAAACAGGAAAACATTCCAGAATCCAAAAATGACTGTTCTATGCTAAAGTTGACTAAACACCATTGTTTTCAGTGCAAGCTGTTGTGTCTGCAGACTTATTTTTAGACACTTTAGGCATTAGAAGGTAGATTTTTTTCTAGCACACAAACACTCTTCCAGCAAAAGTTATAAGATCAAAGGAAATAAAGGAAAGTTTGATTCCGCTATTGAGAGTGAATTCCATAACTGCATTAACTGTATGTTTGCCAGACTACAGAAACTGTCTGTTTCCTATGTAATATCTGTGTCAGCACACTGCTGATTTTTTATCCTGGCCACTTGGAGATGCAGGTAGGAAACAGAGGCGTAACTAGAACTTTGCGGGCCCCATAGCAAATTTTTAAAAGGGGCCCCCCAACCTTTATCTTTACATGAGAGAGAGAGGAGTGGGTAAGAGAGATAGGGGGAGATTCTCTAAAACTCTCCGCCCCCCTTCACAATCATAATTATCACATATGTTCTAACATATGCAATAATTATAGCAAAGGACAGCTCTTGCGTTAAGAGCTGTCCTTTGCGGTGAGAGTCGCTAGGTCCCAGCAGGTTCCGGCGGCTCCCCTCTCCCTCCCACACCCGGCACTGCTGCTGTGCCGGGCTCTCCTCCTCCCTGCACCCAGAAGAGGATCAGTGCAGGGAGGAGGTCACAGGTCCAGGCAGCACAGCTCTGGACACAGGTGAGGGGGGGGGGGGGGTAGGGGGCGATGTGGGGTGGCGGGGGTCCGTGCGGAGTGGCGGTGGGTTCACGTTAGAAGCCCATTGGCTTCTATGGGGCATCGCCAGATTTTTCTGGCGAAGCCCCCCACCGCGTTAACCCGGCGGGGGATGCTTAGAGCATCCCAAAATGCAGTAAAAACCCAGATAATGGGGTTTTTACTGCATTTTTACCTTAGAGAATCTCCCCCGTAAACAGTAAAAGACATGGAATCATGGAAAAAGCGGGTATGAGAAAAAGCAAGTGTCAGGGAGAGAGAAATAGAGGCACAAGAGCGAGCAGGGGGTAGAGGCATAGATGGACAGATAGATGAGGGGGACATGGATGGCTATATAGATGAACAGAGAACCATATGGGGCATAGACGGACAGACTGGAGGGGCATAGACAGACAGACAGAGAGGAGGTGGCATAGACAGACAGATGGATGGAAGGAAGGAGCATAGAAGGATGGGAGGGAGCATAGATGGATACATTATAAGGGACTTAGAAAGGTGGATGGGGCAGGAGGGGGCATAGAAAGACAGGCAGATGGAAAGAGTATAGACATATGGTGGGTGGTGGAAGGGCAGGAGGGGGCACAGCCGGCCAGAGACAGAGCACTATACTTTAAACAGCAATTTACCAGGTAGTTTCCGCAGAGGCTCCAGGCTGTAGCAGGGCTTTGTCCATAATGTGGATAGAGCTGCTGGAGGAGCAGGACCCAGCAGATACGTATCATTACTTCAGCACCAGTAGCCTTAGCACTCCTACAGGCCAGATGGCCCCCTCCCTTGCAGAAGCTTCTCCCGCTCCCCTTCTTTGGCTTCTCCGGCAGCAGCCGCGCCTCTCTCCAGTCTCCACGCCTTCGGCACTGCCTTCCCCCTGCAGCGCAACCTTCTGAATCCGTCGGCGCTGCTTCCCCTCCACCCACCATCGTTACCTGGCCTGCGGTAGCAGGGATAAGTATATAAAAATGTAAACATTTTATTTAGAGGGTGCAGGGGATTGCCTTGGGGCCCCCCGAGCCGCCGGGCCCCATAGCAGCTGCATCCCCTGCACCTACTATAGTTACGCCACTGGTAGGAAACCCCAGGTGAGAAATGCTGGCAACTTGGCATGAATCATATTATTGCAGCCATGCTTTCACTGTTATCCCCATAGAGAATAATGAGATACAAAGCGCTAATTTAGTTCCCAAACTGTGCTAGGTGAGTGAATAATGTAAAAGTCACCACAAATGTTCATCCAGTAAAGGAAAATCCTAATGGCAGGCTTATTCCTTAATATTTCATTCCTCCGGTGATAGGATATGAAATAGATAGAAAAAATATATAGTGCATATTTTTTTTAAAATATGTTTCATTCAGATGTACACTTAACAGGGGCAAGCGCAGGATTTGCAAGTGGGGGTTTCCAAAGAGGGGTGATCTTGACGGGCAGTATTCAGATATCGGAATCCCGCCTGCCGGTACTGACAGGGGGGCAATAGCAAATAAATCCCATGCACTCACCACAGGTACTTTTTTGCCTCTTTGGGGGTCTCGAATCTCACGAGGCAGAATAGCCCGTGTTGGTTGGGATCCTGACTGTCGGGCAGTCGGGATGCTGGGCTGCTACAAGAATTTTTTCCTGGGCTGGATTGAAGTCCCAATCTGCCCCTGATTGGATCTGATCCGCTGCCAAGTCTGTATTGTGTGATATTACATTTTCATTGAGAGGTATTTGTAGTGGATGTTATAATGGTAGAGGGGGGGCTGGAAAATGTACATTTACATAATTTGAACTGGATGCCACTGTAATGTGGCGCTATATGTACAGTACTAGCAGGCACTGTAATGTGTCATAATCTGATCTGCTCATTGTAATGTGGAGGACACTATAATGTTACATAATAAAGACTGGGACACAATATAAAATGGAGGTATTATAGTGTGGCATAATATGAACTGGGGATACTATATGTAATAATGTGATTTGTGTGTGGCCTAATGTGTGCTAGCAGCCCTATTATGTGACATCATGTAAACTAAAGAACTACAGTATGATAGTTCATTAAATAAACAAAGGCACTACTATGGTTCAGAAACTGAACTTGGGCTCTATTATGGGGCAAACAAATAATAATTGCTGGGGAGAGAGGTGTCATTGGGACAGGGGCCCCTTCAGTATGTTGCTATGGGGCCCACATAGCGCACAAAGAAGGTTGACATGCATTAGGTCGACATGATCAAAAGGTTGACATGGTTAAACGGTCGACATGAAAAAGATTGACATGAAAAAAAGTTGACATGAGTTTTTCATGATTATTATTATTATTTAAAATGGACTTGTTCATATATTACCATCACATTGGCCATAGAGATAGAATATAACAGTGTGCTGATCGCCGCAAGTCAAGCGAGGGCGACGCAGTACACTTACATGGTGTCCATGTCGACCTTTTGCTTTTGTCGACATATTGAACACGGCAACCTTTTTCATGTGTTAACCTTTTAACCGTCGACCAATAGTGGTCGACCTTTCGACTGTCGACCTAGAGACACCTAGAGTTGACCCATAAGCAGCCGACCACTGCCTTAGTAGTGCTAACATTTTGTGATATCATCACTATTACAATCTGTGAAGCCGACGGCTGTTGTTCCTACTTGTTGCTGAGTGGGTTGGAAGTGTGGAGCTAGGCTACAGTATGAACAGGTAGTATTTGAGGAAGGGTGAATACCACCGGAAGGGAGGCTTAGCATATAGTGGTCACAGATCTTCCTCTAGCTGTATAGCCACCATCATACCAGCAAGGTTGCACACTTGAAATGTTATTGTAAACTTATGTCACAGAGAATATGCGTTCATTTAAGTGTCATTAAACGACTCTGTTTAAGCTTCTTTTTAAGTAAACCCTTTTAATTGGTTAAAGATATAAAACTAATTTGGTATGTTTTCTGGTGACGTATTCACATATGACGGAAATAGTGCATAATTACATCCAGACACACTGTTAAAATGACCAATGTTATACCCAGTTTACAGCAAGCTTAGGGAGACAATTAACTGTCTAGACATTTGTTTTACATTAATGCTTTTGGATACCAAATCTTAATGTGTGAGAAAAGGTTCACTTTCATGAAACGTATAGACATTTAAGTGGAGAGCTTGTGGGGTACAAATGCATGTATTTGTTCCCATTCAATGTAAAATACGGGTGGTAAATTAACGTTAGCTAATTTACTATAAGACGAATTTGGCTGATTTGCCGGATTTTCTGTATATACGGCAAATTCAGCCTAATGCTTTGGTACAAATGAATACACCATGATAGAACCCGGACGAATATAGCCATATGTTCTATGGCGGTGTTCTCATTTACTAACATTTGTACTGCTGAATTCAGCCAGCAGAAAATACGACTCGAAAATACTCCAGATTTTCCAGGAGTATTTGGCTTAGGCATGCATACTGTATACAGTATATGTCAGATCAGTGCAGGCTCTTCTGTGTAAAAAATAGAACACTATATCATTAATTAAAAAAACGGCATGGGGTTCCCCCTCCCGAGGGTTCCCGCATCCCTCACACAGCTGGCAGTGTCGCACGGCAGGGGGGGGGGGGGGGGGCAGTTGGGAGTCCCCCCTGTTGTCCGTGGACAGATGCTGTGTGGGGGCGTGGCCTCATGGCAGCGCCACACATATAGTCCATGCCACCCTTTCGGCAGGTCACGCCCCAAAAATTCGGCATATGTTGCTCGCCATTTCCCACAGCGATGAGCTCAAATATTGAGAGGTATGTTATGCAGACAGCAGCAGAGCTTTCCTGGGTGCTGGCCTTGCCCCCAGCATGTTGGTTGGTGTTGCAAGGGTTATCTCCAAGCGGCGGCTCAGGACCCGCCTCAGCCTGCCTGGCATTATGCTGGGTGGGGACTCCAGGGCCGCCACTAGTAATGTTGGGGCCTGGGACTGACCTTCAGCCCAGGCCCCCAGCGGCACCCCCCCCCACACCGGTGGCGCAGCATCTTCTCCCTTCGGGACTCGGAGAACTCTGCACTCTGTATCCTAGGCTCAGTGCTCTGCAGGCTGGCCGCCGGGTGAGGGATACTGTGTGGGTGTGGGGGGGGGGGGGGTGGACCATGTCCTCACACAAGGCTCTGTTCCTGAGCTCTGCCTCTGGCCCTGTCCCTTTCACGGCATGCCCGCCAGCCCCGCCCACTGCTTCCTCTGGCTTGCTGCCCTTTTCCGGAGAGGGCAGCCTAAAAGTAGGCAACCCCGCTTTTTATGGTTAAGTGGTTGGGCAGAGCACTCAGATTGCAACTGTTTTTGCATGGTCAGTGAAGCTTCAAGAATGACTTACTGTATCCAGTAGTGTCTCAGCCTCTCAGCAATTACTAGAAACCTGAGAGGTGAGTTAGAAGAGGGAGATGCATTTATAATCCCGGCGGTCCGGCTGCCGTTGGAACACCAACTGACAGCCAGGGCGGGTAAGGAACAGGCCGACTAGAAGAAGATGGGAACCACCAGGAATATTCCTAATGCTGTCAGGGAGGTGACCAAGAACCTGATGGTCACTCTATCAGAGCTACAGCATTCCCCTGTGGAGAGAGTAGAACCTTCCAGAAGCACAACCATCTCTGTAGCAATCCACCAATCAGGCCTGTATGGTAGAGTGGCCAGACAGAAGCCACTCCTTAGTAAAAAAGCATGGCAGCCCACATGGAGTTTGCCAAAATGCATCTGAAGGACTCTAATGCTGTGTACACACGGGGTAATATGATTGCTGGGGATATATTGCTAGCAATATATCCCCAGCAATCATATTGCTCAGTGTCTCCTTTTTATCAGAGATGAAAAGGAGACACTGCTACGGGGCGGAGGGGGAGCGAAGCAGCAGCAGACACTGCTGCTGTCACTTTGATGGGAGGAGGGAGGGAGCAGCGGCACGGGGCTGGGGAGATCAACGCTGATTTCCCCGGCGCTGACCTCCCGGCACAGCGATCGCCGGGGAAAGCCGCTGGTCGCAGGAGCATGCTCCTGCATCCAGCGACCATTAGGCAGTGCACACGGGAGCGCACAGCTTGCGATTTATCGCCAGCTGCGCTCCAAATCACTGGCAATATGGTCGCTCAGCGACCATATTCCCAGCGATTTCACATGAAATTGCACCCGTGTGTACTCACCTTAAGACCAAGTAAAAAAGTGAACAGGTCCCCGTGGCTCTCCCCCTCCTCGTCTGCCCGGCAACACCTTGCTCAGATGGCTTCAGGGACAGCCGGGCACCGCCTCCTCCTCTCTACACTCGGAAGGTACTAGGGAGGAGGAAGGCACTGATCTGGGAAGCACAGCAGGAATCAAATATTATTATATTACTATATAAAATGGTTACATAATGACAGACTGCAGCTAGTCACATGGGGGTGTTGTATGACAGGCTTTACACAAAACACATTAAAGGGGGGGGGGGGTCTGCTCATGACTTCTCTTTATACAAATAAAACAATACTTTTTATAAAATCTACAAAAAATTCACATGTACAAATATGTGGAATGTGCACGCATATCTAAGTGACTATCAGGTCACTTAGATATGCATGCACCCTTGGGAGGAAGTGGATGGGCAGCTGACATCCCCCTGCCCGTCGCTGTGACTGCATGCTCCCAGCGTATGCACATGCACAGAAATGCGTCTGCACATGCACATACGCCAAACATCGGTCCCCGTGCGAACGATTGCTGGCTGCGAATGGACCAGAATAAAGTCCTACAGTATCTGTAGTTTATGGCATGATATGCTGGTGATATACGAAAAGTAAATAAATAAAATCAATACTTTATTCTGTTACAGTCATGGCCGGCGCCACCACTAGGCAGCTTTAGGCACACTGGAGGGCGGAAAATGGAGCAGGTGTCCTCCCCCCTGGATGGTATAGAGCAGGTTAGCATCAACTTGACGGTCACATTGCCCACTCCCCCCCCCCCCCCATGCCCCCCCAGATGGACACCCTGGAGTGACAGGCTGGGGTGACACCCGCGGCGCACACCACACACTGCGTGCAGCATGCCCTGTCCTCCTGGCATGTGGACCCGACAGCAGGATGTTGTATGGAAGTGAGCCGAGCGCTAACTAATCACCCTGCCGCGCAGCGTCCCATTGAATTGTCCGGCAGCACCCCCCCTCCCCGAGCCATGCCGCACCGCAACACTCCCAGCACCCTCTGCCCTGGAGCTGGTGAGCGCCCCCCCCCCCCCCCCCCCCCCCCCCCCCCTGCCTGGGTCTCTCCGGCACCTTGCACCGGTCCTGGTTACAGTAACCCTGCAGTAAGTAGAAACTGTGTTCTACTCTGGTTATTTGTGTGTGTTGTGCGTGAGTTCATCACTTCTGATGTTATTCCGCACAGAAGGAATCGCTTTACTACTCAAAACATCACTCACTATTTTTAGCTTATCCTGTGGGAAAATAAGTAATTAAACCAAGACATTTGTGACAAAACACCAGGCTATCTCTGTTCAGACATATTCTTACTCTAAATAAACATTCACACACACGGTACAACCTATATTCATTATTCACAGTTTCCAGTACAGCACTTAGCTATGGACAAACTATCTCTCCTCCTGGAAGCCAGGTTTCATTGTGGGGAAGATTTTCATAAAGTGTTTGTTTAAGAAACCAGTTTATATGTGACATTTCAGAACATGGGCTCAGTTACTGTAGCTCCTAAGAAATAATTACTGGAAGAGCTCTAATATACGTGAACAAATAGTAAAAGGTTTCATTAGACCAAATGAAACTGAATCTTGACAACATTTCAAAATAAAAAATCATTTTCTCACTTGTTTTTAATGTTAGTGAGATGAAAAACATGTTTTTTTAATGTTGGCATTTGTCACGGCATAGCTACAGTGGTATGTATGCAGGGCAGTGCCGGATTGGGTCCAATGGCCCTGGCATTTTGAGCACACAGGCCCACATGGAGCAGGCGGGACCCTTGCACGGCAAAGCTGCGCAGTGAAAAGGGGGCATGGACTCAAGGAGAGGAGGCGTGGCATCACAAAAAGGAGGCATTACACATTATGGAACACACCATAATGCCCATTATCACATTATGGAACACACCATAATGCCCATTACCACATTATGGAACACACCATTATGACCATTACACATTATGGAACACACCATTATGCCCATTACACATTCCTTGTGGGCAGGGGCAAACGCAGGATTTTAAGAAGGGGGTTTCCAGAGGGGCCGAGCAAAGCACGTAGATGGACACTTAGGTGACCCAGTATATGCCGGGCCAGTTAAAGTATTATAGATAGACCAAATGTATATAAATAATAATATATATATATATCTCTTATATATTTATCCAGATCTGTCACTCAACCCCTGTGGAGAACGTTCCTGTGTAGAACAGTTTCATGTGTCTAACATTCCACCCCCTTGACATCACCTCTCCCCGCCCAGCCAGGGCTACAGTACACGCCCACCATCCACCATTACTCCACAGCCACCATCCACCATTACTCCTGCACATCCCTACCCTCTGCCAGGACCCCCGCGACCCCGCTCCCGCGATTCGCGGAACCCCCAGCAACCCCCCCTCCCGCGATTTGCGGGACCCCCCCGCGACCCCCCCTCCCGCGATTCGCTGGACCCCCTGCGACCCCCCCTCCCGCGAATCGCGGGACCCCCGCGACCCCCTCCCGTGATTCGCAGGACCCCCGCGACCCCCCTCCCGCGATTCGCGGGACCCCCGCGACCACCCCCTCCCGCGATTCGCAGGACCTCCGCGACCACCCCCTCCCGCAAAACGCGGGACCCCCGCGACCCTCCCGCGAATCGCGGGACCCCAGCGATCCCTCCCTCCCGCGAGCCCCCTCCCGCGATTCGCAGGACCCCTGCATCCTCCCCTCCCGCGATTCGTGGGACCCCTGCGACCCCCCCTCCCGGCATTAAAAGGGCCCCCCGCGACCCCCCCTCCCGTGATTCAAGGCACCCCCCCTACTGTGATTTGCGACCCCCCCTCCCGCAATTCACCCCGCCCCCTCCTGCGATTCACGGAACCCCCCGTAGCGCCCCCTCCCGCGATTTGCGGGCCCCCTCGGCACTTCTCACGATTTGCGACCGCCCCCTAATTCACACATTCGGGGACCCCACCTCCCGCGATTCATGCCCCCCTCACGCAATTCACGGCACCCCCCACAACCCCCTTCCTGCGATTCGCAACCCCCGACGACCCCCCCTCCCGCGATTCACGAAACCCCCCGTAGCACCCCCCTCCCGCGATTTGCGGGCCCCCTCGGCACCTCTCGCGATTTGCGACCGCACCGTAATTCACACATTCGGGGACCCCCCTCCCGCGATTCATGCCCCCCTCACGCAATTCACGGCACCCCCCACACCCCCCTTCCTGCGATTCGGAACCCCCCACGACCCCCCCTCCCGCGATTCATGCCCCCTCCCGTGATTCACGGACCCCCGCACCACCCCCCTGCGCCCACCCTCCCTTGATTCACGCCCCCCTCATGCAATTCACGGCAACCCCCCACACCCCCCCTCCTGCGATTCGCAGCCCCCTCACGACCCCTGCCTCCTGCGATTCATGACCCCTCCCGTGATTCACGGACCCCTGCACCACCCCCCCTTGACTCACGGCACCCCACGCGCCCCTCCCGCAATTCACGGACCTCCGCAACCCCCTCTCCCGCAATTCACTAACCCCGACAACCCCCCTCCCGCAATTTGCGGATCCCCCTTCCCATGATTCAAGCCCCCCCACGCCCCCGCCCACGATTTGCGGACCCCCGCCCCCTCCCGCTAACCGCGGATCCCCACACACCACCCCCCATCCCGCAATTTGCAGACCCCCCTGACCCCCTTCCGGCAATTCCACCCCCCAGCGGACCACCGCGGCCCCCGCTCCCGCATTTCACGTACCCCCGTGACAATGGGGGATCCTGTACCACCACAAGCAGGTACCGCCCCCTAGGTGGGAAATCCGGCCCGGGCTGCCGCACTGCAGGTTTCCCCACTGCCCTCTGCACCTGCACCACAACTTTTATCAATGTCTTGCCCACATACCACTATTATACAGCCTCCTGCTCTCATGCACGCTCACTCCCTCCCAGTGGGAGGAGACGCTCACCCACTGCCGGGAGCTGCATACTGTCCCCCACCCTCCTCCAGTTCTAGGGATGCCCATCGACCATCAATGATTTTCAAATAATCGATGGTTTATGGCCGATGTTGAATACTTTTTGCCATCAATGTGGGAGGACACTGCCCTGCCTCCTGTTCTCCTGCCCCGTAACTTCCGCCAGTGGAGACCCGCTCACCCTGTGTTGCCCACATTCCCCTATCATGCTTTACCGCCCAGCCTCCTGCTCTCATGCACCCTAACTCCCACCCAGTCGGAGGAGACACTGACTCCTGTATTTCTGTGCTGCCACGCTGGACCCTCACCCACTGGCAGAAGCTGCACAGTGTCCACCACCCTCTTGGTGCCCACCACCCTCTTGGTGCCCACCACCCTCTTGGTGCCCACACTTGGTGCTCTCGTATGCCCACACACCCCTATCACTACCCAGCTTCCTGCTCTCCTGAACCGTAACTTCCACCACTGGGTAATCGCTGACGCTGTGTTGCCCACATACCCCTATTATGCCTCATATCCCAGCCTCCTGCTCTCATGCACCCTAACTCCCACCCAGTAGGAGGAGACACTGACTCAGGGCCACTATCCGGTACTCCTGTGCTGCCACGCTGGACCCTCACCCACTGCCAGAAGCTGCAATACAGGGCATCTTTCATACAATTCTAACCATATTTCTCACAATACAAATGTTCACAAATAAAGGGGCGTAGCCCCTTACGCCGGTGTGAAGGCAGCCGTAGGGCGCGATGAATCACCTAGTATATATATATATATATATATATATATACACACACACACACACACACACACACATAAGTATATATATATATATACATACCTCCCAACTTCTGTCCGTATGAAATAGGGACACTCGCGCGAAAAGGGGCGGGGCATATGCAAATGAGGACGTGGTTTATGCTAATTAGCCGCGACCTCATATTCATACAAGAATAGATTGGGGGTCTCCCAACTGCCACCCCCCGCAGCGGGACAATGCCTGCCGCGGGTGGGACAGCGGGACAGGACACGAAAATCGGGACTGTCCCTCTAAAATCGTGACAGTTGGGAGGTATGTATATATATATATATATATATATATATATATATATATATATATATATATACTGTACATACATATACAGTGTATAAACATACAGGGGCATCAACAGCAGTGTAGACCCCTGGGCATAGCAATGTATTGGGGCCCCTACTGATCCTCCAGTGGTAGGGGTGGGGGAAGCTTTGATGTCCCGCGGGTGGTAGGGGGTATTATATCAACCACTCAGCATGTAGGGCCTGGATCAGTAATTTCCACTTTTTACCCCTTTACTGCACAGATGGTGGGAGATGGGGTGGGAGAAGGAGGCATTGGGCTTAATGAAGGGGCCCGGATACATAACTTCCAGGGTGGTAGAGGATGTTTAATACGCAGAGGAGGGGTGCATAGTGGAGTGGGCTTATTATTCATTCATAATTTCTGGTGGGAGGACAGCTTGCTTGACTGCAGGGATTTCTTAGATTTTAAAGGAATTAAAAACGAGAGAATCTCACCTACCAAATGGTATTGGGGACTAGGGGATCAGAGTTCAGGAGGCAGAGCAACCTGCCAACGAGCATATAAAACTACATACCAGGTGTGTGGAGCTGGAGCAGTAACCAGCTGCTGGAAGGCTGATATCTCTGGTTCTGGGAATAGTAGAGACAAGCTGCTAATGTCCATCAAAGGGGGAGAGTCCCAGCTTTTGGAATATACCCTCAGAAAAGCTCTAAGTTATGCTGTGTACACACGGGGAGATATATTGCTCAGCCATATATGGCTGAGCAATATATGGCTGAGCAATATATTGCTCAGTTTCTACTTTACATCAGCGACCAGAGATGGTCGCTGATGAAAAAGAAACTGCCGGGGGGAGCCCAGCAGTGGTAATCAGCTGGTCGCAGGAGCATGTTCCTGCGACCAGCGATCACCACAGGGGCAAAAACGGGAGCGCGCACCTGGTGATATATCGCCGATGCACACTCCCATTGTGGGCAATATGGTCGCTCAGCGACCATATTTCCCGCGATTTTGCACAAAATCGCCCCTGTGTGTACGCACCTTTAGACAGAACCTGAAATATCTGACTGAGAAGAGCAATTAAAAGGCTTGGATGGGGACCACTGCTTTGAAGTCAGATATCTTCGGTTCCCAATTTTAAAAATTCTTGTACCCATGGAAAAGAGAAGATCCTCAGCTTTCAGCCTAGGGCTGTTAGACATCGGGGGGGGGGGGGGTGTGTGTTTCTGGGTACTCAGAAACCCCCCCTGCGTGCGCTACTGCTTGTGGGCATTAGTTGTTGGGATGGGGAACGGTCATCTGTCAGACCACACTTAGGTCGACAGTCATTAGGTCGATCCCGGAAGGTCGACTGGCCCCAAGGTCGACAGGGTTAAAGGTCGACATGGGTCAAGGTCGACGTTACTTAAGGTCGACATGGGCCAATGTCGACATGGGTTTAGGTCGACAGTCATTAGGTCGACATGAGTTTTTCACAGTTTTTTTGAGCTGACATGTGCCGACAGGTGGTATTTCATGCCCTACAATCCACTGGTGCGTGGTGGGAGAAGAAAATAGTATGCCGAGCGTATCAAGGCACCGTGCCCAATGCGAGGGGCTGCGGTTCAACTCCAACTGTGTCCATGTTGACTGTGTCGACATTTGGGTCAAAAGACAGTGAAAAACACATGTCGACCTAATGACTGTCGACCTAAACCCATGTCGACCTTGGCCCATGTCGACCTTAAGTCATGTCGACCTTGACCCATGTTGACCTTTTACCCTGTCGACCTTGGGGCCAGTCGACCTTCCGGGGTCGACCTAATTACTGTAGACCTAAGTCTGGTCTGACAGATGTACCGATTCCGTTGGGATATACTGGCAGACATAGGTATGCTACACAAGTGCTGTATGGGCAGCAGGAAACTGGTCTGACACAGGGCCCTCTCTCATATAGGGCCTTTTTCTAGTTCACTCTTTCTGACAAAATCATTCTTAGATGGACAAAACCATGTGCACTGCAGGTGGGGCAGATGTTACTTGTGCAGAGAAAATTAGATTTGGGTGGGGTTTTACTTCAAAGTGAGATCTATATTGCAGTGTAAAATTAAAGCAGCTAGTATTTACCCTGCACAGAAACAAAATAACTCACCCAAATATAATTCTCTCTGCACATGTTACATCTGCCCCCCTGCAGTGCACGTGGTTTTGTCCATCTAAGAAGGATTTTGTCAGAAAGAGTGAACTAGAATAAGGCCCATAGTTAGGGTTACCACCTAGTCCCTTCAATTCCGGACACATATTAATTACACAGGTTCTGTGGCTGGCTGACTTCAAGACTCCACTTCACCTGATTTTAAACTGCCACAGAACCTGTGTAATTAACATGTGTCCGGAATTAAAGGTCCTAGGTGGTAACCCTACCCATAGTACATACTGGGTGGCCCTCACATGCTACACAGTGTATGGGGCCTTTACACCCCACTGTACATCTAGCGCCTACAAGTAACCAGTGTGGGAGCTCCCCAGGAACACCCGCTGCCCGCGGGCAATGCGATACCATGCACGGGCACCTGCTCCCACTCACTAGGGGCTCTTCCTGCAAGTACTTGGGGGCAATAACCACGACATGACTGCATTACCCCGCTACAGCCAGGAATAAGCGGTACTTGTGAGTTAACCGGGCGCCCGATTTCTAAATCGGGTCGGATCGGGCACATCGCATCGCATGCGACCATCGGATGCGATGCGATGCGATGCGATGACCCGATTTTTCCATAGGAATCAATGTTAAAATGGACTGAGTCCATTTTAACATGGAATTCAATGGGAAAAAGGGGTCCTTTTCATACCCCTACTATCCAAGTGGGCATGGAGCTGGATATAAACCTGTGGCGAGCGTAGCGAGCCACCGAGCCCGAAGCGTGGCGAGCGTAGCGAGCACCGCGAGGGGACACAGAATACCGTTCGCTCGCCACGCTTCGGGCTCGGTGGCTCGCTACGCTCGCCACAGGTTTATATCCAACTCCATGCCCACTTGGATAGTAGGGGTATGAAAAGGACCCCTTTTTCCCATGGAATTCCATGTTAAAATGGACTCAGTCCATTTTAACATTGATTCCTATGGAAAAATCGGGTCATCGCATCCGATGGTCGCATGCGATGCGATGCGATGCGATATCGGATCGCATCGCATCTGATTGTATGCCTTAACTTAAGGCATACAATCAAAAAATCGGGCGCCCAGATAACTCATAAGTACCGAATAAGCTATGACAGGAATCAGGGTAATGGTGCTCTCACACACTCCTCCGTTCCAACACGCCAGTGTCATTCTACCTCACCGTTCCCTCCCGTTCCCTCACCGTTCCCTCCTATCTGCCCGCCACCCGAGGTCTGTAACTTCCACTCCGCCATCTTTTATACTGGCAAACAGCTGTGGGTTTGCAGCTGGGACGTTCTGTATCTGCACCGGCTACACATCCCCTGCGCCGGCTACACCGGGGGGATGCGGGGCACCCCGACGGGCTCCAGAATAGCTGCATCATGACGTCATGACGCTGCAGCCTCATGGCATCAATATGCAAATGACGCGGGGGGGGGGGGTGCGGGGGCAGCGGGCTCAGCGATACTGCAAAAAGTACTTACTGCACAAAATCGGCCCACAAGGCCATCGGCCCTTCTGGCATTTGCCACAAGTGCCAGATGGCCAGTCCGGCCCTGTATGTATGGCAGCAGCTGCTACAGGTCCTAGGCCAGTCATGTCCAAACTGTGGCCCTTTAGCTGTTGTGAAACTACAAATCCCAGCATGCCTTGCCATAGTTTTAGCTTTCCCTAATAAGAAAACTGTGACAAGGCATGATGGGACTTGTCGTTTCACAACAGCTGGAGGAACATAGTTTGGACATGTCTGCCCTAAGCCATGTTGGAGCCAGGGCCGGCGCCACCACTAGGCAGCTCAAGGCATTTGTCTAGGGCGCCGGCACCTGGAGGGCGGCAGTTCGCCCCTCACCCCCAGCATGATGATGGAGGGTTAGCGAACTGTGTAAAAAACCTTCGGCGCCGGCGTCCCTGCAGTGCTGGAGCGGGCAGGGGTGTCCGTGCCGCGGGGGTACCTGCGGCGCTGTCATTGTGTATAAAGCTGGCGGCGGCCGGCGGGGTCCCTGCAGTGAATAGAAAATAACTAGCGCTTACCGTGCCGCCGTGCGCATAGCGCTAGTTATTTTCTATTCACTGCAGGGACCCCGCCGGCTGCCACCAGCTTTATACACAATGACAGCGCCGCAGGTACCCCCGCGACACGGACACCCCTGCCCGCTCCAGCACTGCAGGGACGCCGGCGCCGAAGGTTTTTTACACAGGTACCACTACCGCCCCCCCGGCACCGGGATGTCCCCCACCCCAACTCGCCTGGGGCGCTCCGGTGCCTTGCACCGGCCCTGGTTGGAGCCCACATGTGCTGCTCCGAGAGCCAGATCATAGGCCATCAGTCAATATGTCAACACCATATGGTCGACATTGACAAGGACGACCAAGGCAAAAGGTCGACACAAGTAAAGGATGACATGAGCTTTTCCCTATTTCATACTTTACTATTCTTGTCAACTATATTGGGAATGATTCCGCTAGGCACCTTGCCCGAAGCATGTTGAGTAAAGGAAGCCATGCAAGGGTACGCGGTTTGCTAATTGATACACACTGTGAAAAACTCACATGTCAACATTTTCCCCATGTCAACCCTTCCATGTCGACTTTGTATATGTCATCCTTTTGGGGTCGACCTAATGACTGTTGACCCTATAATCCATACCCGTTCCAGGCACTTCAGTCTTCTGCTATTTCAGAGGAGAATAGTGTGGTGCCCGTGGTCAGCATGATAAAAGCTTTGGACTTGAAAGGCTTAACCCTTTCAGTTCCAATGTATAGTCAGGCCATACCTGCTTGTCAGATAGATGCCTGTGCAATATTATTATTATCATTTATTTATATGGCACCACAAGGGTTCCACAGTGCCTAACAATAAATGAGCAAATAACAATTAACTATAATAAATAAATAAATAATGAGCAAATAACAATTAACTATCAAAAGGTACAAGGAAATTTAGAACAAAACATGGTAGAGACATTTGCATCAGGAGACATAACACTGAAGCAATTACTGCTTCAGTGTTCTGTCCCCTGATGCAACTGTGTTTATTTACCAGGTACTTGTCCTAAATTGTCTTGTACTGTAATTCATTATTTGTTTGTCGTTATTTCATACTTGCCTACCTGACCCTCTCTATGCGGTAATGTAAAATTCTCTGTTCCTGGTAATGTATGATTGCCATCACCTGTGGTGACACACCATTACCTAGCTCCCCACAGGTGATGGCAATCATACATTACCAGGGAAGTCCAGGAACAGAGCACTTTCTCCCGCATGGAGAGGGTCAGGAGCAAACCTCCCAACATGACCCTCTCCAGGAGGGACACATTGTTCCTGGACCACAGGTTCTTTCTTAATGCATGATTACCTTCATCAGGTTCATTGAGCAGAGAATTGTGTCCCTCCTGGAGAGGGTCATGTTGGGAGGTATGCAGGTGGGCAAGTATGAAATAACGACCAACAAATAATGAATTACAGTAGGTAGGCAAGTACTGTATGCGTTATTTGTATATATAAGAAAAGCACATGAGTATAGAGGGCCCTGCTCATGAAAGCTGAAGCCGTGTACATGGGGGGGCGATAGGGGCTGAAATCGCTCGAAATATGGTCGCTGGCGACCATATTGCCAGTGATTGGAGTGCACAACCAGCGATAAAATCGCCGGGTGCTCGCTCCTGTTTTTAGCCCCTTATGATCGCTGGTCGCAGGAGCTTGCTCCTGCGACCAGCTGATTACCTCTGCTGCTCCCCCGGCAGAGGTTCCCTTTCACCAGCGACCATCTCTGATCGCTGATGAAAAGGAGAAATTTGGAGAAAAGGAGAAATTGCTCAGCCATATATTGCTAGCAATATATGGCTGAGCAATATATCTCCCCCGTTTGCACGGGGCTTAATAGTTTTAACTCCAACACTGTCACATGATATGCTCTCTTTGTAGTGATAGCAAAGTGCTTGGATCTTTTCCCTGCATAAGAGCATGTCTTTGTGTTGCAATATATTGCAGGTTTTACATCAGACTGGTTTCCACATTTCCTAGAAGAAGAACACTGTTCTTTTGTTCTCTTACAAAAATGACACAGATGTGTCACAGTTACCATTATACATCAGAATTTATAGCTAATCACACTACAAGCTAATCATCTTTATAATTATAAAGCAATTTATCAAACAATAGTATGCATTATATTATAGACCACAGGTTCTCAAAGGACCCCACACAGTGCAGGTTTTGCAGGTCTCACTGAATCAAGGGAAATAATTAGCTCAGCCTCCACCTGTGAATCTTTTCAAATGTGTCAGTCAGTAATGAGTGCACCTGCTGGGTGACTTGAAAAACTTGAACTGTGTGGGGTCCCGAGGACCGAATTTGAGAACCACTGTTATAGAGCAATACTGAGAAAAAATCCATAGCACTAAAGCTGTGTACACATGGTGCGATTTGGTCGCTAAACGATTTTGGCGACCAGCTATATATTGCTCAGTGTACAGGCAATATCTATCAGAAATATATCGCTTAGTGTACCGTTTTCATCAGCGACCAGCGATTTTGGCTGAAAATTGCAAGCTATTCTGTCGCATTCTCTCTCTACCTCATTTTGACTACAAACTGCTGGTCGCTGGTGCACAGTGCATTATGCACCAGCGACCAGCAATTCGGAGGAGCATGCTCCTGCGACCAGCGACCATGAAGTAGAGATGAGCGGGTTCGGATCCTAGAAATCCGAACCCCCACGAACTTACCTGATCCGAGGAGTTTGCTGGTTCCTGCCATCTTTCGGAGTCCAAATAGAGGCTAAAACGTCATCATCCCACGTCGGATTCTCGCGAGACCTGGGGATATATAGTTCCCGGCGGTCTGCGCCATTTTCAAACAGGCTGGTGATTTCGGACAGCACGGATGTGTCTGCGCTGTCTGCTGAGGGGTGTAAGGGGGAAAACTGCTGGGGGGGGGGGGGGGGTGATTAATGCATAGAGGGGGCTGCTAATGCTCCAAAGGGGGCTGCATTATTTTACTTTAAAATAAAAATTCAAAACAAAAATATATATATATTTTTTAATTACTGCTGCCAGTGCCAAGGGTGCCCGCATGTATGCTGCATCCATCAAGGGGTTCCCACATTTGTGCTGTATCAGTCCAGGAGTGCCCGCACGTGTGCTTTATCCATCCAGGGGTGCCCACATGTGTGCTGTATTTGTCCAGGGGTGCACACATTTGTGATGTATCAGTCCAGAGGTGCCCGCATGTGTACTGTATCCATCCAGGGGTGCCCACATGTGTGCTGTATTTGTCCAGGGGTGCCCACATGTGTGCTGTATTTGTCCAGGGGTGCCCACATGTGTGCTGTATCAGTCCAGGGGTGCCCGCATGTGTACTGTATCCATCCAGGGGTGCACACGTGTGTTGTTTTGTCCAGGGGTGCCCACATGTGTGCTGTATCAGTCCAGGGGTGCCCGTATGTGTACTGTATCCATCCAGGGGTGCCCACATGTGTGCTGTATTTGTTCAGGGGTGCCCACATGTGTGCTGTATCAGTTCAGGGGTGCCCGCATGTGTGCCGTATAATTCTATGGGTGCCCCCATATGTCCCGTATCAGTCCAGGGGTGCCCGCATGTGTGCCATATAATTCCATGGGTGCCCCCATGTGTCCTGTATCAGTCCTGGGGTGCCTGCATGTGTGCCGTATAATTCCAGGCGTGCCCCCATGTGTCCCGTATCAGACCAGGGGAGCTGACATTTTTTTTTTGGAAGGGCTGTTAAATGCGCTGTAGTCCAGGGGTGAGCCAAGAGTGCTGTATAATTCATGGGGTGTTGCCAAGTCTGCCGTATAATTCCAGGTGTGCTGCTCTTTTTTATAATTAACCCCTTCCCGACATTTGACGTACATTTACGTCATGGTCGGGAAGCACTTCCCGACACATGGCGTAAATGTACGTCATGGATTTAAACTGTCACCGCGTCTATAGACGCGGTGACAGTTTCAACATGTCTGCTGTCCCTGACAGCAGACATGTCCGTGCATGCCCAGGGGGGGCTGCGATGCCGCCCCCCCGTCGGCGATCGCTGTGATTGGCTGTTCAGTGTGAACAGCCAATTACAGCGTTTTCCTGTGTCACCGGCGAATAACGTTCGCCGGTGACACGGGATCAGAGGTGATTGGTGCTGTAAAGTACAGCACCAATCACCGCGGGGTGTAAGGGTGACACTGGTGTCACCCCACCTCACCCCGCCCGCCCCCAAAGGCCGTGATTGGTCCGTCGGACCGACGGACCAATCACAGCCAAGGAGGGGGATTTAAACTAACGGTGACTGCACTGCAGACGCCATTCCGGTCTGGAATAGCGTGCAGTGCGGTCACCGTACCCCCCTGCCGCCATACTGACCAGAACCTTGCTCCATACTTGCTCCATACTTACCTGATTTCCTGGATCCTGTTGCTACTTGTGCCTTCCTGTGAAATTGTGCTGCTGCAGTGTACTAGCTAGATAGAGAGATAGATAGAGAGATAGAGAGAGATAGAGAGATAGAGAGAGATAGAGAGATAGAGAGAGATAGAGAGAGATAGAGAGAGATAGAGAGAGAGATAGTGTCAGAGAGTGCTATATTTTGTGCTGCTGCAGTGTGATATAGTTATAGATAGAGAGAGAGAGATAGAGAGAGAGAGATAGATAGAGAGGCCTAGTGACAGAGTGCTATATTTTGTGCTGCTGCAGTGTAATAGTTATAGAGAGATAGAGAGAGATAGAGAGAGAGAGATAGAGAGAGATAGTGACAGATTGTGCTATATATTTTTTATATAACTGACTGCTGCCCCCTCCTTTTGTGCTGATCAGTATAAATTAACTGATCAGCAACTTTTTGGGGGCGCAGGTTTTTTTTTATATATAGATATACCTGTCAGTGCTGCTGCTGCAGTGTCATAGAGTGATAGATAGTGAGAGATAGAGAGATAGAGAGAGATAGTGACAGAGAGTGATAGAGAGTGCTAAATTTTGTGTCTGCTGCCCCCGCCTTTTGTGCTGATCACTATATCTGAGGTGATCAGCAACTTTTTTGGGGGTACAGAGGTTTTTTTTTTTTTATATATACCTGTCAGTTGCACCAAAGGTTGTGCACCTGCTGCACCTCACTGGTAATCAGTGTCGCATCACTGATCACCTTTTTTTTTTGTGTGTGTGCTGTGGGGTCTTTTTTTAATTTTTTTTTTACACACACTGTGATTTTGTGGGTGTCCTGTGGCCGCTGTGCGCTGATCAGTGACGTACATCACTGATCATCTTTTTCGGCACAGGGTTGATCTATATTTTTTTTTTTTGATCAAATTCCTGTTGCCTTTGAGCGCTGTTCAGTGACAGACGTTACTGACCAACATCTGTGCTCAATTTTTGGCGCAGGACCTTTTTTTTTTTTTTTTAACCCCTTCAATTTTTTATTTTTAACCCCTTCATTTTTTTTTTTTTTATTGGTATAAAGTATTTTTTTTTTTCTGCACCACATACACACTACACACTACATACCCCCCGGATTGAAATAAAGTTTGTACCCCCCCCTACACTATACACGTGTTGAAACATTTCACTACCAGTAACACAAAAATAAAAATGGCATCCCAAATGTCCTCCCAAATGTCCTCCCAAATGTCCTCCCAGTCATCCAGGAGAATGTATTCAGTGGAGGAGGCATATGCCATGCTTGCTTCTGACTCTGACACAGCCAGTGATGCAAGCGGGGAATTTGAAGGATTCGCCTTAAGCTCCTCTTCCTCCTCTGGTGATGAGGGACCCCCTCAAAGACGCCCCCGTAGAGCAGCTGAGACCCCCCCCCCAATAATTGATCTCGTATGGACCCCACCACCAGACAATTTTGAGCCCCAGGTTCCTGAGTTTTTGGCCATGCCAGGAATCCAATTTGATTCCACAGGTCTCAGAGAAATTGACTTTTTCAAATTATTTTTCTCTGATGATTTTATAAATTTAATGGTGGACCAAACTAATTTATATGCCCAGCAGTTTATTGCTCAAAACCCCACGTCATCATTTGCTAGGTGGACCCCTGTAGATGCAGTAGAGATGATGACGTTTTGGGGTCTGGTGTTTCATATGGGCATAGTAAAAAAGCCAGAAATTAGGCAATATTGGAGTACAGATGTTCTGTACAGTACTCCATTTTACCGTATGGCCATGACCCGGACTCGATTTGAGACAATTCTTAAATTTATACATTACACCGATAATGCACAGTGCCCACCCAGAGATGATCCCACCTTTGACCGGCTATTCAAAGTCAGGCCGGTCATTGATCATTTCAGTGCCAAATTTGAAGAGGTGTACATCCCTGAAAAATTCATTTGTATCGACGAGTCCCTTATACATTTTAAAGGAAGGGTTAAATTCCGCCAGTACCTTCCCAGTAAGAGGGCAAGGTATGGCATAAAAATGTATAAACTGTGTGAAAGCACCTCAGGGTACACCCACAGGTTTAGGGTTTATGAAGGGAAGGATTCAAGAATTGAACCGCCAGAATGCCCCCCCTCCCTCGTAGGTGTTAGTGGGAAAATTGTCTGGGATTTAGTGCACCCCTTCCTGGATAAAGGTTATCACCTCTATGTGGATAACTTTTACACCAGCATCCCCCTGTTTAAGGCCCTTGGTTCAAGAGGTACAGCAGCTTGCGGTACTGTGCGCAAGAACCAAAGAGGCCTCCCAAAAACGCACATTGCCCAAGTAATGAGAAGGGGTGAAAGCAGGGGAATATGCAACGAAAATATGTTGTTGGTCAAATATAAGGACAAGAGGGATGTCCTTATACTGACAACAATTCACGGAGACAGTACCACCTCCGTCCCTGTACGAGGTACCAGTACCCACACCTCCAAACCTAATTGTATCCTGGATTACAATAGGTACATGGGCGGAGTTGATCTTTCAGATCAGGTACTGAAGCCGTACAGTGCCCTGCGGAAAACAAAAATCTGGTACAAGAAGGTGGCCGTGTATATCATCCAGATGGCACTGTATAACGCTTACGTGCTATTCCGTTCTACCGGCCAGAGGGGGACATTTATGCACTTTCAAGAGGAAGTCATAAAGGGCCTAATATTTGGGAACCAGCAGGCAGAGGGCCCCAGTACTTCTAGTACTGGTCCCCGTTTTGTACCAGGGCAGCATTTTCCTGATGAAATCCCCTCCACTGGAAAAAAGGGCAGGACACAAAAAAGGTGCAAAGTTTGCTATAAAAAGGGAATAAGAAAGCAAACTATTTTCCAGTGTGACACTTGCCCCGACAAACCCGGCCTATGTATAAAGGAGTGTTTTAAAATATACCACACATCTATGGAATATTAGGTTCATAATTTCACCGTGCTTCGGGGGTCTTGCTAATGCCACATAGCACCCACCATTCATTCCACCAGAATCTGAGCCGCAAAATCCAAAAATCACTCCTTCCCTTCTGAGTCCTGCCATGCACCCAACTGGTATTTTTTGGTCACATGTGAGGCATTGCCGTACTTGGGAGAAATTGGGGCACAGATTTTGGGGTGCTTTTTCTCCTTCATTCCTTGTGAAAATGAAAAATTTTGAGCCAGAACTGCATTTTTGTGTAAAAAAATGTAATTTTTCATGTTCACTGCCCACTTGTATCAAAATTGGTGAAACCCCTGGGGGTTTGAAATGTACACTATACCCCTAGATGAATTCCCTGAGGGGTGTAGTTTGCAAAATGGGGTGACTTGTGGGGGGGTTCCACTGTATTGGTGCAACATAGCACCCACCATTCATTCCACCAAAATCTGTGCTGCAAAATCCAAAAATCACTCCTTCCCTTCTGAGTCCTGCCATGCACCCAACTGGTACTTTTTGGTCACATGTGAGGCATTGCCGTACTCGGGAGAAATTGGGGCACAGATTTTGGGGTGCTTTTTCTCCTTCATACCTTCTGAAAATGAAAATTTTTGAGCCAGAACTGCATTTTTGTGTAAAAAATGTAATTTTTCATGTTCACTGCCCACTTGTATCAAAATTGGTGAAACCCCTGGGGGTTTGAAATGTACACTATACCCCTAGATGAATTCCCTGAGGGGTGTAGTTTGCAAAATGGGGTCACTTGTGGGGGGGTTCCACTGTATTGGTGCTTGGGGGGTCTTGCTAATGCGACATAGCACCCACCAAAATTCCACCAGAATCTGAGCTGCAAAATCCAAAAATCACTCCTTCCCTTCTGAGTCCTGCCATGCACCCAAATGGTATTTTTTGGTCACATGTGAGGCATTGCCGTACTCGGGAGAAATTGGGGCACAGATTTTGGGGTGCTTTGTCTCCTTCATACCTTCTGAAAATGAAAAATTTTGAGCCAGAACTGCATTTTTGTGTAAAAAAATGTAATTTTTCATTTTCACTGCCCACTTGTATCAAAATTGGTGAAACCCCTGGGGGTTTGAAATGTACACTATACCCCTAGATGAATTCCCTGAGGGGTGTACTTTGCAAAATGGGGTGACTTGTGGGGGGGTTCCACTGTATTGGTGCAACATAGCACCCACCATTCATTCCACCAAAATCTGTGCTGCAAAATCCAAAAATCACTCCTTCCGTTCTGAGTCCTGCCATGCACCCAACTGGTATTTTTTGGTCACATGTGAGGCATTGCCGTACTCGGGAGAAATTGGGGCACAGATTTTGGGGTGCTTTTTCTCCTTCATACCTTCTGAAAATGAAAAATTTTGAGCCAGAACTGCATTTTTGTGTAAAAAAATGTAATTTTTCATTTTCACTGCCCACTTGTATCAAAATTGGTGAAACCCCTGGGGGTTTGAAATGTACACTATACCCCTAGATGAATTCCCTGAGGGGTGTAGTTTTCAAAATGGGGTGACTTGTGGGGGGGTTCCACTGTATTGGTGCTTGGGGGGTCTTGCTAATGCGACATAGCACCCACCAAAATTCCACCAGAATCTGAGCTGCAAAATCCAAAAATCACTCCTTCCGTTCTGAGTCCTGCCATGCACCCAACTGGTATTTTTTGGTCACATGTGAGGCATTGCCGTACTCGGGAGAAATTGGGGCACAGATTTTGGGGTGCTTTTTCACCTTCATACCTTCTGAAAATGAAAAATTTCGAGCCAGAACTGCATTTTTGTGTAAAAAATGTAATTTTTCATTTTCACTGCCCACTTGTATCAAAATTGGTGAAACCCCTGGGGGTTTGAAATGTACACTATACCCCTAGATGAATTCCCTGAGGGGTGTAGTTTTCAAAATGGGGTGACTTGTGGTGGGGTTCCACTGTATTGGTGCTTGGGGGGTCTTGCTAATGCGACATAGCACCCACCAAAATTCCACCAGAATCTGAGCCGCAAAATCCAAAAATCACTCCTTCCGTTCTGAGTCCTGCCATGCACCCAACTGGTATTTTTTGGTCACATGTGAGGCATTTCCGTACTCGGGAGAAATTGGGGCACATATTTTGGGGTGCTTTTTCTCCTTCATACCTTCTGAAAATGAAAAATTTTGAGCCAGAACTGCATTTTTGTGTAAAAAAATGTAATTTTTCATTTTCACTGCCCACTTGTACCACAATTGGTGAAACCCCTGGGGGTTTGAAATGTACACTATACCCCTAGATGAATTCCCTGAGGGGTGTACTTTGCAAAATGGGGTGACTTGTGGGGGGGTTCCACTGTATTGGTGCAACATAGCACCCACCATTCATTCCACCAGAATCTGTGCTGCAAAATCCAAAAATCACTCCTTCCCTTCTGAGTCCTGCCATGCACCCAACTGGTATTTTTTGGTCACATGTGAGGCATTGCCGTACTCGGGAGAAATTGGGGCACAGATTTTGGGGTGCTTTTTCTCCTTCATACCTTCTGAAAATGAAAAATTTTGAGCCAGAACTGCATTTTTGTGTAAAAAAATGTAATTTTTCATTTTCACTGCCCACTTGTATCAAAATTGGTGAAACCCCTGGGGGTTTGAAATGTACACTATACCCCTAGATGAATTCCCTGAGGGGTGTAGTTTGCAAAATGGGGTCACTTGTGGGGGGGTTCCACTGTATTGGTGCTTTGGGGGTCTTGCTAATGCGACATAGCACCCACCAAAATTCCACCAGAATCTGAGCTGCAAAATCCAAAAATCACTCCTTCCCTTCTGAGTCCTGCCATGCACCCAACTGGTATTTTTTGGTCACATGTGAGGCATTGCCGTACTCGGGAGAAATTGGGGCACAGATTTTGGGGTGCTTTGTCTCCTTCATACCTTCTGAAAATGACAAATTTGGAGCCAGAACTGCATTTTTGTGTAAAAAAAATAATTTTTCATTTTCACTGCCCAGTTGTACCACAATTGGTGAAACCCCTGGGGGTTTGAAATGTACACTATACCCCTAGATGAATTCCCTGAGGGGTGTAGTTTGCAAAATGGGGTCACTTGTGGGGGGGTTCCTAACTTTTAGCATCTTATGGTGCCTAGAAACCTACATGGTGCCTAAAAAATAATCTCATAAAAAGGAGGCTCCAAAATCAAGTAGGTGCTCCTTGTATTATGAAGCCTGTGGTTTGGTCACCGTGCACACTAGGGCCACATATAGGATATTTATGAAAACAAAAGAATTGGGGGAATCAATTTTTAGTCACATTTCTCTAGTAAAATGTACTGTGTTCCTTAGAAAAATGTATTAAAATTGCAAATCTGCAAAAAAAAAGAAATTTTGAAATTTCACCTACACTTTGTTTTAATTCCTGTGAAACACCTAAAGGGTTAACAAACT
Organism: Crinia signifera; assembly: GCF_055691185.1. Lineage (NCBI taxonomy): Eukaryota > Metazoa > Chordata > Amphibia > Anura > Myobatrachidae > Crinia > Crinia signifera. The sequence goes on along the minus strand of NC_139225.1, from coordinate 56,909,780 downwards.
TCCAAAATGCTGTTTTGAATACTGTGAGGGGTGCAGTTTTTGAAATGGCATCATTTATGGGGGTGTCTCACATACAAGTCCCTCAAAGTCACATCAGAACTGAACTGGTCCCTAAAAAAATCAGTGTTTGAAATTTTCTTGAAAATTTGAGAATTTGCTATTCATATTGTAAGCCTCCTAGTGTCCCAAAAAATTAAAAGGAAGTTGAAATAATGATGTCAACATAAAGTAGACATATGGTCTATGTTAGTTATTCACTATTTTGAGTGGTAAAATTATTTGTCTCACAAGCAGAAAATTTAACATTTTGCAAATCGCTAAATTTTCCATTTTTTCACGATATTTTGGTATTTTTCACAAAAAAACACAGACTGTATCGACCCAAATTTACCACTAATTTGAAGTACAATGTGTCACGAAAAAACAATCTCAAAATCACTGGGATAAGTAAAAGCAAAAAAAAGTTATCCCCACTTAAGTGAGACATGTCAGATTTGAAAAAAAGGGCTCTGTCAGGAACGCAAAAACTGGCTCTGTCAGGAAGGGGTTAAGAGAATACAAATTTTTATTTTTACTTCAGGAATTTGTCTGCCATATAATTCCATGCCTGCCGCCATGTGTGCCGTATCAGTCCAGGGGTGCCGCCATCTGTGCCGTATAATTCCATGTGTGCTGTATCAGGTCAGGGATGCCCGCATGTGTGACGCATAATTCCTGGGGTGAGCCAAGTGTGTCATATAATCGTGTGTTGCTGCAAAGTCTGCTGTATAAATTAAGGGGTGCTGCTTAGTGTGCCGTCACAGTCCAGGGGTGATGCTAAGTGTGCCGTATCAGTCCAGGGGTGAGCCAAGTGTGCTTTATAATTTATGGGGTGCTGCTAAGTCTGCTGTATCAATCCATGGGTGCTGCCATTTTTTTTATTAAAAGAATAACTCTTTTTACTGCAGGAGTGTCACTATGTATGCCGTATAATTCCATGTGTGCTGTGTCAGTCCAGGGGTTCCGCCATCTGTGCCGTATAATACCATGTGTGCCATAATGTGTGCTGTATCAGGTCAGGGGTGCCACCATCTGTGCCATATAATTCCTGGGGTAAGCCAAGTCTGCAGCACAAGTGATCTACACAAATAGGTCCACACAGGAATTATACTCATACACCATCATTATACTTCATTTAGAAACAAATGATAATGGGAGGTTGCAGTATGGGATTGATATATTCCAATTAAGGACAGTCGACATGAATAATCAACACAGAGAGATATATATGTCCAGTCACCATACTGCAACAAGTCACAAATTCTACCATTTAAAAACATCATTAACCCATTTGAAACCTGCACCATCCCTACCTAGCAGTGTTTTGGACACAAGCTTTAAATATATATGTAGGAATTTCAGCCCCACACAGGTGGATTACTACTGCCACCTCCTCTCTCATTAACATACTATGAATATGCATGAGTCATGGGTACTTAAGGAGCCTCCGGATGTCAGCCGGATTGGTCCTTTGAAGCTCTCTGTGAAGCGTATGCAGACCTGACACACTCAGTGTGTGCTCCCAGCCTCTCCCCTACCTCTGAAATGCATATTTTGATCTGTGTAGTTTAAATTGGTGCAGTCCCGGTGCCGGCTCTTCCACCCGCCTCTAGCCTGAGACGTGGTGTGTAACACTCAACACCGCGCAGTGTTCACCTGCAGGCAGACGGCTATACGGGAGTGAAGCGGCTGAAGTTTACCGCTGTCACTCCAAGCCAGCAAGCCGCGGCTGCTGCTTACTGCCGTCCCCTCCCCGCTGGCTGTTTCTGTGGCCACAGGGAGGACGGGGCAGTTACTAGCCGCCGCTGCACATACTGGGGCAGATGTATCATTGTCCTTGTAACGTTTGAGAAATAACGAGTCCCGCTTCTCCTGCATAACGAGGAGAAGCGGGCACTCGTTATAGGGAGATGAATTAACATCCCCCATGCCGATAAGGAGAGCCGTTATCCAGGGCCGGATTTGTCACTAGGCCCGTGAGGCACGGGCCTAGGGGCGGCACCTGTCAAGGGCGGCAGCTGGCAGGCATGTCGTCACTCAGTTTGTTTTACAGAGCAGCCGCTCGCCACTGCTCATTAGTGCAGGGAGGAGCTCTCTAGCCTCCCTGCATCCCCACAGCTGTGCCTGTGCGCTCAGCGCTGCTGTTGTCTGCCACTGTACCTTTCCCTGTCCCTCTCTGGACAGCAGCGCTGGCAGCCTGAAGTCCTGTCCGTTCCTCCCTCCTTTCCAGCAGAGCATACAGGCAATATGCCTGCCCTGCTCGCACACTGACAGCATCCAGCGCCCGTCCACACAAGCTGTCTAACACTACCCTGCAGTGCTCTCAGGTTACGGAGCCCTCCGTCCTCTCATGCTGCTGCTACACGGAGCTAAAGGAATGTCTCTGAAGCACTTTAACTGTTTGCATCCCTGCTATGAAACAGTAAGTGCTAAGAAATTGCCATGTTAAGTCTGTGATTATTTATATATATATATATATATATATATATATATATGTGGGTGCACATATACATACATATGGGGGGGGCGCGCAAAAATTGTGCCTAGGGGCGGCCTGACCCCTAAATTCGCCCCTGCCGTTATCCCCAGCGTTAACGGCTCTCCTTATCGGCTTCCTCGCCGCCCCGCACATGCGCACTCCCCGTCGCCCACCCTGCCCGGCTTACTGGGCATGCGCGAGATCTCGCAAAAACCGCGAGATCTCCAGCGCAGCCCAAGCCAGACGCAGGGCTAGCGTTGTCCCCATAGTGGGGGATAGGACAACGCTAGCCCTGAGCTGGCGAAGCGGCCGGGGCGAATTAACGCCTTGAAGGCTGTTAATACATCGAGCGTAACTCGGCGGGCTGTCACTAGCGCACGTTAGGTGCGCTAGTAATACATTAGGGACAGACGTAATCCCCCCCCAGTTAACCAGCGTTAAGTGCATTTTTGCACTTAACGCTGGTTAATACATCTGCCCCACTGTATTTAAACAGTTACCCTACTGTCTATTTAATATAGGAGTTGATGTCACTGGGACAACTGACATAGATTTATGGTACTGCCTGAACATTATTGCACACCATTTAAAAGACCATAAAGCCCTTATTGACCAATAGGAGAATTCTCCTCCACTACATGGCATAAAGACACTGTTGCTTTATAAGTTACTACCAGTGCCTTAAATGTTACAGTGCAGCTAAAAACACATTACTGTTACAAACGTTTACCAGCACCACTACAGAAAGATCCAGATAATAGAAGGGACACAGATCCTGGGGGCCTCACGGTGTGAGGATTATTCCTTTTAATTTCACTGTCCGTGTCATATATGTATTTGTGTTGTATATTTCGCAGTTTTTAAAAATTTTCTTGTAACCCTGCCATGTCCAGTGGTAGCACACCCCTAACTGCTATATGTTTAACTGACTACAAATTGCCTATTAGGGGGCCATTTGAAATGTTCTCAGATAATTTCTGTGCAACCAGTCACCTCCAAAAATCCTCTTCTTCTGCATAGACACATACCTTCCAAAATTAAAGGTCTCCTCTCGGGGAGAAGCCCGGAGAGGAGACTCTCTGCAGCTATTCTGGGGGTGGAGCTTGCTGGGATTAAGTCCCACCTCCAATTAAGCCACGTCCCTATACCGGTAAATGCCATGATTCATAGCTCTTCGGGAAGGGGTTGTGCTAAATGACGCGATTTTTGCCATTTTAGCCCCTCCCGAAAAAAGCCGCGAATGCCAATATTTGGCCGTCAGAGGGAGGGGGTGCGGGGGCTGGCGAGGGACCCTACTAAATGTGGGAGGCTTGTCCACCCTTCCGGGGGCCGTGAGGGAGACCCGATTTTCGGGACCCTCACGGCCATTCCAGGAAGGTAGGTAAGTATGTATAGACACAAGGGGAGAAACAATTATTTCACTACACATGGAATTTTTTTTCTTTTCAATGAAGCACACTTCATTTTCAGGAAATCCACTGACTTTATTTTGTCTATAAGCATACAGTATTTCCTTTTGTAATTGTATAAAGGGACTTTCCTGCCCCTCAATATATAGGTTATACTGCATATATCATACTGTCAATACAGCCAACCACCTAAATGCATACTTCAACTTAACTATTTCCCAGTAATTACCAACAATGGAACTGTGTTGCGACAGAGCTCAGTGTGAGAACAATGAATGCACAAAGTAGGAGCACAGCGTTGCCTTCTATGTACCTAACATGACTACACAAGGATGCCTTGGGAATGTGATTTCCCGCCGGCATAATCAAACCGATTTTTTAAATAAACACAATAACTTTATATGAAAAGCGTGTGTGACTATTGGAAGCATTTTAACCAGATTCCTAGCAACACAAATTGCATTTTGAGGAAGAAATTGATTTAAAATGAATACCTGTATATTTTATTTATAGTCCAGGTTTTTTAGGAACCAGGTTTTCTTTATAGCCTCCTTATTGGTGAAATGAATTACATTTTTGAAATGCACAGTAGTCATATTTAAATAAGTGATTTAATACGTAATTTAGCTCTTTATGGCCCTTATTCTGATCGGTGCGGCCGGAGGGGATGCGGTCATCTATTAGAATGAACTTAGGTCTACAGTCATTAGGTCTACCCCACTAGGTCAACTGGCAGGAAGGTCGACATCACTTAAGGTCGACATGGGCCAAGGTCGACATGACTTAAGGTGGAATTTGCATAAAGGTCGATATGAGGAAGGTCGACTGGTCATAAGGTCGACATGGGTTTTTCACTGTTTTTTGAGCCGACATGTGCCGACAGGCGGTATTTCATGCCCTACCATCCACTAGGGCGTGGTGGGAGAATAAAATAGTGTGCTGAGTGCAGCGAGGCACCGTGCCCGAAGCATTGCGAGCGAAGCGAGCGATGCGAGGGTCCGATTCTCATTGCCAACTGTGTCCATGTCGACTGTGTCGACATTCGGATAAAAAAACAGTGGAAAACCCATGTCGACCTTATGACCAGTCGACCTTCCTCATGTCGACCTTTATGCAAATTCGACCTTAAGTCATGTCGACCTTTGCCCATGTCGACCTTAAGTCAGGTCGACCTTTCTGCCAGTCGACCTAGTGGGGTAGACCTAATGACTGTAGACCTAAGTTCATTCTGACAAATGTCCCGATTCCGGCCGGAGCCGATTATGCGGCCATGACCGTGCGTGCGAAACCCCTCCTTCCATACGGATCGCCAACTCCGTCCGTATGCGGTAAGAAGCTGGCCGAACGGACCGCACGTGTATTTTTCACGGAATATGCCTCCTCCATCTAAGGGAACCTCCCCAATCATTCGATGGTCGCAGATATATCCGCACCGATCAGAATAAGGGCCTATGTATTGTTTAAACTTATATTAAGATTGAAGGAAGTATGAGTCCATTTCGAAATTTAAAGGGGCTGCATCCATGAAGTGTAACTATCAAGTAACATCACTGCATGGAAACTAGCACAGTAGGCGTAGAACAACAACTGATCATTCTCTCCATGTATACTGTACATGCTACTACCCTCAGTAAACAAGTACTGCATAAACATTATGAATAAAAACATACACGGCTGTATGAAGAGATAAGTAAAGAAAAGAATATATGCTGCGCCAAATAAAAAGGTGTGCGGTGATCCTTAAATATTAAGTAGATTTAATCTGCATAACATAAATATAGTTTTAAATACTTTCAACTTATACAGGTAAAAACAGTAGCATCAATGAGTAGGTATGTCGGCCCGGAATGTTGATGGGGAAAACGGTTGAAGGGCCAGCTAGGATAAGAGCATGCTGCCAATGCTGGAAACAAGACTGGTGGGTAACCAAGAATTGCATTAATGTCTAACATAGAATATGCAATTTTAATACTTGTTTTTTGACCAGCCATGGTCTGTCTGGTGATCATCATGCCATCTTTGTGATGGGCCTATTTTTATGTAGAGGGCTGGAGTTGCAGCTCTATCCCATTGTTAATCTGGCCCGCCCCTCTTCGGCGGTCTCCGCCAGAAATAAAAGTCAGTATATACTACTTTTATTTCAGATGTGGAGAGAAATCATTGGATTGTTGGCGACCATTGAATTATTTCTGTCCGGTTCGGCCACATGCAAGGGAAGTGTTCGCATACATCCCCTTACATGTTACCGAGGTGATTCAGCGGGCGGGTGTTTGCTGGGTCGGGCGGCGTTACGCCACTCGCTAAGCAGCAAATGATCACTGCTTACCAAGCGGTTTTGAGTCGCCCCATAATCTCCTGTGAAATAAATATTTAAAGGAAATAGAAACCACACACACAGGGACAATGACACACAACCTTTATTTTTATTTTTTAACATCAATAAGTTTTAATTGAAAGAACAATATTATATGGGGTACAGAAAAAAGAAAGGAGACATTGGGAGGGGGAAGGGGTTTTAGGGAAAAGGTAGGATCATGGGTGCATCCAGAATTTGACATAAAACACAGTAACATAGGGTAAATCACATGTACAATAATAAAATATAATACTGTAGGCACATGTCATAGAGCACATGAAGCCAGCATTGAGAGAACTAGCAATTCAATATGAAACACTGATGTTGAAAAGTGAAACAAAACAAATATGAGGTCCACATGGGTGTTTATTATACTCAGTGGTTAGATAGAGCGAGTCTCATGCTGGGTACACACCAAAACGATTTGGATTGGATGCAAATCGTATGCAAATCGGATCGTACGATTTGCATACGATTTGCATACAATCCGATCCCCTCTGTATTCAGATGAATGGATCTTTTACAGATCCTACCTGCAGCAGGTAGGATCTGATTCGGATCCAATTCAGATCCAACCAAACGATTTTGACCAAATCTGCATCCAATCTGCATCCAATCAGTCTGAATTGGATCCAGATTGATGGGATTGTGCCAAAATCGTTTTGGTGTGTACCCAGCATCATTCAGACTAAACTGGAGTGGGTCAGTATGGAAAAAATTTGGGAAATATTGGGCTACTTCGCCATCTGTCACATAAATATGCCATGGAAACCAGCATACAAGCATACAAAATGGGAGGAGGTTGTACAGGAGTATGGAATTAATTTTGTTTCCATGAGGAAATGGTAATCCATTTTAAATATTACTTTCAATAACGTTGGAGCTGCAGATTGTTTCCACTGTTGGGCCAGATTAGAATGAGCAGCAATGAGAATGTGGCCTAAAACATATCTGTTGGCAGATGAAATATTGGGGGGGGGGGGGGGGGGGTGTACAATATGGAGCAACGCTAGAGAAGGGTCAGGAGCTGATTGGCAGGTACTTGATCTCCGTCAACTTTATCTCTATCCATGGCTTAGATCCCAAAGTAGAGAAGTGGTCTATAGCAGCCAATCACCTTTTGATTGTCATTTATCTGGCACAGTCTTTAAAAAAACAGAAGATGCTTGGCTTATATGCAGGGTGGGGCACAGGAACCAAGTGTTTTTTAGATAATCATAAATTTTTTCGTTTTTAATGTAAAAAAATGTATTGGGGTCATGAAAGTGGACATCAGCAGAGGGTTGTGCAGATAGCTTTGAGGCTGTGTTAGTTTAATTTTTTGGGATATGCGTGATTCCTATGTACCATTACCCGTCCGCCCCGTTTCCTCTGGGTGGCGATACCCTATAAAAGCCTATGGGCTTCTATCACCGCCGTCCGTGCGCCACCCCCTCCCATCCTCCTTTGAACTCCTCCTCCCCCAGCAGGTGTCACAGCCGGCAGGACATCCGGCTGCAGGGGGGAGGAGGAGACGCAGGGGGACACTGCCAGCCGCCGGGATGTGACGGAGACCCCCGCAGACCACATCACAGTTATCATGGGGAGTCTCCGTCACCGCAACCCAATGCTAGCCGCATATGTTAGTACATATGCAGCAGCATCGCGGCTGCTGGCAGGCGAAGGGCGGCGATGTATATTAATACATCCCGCCCAAATTGAGGGGGAATGCCAAAAACAGTACCACTGGCCCTGTCTCTGCCTAATGGGGGGAGTGGAGGAGGGGTAATTAGGTGGCCAAGAGAAATGAATTCCCCCACCTCTGCATGACCACTTTAAGCCCTGTATGACTGGGAGAACACTTTCAAGTTTGAAAGTCGTATTCTTAGTAAATTTTGCCCTATTGCTTTTATGATGATAATAATTATTATTACTGTTTATTAAACCTTAAACACTAAATATTTATGTCATTCACATCATCCCATGTTACATTGAAGTTTTCCCTAGCTCAGGGGTTCCCAAATATTTTGGAATTACGTCCTGTAGAGCACATTTCCCAATGCACTTCTAGGCCAAAAGTTTGATGTTAAGAAACTCAGCAAAAATGATTAAATGAAGGGGATTATTCTGGTTCACTCTTTCTGACAAATTCCTTCTTAGATGGACAAAACAATGTGCACTACAGGTGGGGCAGATGTTACTTGTGCAGAGAGAATTAGATTTGGGTGGGGTTTTACTTCAAAGTGAGATCTATATTGCAGTGTAAAAATAAAGCAGCCAGTATTTACACTGCCAGAAACAAAATAACTCACCCAAATCTAATTCTGACTGCACATTTTATATCTGCCCCCCCCCCCCCCCCCCCCCGCAGTACACATGATTTTGTCCATCTAAGAAGGAATTTGTCAGAAAGAGTGAACTAGAATAAGGCTTTAAGTGCCCATACCTGTCACCCGTATGTTAATTATGTGGTGGCGGACATTGTTGTACTACTTGTTGTTCACATATTTTATGACGCTAGCCCCTGGCTCTGGTTTTGCCTATAACATGTGGAAAAACATTATTTGATGCATCAACCCATGGCATCACCAGGGACATCTTCTCTTGGATACAAACCTTTACAAACCTAGAGTATATTGAATTCTACAAACAATTATCCCAACCACATGCTTTTAGGGTGTAGGGGGAAACCAGAGTGACAAAAGGAAACCTATGCAAACACGGGGAGAATTTATAAACTACATGACTAGGAGGTTTTTCTGGTTTACTCGCAAAGGCACAATCACACTTTAAAGGACAAAACAATATGCACTGCAGGTGGGGCTGATGTAACATGAGCAGAGAGAATTAGATTTGGGTGGGGTTTGTACTTTAAACTGATAACTATATTGCAGTGTAAAAATAAAGCAACCAATATTTACCCTGCACAGAAACAATAAAACACCCAAATCTAACTCATGCACATGTTACATCAGCCCACCTGCAGTGCAGATGGTTTTGTCTATTAGAGAGTGATTGTGCCTTTGCGAGTAACCCCCTAGTGCTGTTAGGCCCCAATGCTAGTCTTTGTGCTGCCTAAATATAAATATTTATGCACATGCAGTGGCATATAGAGGTACAGTATTATTTGATGTTCTTTATGTATCTCTTATATGCTGACCACTGTGATTTAAAGCAGGCTTTTATTGATTTATTGCATAATAGGACAGTATAAAAACCTCTCAAACAAATGACCTATATCTGACATCACAAAATATGTAGAACAACATAAACCATGGGAATTTAAATTTTGTTTCAGTGTAAGCATTAAATTCACAAAACAGGCATACACATTGATGGTTTTATAGAAATTCTAGGGTGTACTGTCAGAAAAGAGTGCATGCCCAATCAAAAGGGGTGTGTGCTTGAGATGATAGAGGTTGTGAGGCAGACTGGGGTAGTGACACTGACACACAGACAGATGCTGCCACATAGACACAAGGACGTGGCACATAGATGCTGACACACTGACAGTTGGACCCAGACACACTGGCAGGTGCTGACACAGACACACAGACAATAACACACAGATAGAAGCTGACACTGACACACAAACACTGACATAGACAGATGCTGGCACACACACAGATGCTGACACACAGATACTGACACACTGACAGATACTGACATACAGCCGCTGACACATAGACAGATGCTGACATGCAGGTAAATGATAAGACACCGACAGACACTGACAGATGTTGACAGATGCTGACACATGGACCCTGACTCAAAGGCACTGACAGATGAATAATGACACAAAAATGAGATGACAGACAGATGCTGACACACTGACATACAGAAAGATGATGACACACAGCAGCTGACACGATGCTAACTCACAGATTCTGACGCACAAACATCAACCTACAGATGCTGATACTTTGACAGACACTGATGCTGATACACAGATGCTGATACAAGGACACTAATACACTGTCACACTGACAAACAGATGCTGACACACAGGCACTGACACACATGCATGAAAACAGACACTGAGACACAGATACCAAAACACAGACAGCTGCTGACTCACTGACAGACAGTCACAGGTATTGACATAAATATGTTAACACAGACAAGCAGACACATGCTAACATTAACACACAGATGCCAATACACAAACAGCCACTGAAAGAAATAAGCAGACACTGCCAGCCTGTGTCCGCCTTTTTATTGTCCAATTGGGCAGAAGGATCCCCCTACTCAAGAACGATTATTTAAGAAAAATCAAACATATTTGATTTTCCCCAACTGGTTGGCCATTTTTCAGCTTGTGGGAGCAAACATCTGAATATCAGTTGCTCTAACACACTGCCAGTTGCAAACATATAGTTTTGGTGTATAGCCAGCATACAGCAAGTAGGAAGGTGAGTCAGGTAAATAAACATTGGTAATATGAGTGATTAGACGGTAGACCACCTTTCTTATGGGCACTTTATTTGGACATTGACACCAAGGGTGAAATGTTATAAGGTGAGAGAATCAGAAAGTGAGAGATTTGGTAAGAAATCTCCATTTTTTTTTTAAAGCTGCAATCATTTACACTTCAAAATCACATTGCTGCTTTAAAAAACTGAATATTTCTTACCAAATCTCTCACTTACTGATTCTCTCACTTACTGATTCTCTCACCCTATTACAGTTCACCCTATATGTTAGACATACATGTTTATTTATGTAGGTGGGATTTCTATTGAAGATGAAATGTTGCTATGAATAACCAATAAAATTCTATTATCCTCTAGAAGGTGCTAAGTAGATTCTGATTGGTTGCTATAAGGGCTGGATTTAAGTAACAGGCCTCCCATAGGCACAACATTGTGTGCCCCCCCCCCCGTACCTGCTGATGTGGCAGTCACAGTCGCAGGTCTGGAGGAGGCGTCCTGTCCTCTCCTCCTCCCCAGTGCTGGAGGAGATGTCACTGCTACCATAGTGCTGCTGGGATATGAAGCAGCTGCCCTTTGCATTTCGCGGTGCCATGTAACCCCCCCTTCCGTGATTTGCGACCCCCCCTCCCGCATTTCGCGGACCCCCACGACCCCCCCTCCAGCGATTTGCAGACCCTCCCAAAATTCGCACCTCTCCCATCCGCTATTTGCGCCCCCCCCCCCGTGACCCCCCCTCCCACATTCCGCGGACCCCCGCGACCCCCCTCCCGCAAATTGTGGACCCCCATGAGAAGGGGGGGGGGGGTGCTGTGCTGCCCCCAGTAGGTGCCTCCCATAGGCGTGTCTAGTGGGAAATCCATCCCTGGTTGCTATGGGCAACATCCCATTTACAGCAGAACTTCCATCTTAGTAAATAAACCCATTTCTGTCCTTCTTGTTGCAAAGCCCCAGCATCATGGAGAGGTTTCAGATTAATTTATGATTATGGGGCTACAAAAGGGGTGTTTTGGGGGCATTTTCTAAGCAATCTCACTAGATCGCTTAGAAAATGCCTCTACATTGCTCCATCTGTAGAGGCCATTGCGATCGCGATGCGCAGCCCAGCCTGTCGTTATCACCCAGCAATTAATATTCAGCATGCTGGATACATCTACTTAATTGCCGGGCAGGGCCAGTGTTCTCACAAGAGAACACTGGCTCTGAAAGATCACTCAGCACACAGCACTGTGTTTTCAGCAATGTTATTGAGCATTGCGAGTGATCATGTATTGCTCAGAACGCTCAGCATGTCTCCCTGTGTGTAGGCCCCTTACTCTTAAATCTCTTAGGTCTCTTAGGGATATGGTAAATCTTCTGGTAATCCAAACACAAATAGATGTCCTCCACCCTCTGAGTTTATGAGTCTTCTTAAGGGGGTAATAGACAGTAAAAGGTAAATATAACCTTCCTGGAGGAGACTGTCTACAAAAGGACATCAGATGCAAGGGTTGACGGGCTGCCAGTATGAACTCAATGAACCAATTTCTAAAAATACGTATGATATAGGTATTGATAGTAGCATGTGTCTATTTATTTCTTAGGTTACACTGTTTGCTAAATGCAAACATGCAGGGGCATCAGCCACTGTGCCTCTAGCATGCAATCTCCAGCTCATCTAACAGAAATTTACTCTATCACTGAAAATCTGTGACCAGTTTTCTTTCTCTTTCTGTTTTACCTGTGAGATAGTATACCACAGATTTACTAACACTCAAACCTACGCAATCCCACAGATAACCCATAATATAGACAATAATAGATTATCAATTAACCATCAATAGTTTTGCCACTACAGTTATAGAAACCACAGATTTACAATGCAAAACAGATGAGGTGGTTGTGACAGATAAAAGTGTACAAAACATACAGTATCAGCGTATATTTCCTAAACGTTGATTTTCACTTTCACTGCATTTGGAAGTGATTTAACAATCAGGTATATACTAAAGGCAAAACCAACTAAATATCAAAATCACCAGAAATCCGACTTCACATACAGTTAGTACTTCCTCATAGGAAAAGCTCATTTACTAACAGTTCATTTGAAGAACCTCAATAGAACCAAAATCGACTTAAAATCACCCTTTTAAATAGAACCATCAGAAAGAGTTTCTATTTGATTTAAATTAACATTGTCTGAAAGTTCAATATGACAGAAAGAGAAGCATGTGGGGCACTCTGGCTGCAAAAATCATGGCTTGTGTGGAAATTTGTGGATATGCAAATTAGGCAAGAAATGAAGGTATATACATTGCATGTGTCATACAGTGCATGTGTCATGTTTTGGCCAACAGGAATGTTTTTGTTAAATTTTATCAATTTTATGACCATTTTGCAGTCATTCTGAGCTCATTTTTAATTAATTGTTCATTCTATCTATATAAAACAATTAGGGGCAGATTTATTAAGCTTGGAGAAGAGATAAACTGGAGATAAAGCGGAGAAAAGGTAACAGGAGATAAAGCAGCAGCCAATCAGCTGTGTTTGAAAAAGACAGTTGGGAATTGATTGGCTGGTGCATTATCTCCTTTTACCTTTTCTCTGCTTTATCTCCAGTTTATCTCTTCTCCAAGCTTAATAAATCTGCCCCTTAGAACTTCAAATCAGACTTCAAATAGAAACCACTGTCCCTTCAAAAACAGAATGCAACAAAAAAATTGACTCTTTGGGGTAAATTTACTACGCTTCCGTGTTTGTGCCGAGTTGCAGCTGGGCTCGTTACAAATGGACACAGGTCTGTTTTAAAGAATAAACTGCACCGAATTACTAAGCTCTTTTCCTTCTAGAAGATAATAGGATCTACATTTAGGATTCTTGTTTTCCAATGGGGAAAGCAGCAACCAAACACTGCTGAACATGAAGCACGCATAGAACAGTCAGACCTGTGCAATGATTTTGTATCTAGTATGTCAAATAATTAATTTTTAAAATGGCATTTGGGGTGAAATAATAGGATGAGAGATTCAGAAAGTGAGAGATTTGGTAAGAAACCTCCAGTTTTAAAGCGGCAATCATTTATACAGCAAAATCAAACTGGTTATGGAGATTTCTTACCAAATCTCTCACTTTCTGAATCTCTCATCCTATTACATTTCACCCTAAGTTTCCACTCCCAAGCATCACCAGCCCGTACTCTGTGAGTCAGAGCTGGTTCTCAAAATACAGGGGAAAATATGCTTAGGGTTCCCATGTATTAAAAGACCAAGTATTGGACTCTGGGACTGGTTCTGTTTCCAACAATAAAAGATGTAGGGGTTCCCTGTATTTTAGAAACCAGCACTGGGCTTCACTAGTCAGTAAGGTATTGGCACAGCTGAGGGACACGTTTATATCAGTTTCTGCAGCCGGAGCATTACTCCCAGCTACTCAGCCACCCACCTCCAGGACACCCAAGAGCCAGGTTAAAGCCCAATGTTATCCCCAGCACCCCTGGGCAGAGGGTGCTGGGGATAGTAAAAATTGTGAAAGTAAAAGTTTAATAAACATATATGGACACTTACTTACATACATACATACATACATACATACATACATCCCACATTTGATCGTCTTGTTCAGTAGAATCCATAGGGGAACCTGTACAAAAAATACTCACCTAACCCAGTGTAGATCGGTCATTTTTTGTCCAAGTAAGCATCCATGGGGTTAAAAAAGTTCTTGTACCATACAGACTGAATATAATCCATATGTATACCATGTGTATGATAGTATTTGGTTAAGAATGCATCAGTATGTATTAATTACATCAATGGGGCAATTTTAAGCAAAATGTTTTTATGACATGATCAACATTTGTTATTTTGGTGGGGACACCATTTATGTAACCATAAAATAACAGATACTACCCCAACATGCATAACTTAAAATTAAAATTAAATGTGACAGGTGTATTTTGCATTTAATATTATTACTGTTTAAAATCCTGGTTTTGAAAAGTTGCTCTCCTACTGTATCCAATGTCAGTAGAATGAAATTCATTGGATCTACAGTACTTATTATAGATTTGTCCCTGGACTTCAGTTCCATTATTTGGTATCAGTAACTGTGATACACATCTGAAAATGATGCAACATGAGATACAGTCGTATGTTGTGCTGCTTACAAATGTCTATGGGAAATGTCATTTTGATTATAGCATGAAGAGATCTAATCACAAGACAAGCATGTAATATGTTAGCCATATGTCTCTTACTGAACTCACCACAGTTTACCTCTGTGTTTTTAGAAGGTTAATCTTATTTATTTTCTTTACTGTCAGGACAGGGGCTATTTGGACCCTGTATAATCATTAGTGACAACCTATTGTTACATTTTAAATTTGACATATTTCATTTCAAATACTTTACTATTATTATCAAGGCAAAAAATAGGATTTTGGGTACCTACCGGTAAATCCTTTTCTCGTAGTCCATATGGGATACTGGGTTCACTACTATGGTATTTGAGACCTCCGCAGGAGAGACAGGCACATAAAAGAACTTTCAGTGTGGGTGCACTGGCTCCTCTCCTCAAACTCCCTCCACTAGTCAGTTAATGCAAAAACTGTGCCGAAGGAGAGCATGTGAGGAGTATGTGATAAAGTACTGTGGTGAGATTCATCCAGCACACCCAAACGAACAAAAAACATCTAAGAGGTGAATCCTAACATCTTCAGAGGACACCTTGAACTAGAAAAAAAAAACTATATATAGATAACCGTCCTGTAGACAACAAGGCCACAAGCCTTAACTTAACGATGAAGTTAGAAACTTTTCAGCAGAATAGCCGCACTGAGGCGGGCTCCCAGTATCCCATATGGACTACGAGAAAAGGATTTACCGGTAGGTACCCAAAATCCTATTTTCTCTACCGTCCAATGGGATACTGGGTTCACTACTATGGGGAGGTCCCAAAGCTACCAGAACGGGCGGGAACGTGCGGAGTCTGCTGTAGAACCGCATTCCCGAACTGGGAATCCTCCCTGGCCAGGGTGTCAAATTTGTAAAACTTTACAAAAGTGTGTTGACCTGACCAAGTAGCGGCCCTACAAAGTTGCAAGGCTGACACCCCTTGAGCAGCCGCCCAAGAGGTACCTACAGATCTGGTTGAATGAGCCTTTACTGAAAAAGGAAGGGATAAACCAGCTGATGCATAAGCCTGTTGGATAGTACACCTTATCCATCTGGCTATGGTCCGCGTTGAAGCAGGTAACCCCTTCTTCTGCGCATCATAAAGCACAAAGAGGCTGTCCGTGTTTCGGATCCTAGCTGTGCGCTTGACATACCCTTTAAGGGTGAGGACCACATCCAAGGTATCAGGTATATCTGGATGTGCCGCGCTTGAAGGGACCACAATAGGTTGGTTTAGGTGGAACCCTGACACAACCTTTGGAAGAAAATGTGGTCTAGTCCTGAGCTCAGCCCTATCGTCGTGGAACACTAGGTAAGGACTCCTACATGACAAGGCCCCAAGCTCGGACACCCTCCTGGCCGAAGCCAGGGCCAGCAGTACAACCGTCTTCCAAGTGAGGTGTCGCAACTCAGACTCCTCCAGTGGAACAAACCGAGCAGATCGTAGAAAAGTAAGAACCACGTCCAAATCCCACGGTGCAGTGGAAGGCACAAAGGGGGGCTGAATCCTCAGGACCCCTTGTAGGCAGGTTTGTACTTCTGGCAAGGCCGTAATCTTTTTCTGGAAAAACACCGACAACGCAGAGATCTGGACCTTTAAGGATCCCAATCGGAGTCCCTTCTCCAACCCAGCCTGAAGGAAACGCAGCAGGCTGTTTAGTCAAAAAATAGCCGGAGGTAAGTCTTTACTTTCGCACCAGGCAATATATTTTCGCCATATAACATGATAATGAGAAGCCGTCACCGGCTTCCTAGCTTTTATCATGGTAGTGACAACAGAGGGATGTAGACCCTTGTGGACTAAGATCTGCCGCTCAACCTCCAGGCCGTTAAACGTAGCCGCTGTAAGTCCTGAAAGACGAACGGGCCCTGGAGGAGCAGGTCTTTTCTTAGGGGCAGACGCCACGGGTCTTCCACTAGCATGGCCTGAATGTCCCCGTACCAGGCCCTTCTTGGCCAATCTGGTGCCACCAGTAGGGCTTCCGTCTCCTGATGCCGGAGCCGCTTTAGCACCCGTGCCAACAATGGAAGCGGTGGGAACAGGTACACTAATTGGAATTCCCAGGTCCAAGTGAGAGCGTCCACTGCTATCGCCCCTGGGTCTCTGGTCCGTGCACAATACCTCTCTACCTTGTGGTTCAATCGTGAAGCCATAAGGTCGATCTGAGGGAGCCCCCACAGATCCACTATGGTGTTGAACACTTGAGGGTGAAGACCCCACTCTCCCGGGTGAAGATCGTGACGACTCAGGAAGTCCGCCTCCCAGTTGTCGACCCCCGGGATGAAAATTGCCGACAGGGCCTGGACATTCTGTTCTGCCCAAGATAGTATCTTTGTCGCTTCCCTCATGCAAGGCATGCTCTTGGTACCACCCTGTCGATTTATGTAAGCCACAGTGGTGGCATTGTCCGACTGGACCTGGACCGCCTTGCCCTGTAACAATGGAGCTGCCTGTAACAGGGCATAGTAGACCCCCCTCAACTCCAGCTTGTTGATATGTAGGCCCGACTCCAGTGGGGACCACCGACCTTGGAGGCGGACTCCCTGTGTCACAGCCCCCCAGCCCCTCAGGCTGGCGTCCGTGGTTACCAGAATCCAGTCCTGGATCTGGAACCGTCGGCCAGCCAACAGATTGGATGAATCTAGCCACCACTGTAGCGAGATCCTGGTTCTTGTTGCAAGGCCAATCCTTCTGCGCATCTGCAGGTGGGAGCCGGACCATTTCGTCAGAATATCGAGCTGCAGGACTCTGGAATGGAAACGGACAAATTGTATTGCTTCAAATGAAGCCACCATCTTGCCTAGGAGCCTGAGGCAAAGATGCATCTGTACCAAGGGAGTCTGTAGGACCTCCCGGACAAGCTGTTGTATCGCACTGACCTTTTCCATCGGCAGGAAAACCCTTTGTTCCGATGTGTCCAGGATCATGCCCAGGAATACCATCCTTTGGGTCGGAACCAGCGATGATTTGGACATGTTCAGAATCCATCCGTGGTCTCTTAGAATCTGCATGGTCAGATTGAGAGCACTGCTCAAGGCTTCTGCCGACCCTGCCTTTATTAGCAGATCGTCCAAGTAGGGTACGACATTTACCCTTTGAAGCCTGAGCAGTGACATCATTTCCGCCATTACCTTTGTGAAAACCCGCGGGGCTGTTGACAGCCCGAAGGGTAAGGCCCGGAATTGGTAATGGTCGTTTCCTAAGGCAAACCTGAGGTAGATTTGGTGCGAGGGCCAAATTGGGATGTGTAAATAGGCGTCCTTTACGTCTATTGAGGCCAAGAACTCCCCTCTTTCTAGACTGGCAATCACCGACCGCAAGGACTCCATCCTGAACTTGAACACCCGCAGAAAGGGGTTCAGTGACTTTAGGTTCAGGATGGGCCTTGCTGAGCCGTCTGGCTTCAGTACCAGGAATAGGTTGGAATAATATCCCTGGCCTTGTTCCGTGCTTGGAACTGGTACAATTACCTGTGTCTGAAGGAGCCTGATAATGGCCCCCTGAAGGAGAACCTGCACCAGTGTTCCTACACCTGTGTGCCTTCAAGACCTCCTGGGGTGCTGGAAGGGCCGACTTGAAATACCTTCTGGGAGGGGGCTTGTCGAATTCCAGCCTGTAGCCTAGAGAAATGAGACTCCTGGCCCAGGAATCCAGGCCGGAGGCGTCCCACACATGGCTGAAATGCAACAATCGCGCTCCCACCTCGAGAGATTCTCGTGGCGGGAGAACCCCGTTATGCTGCAGGCTTAGAGGTAGCCGCGGCATTGGTACGGTCCTGGGTACCTGAGGTGTTTGGTTTCCTAAACTTACCTCTCGTGCCTCTGTTGGCATTGGAGGCGCCCCTTGCCTTGGGGCGAAACCTGTTCCCACGAAAGGACTGCTGGGAATTACCTGTGAAGGTGCATTTTGTTACCGTGGGTGCTGATGGAAGGAAGGTGGATTTTTACAGCCGTGGCCTTGGAAATCCAGCCGTCTAGTTCACTTTCAAAGAGCCATTCGCCTGCAAAGGGAATACCCTCCACGCTCTTTTTAGAGTCCACATCCGCAGACCACTGACGTAGCCACAAGGCCCGTCTGGCTGAAACCGCCATAGCCGAATTGCGCGCATTTATTGCGCCCAATTCCTTTTGCGCCTCACAAAGGATCCTTGCGGTGTCCTGAATGTGACGCAGACTGTCGCCAATCTGGGCCACAGCCATATCACCCAGCAACCCCTCCTGAATCTGGGTAGACCAGGTATGAATGGCCTTAGCCATCCAACAGCTGGCTAGAACTGGGCGCTGAGAGGCCCCACTAGCCGTGTACATAGACTTGAGGGTAGCTTCAAGCCTCCTGTCCGCCCCGTCCTTAAGGGTGGATACACCCGGGACTGGCAGCAACACCTTCTTTGAAAGGCGGGAGACGGATGAGTCCACTACCGGTGGCTCCTCCCACTTTTTCCTGCCCAAAGGTTCAAAAGGATATGCATTTGTAAATCTTTTAGACAGAGTGAACCTTTTATCAGGGTTCTGCCATGATGCCCTGAAAACCGTTTCTAATTCTGCCTGCTCAGGGAAGTACACTGGCTGTTTCCTCTGAGTCATGAAGAAAGGATCCCCTTCTGTGGATGCCTCCACCGGGAGATCTAAAACATCCCTAATGGCCCTGATTAGTGGTTCAGGACCATGTACTGCTAACTCAGGGACTGGATCCTGCTGAACCTGCTCCTCTCCTTCCTCCAGTATGTCCTCATCGTCATCATCTGAGTCAGGGGCCATCGCAGCAGCCGGCCTCTTTTGGGGCTGTGCGGGAGGAGGAGGAACGTTAAGGGTATGAAGAATATCAACCCTGGCAGATAACATGGACAATTCCCTCTGAACCCTCTGCGTCTGCTGAGTGTTAGTGGAAAGCTGCGAAGCTACAGAATCCAGCAATGTCTTTATGTTGGAGGCCCAAGCAGTCTGTCTGAGACATCCCCGCAAGCTGTGGGGGCACCCCACTGATCTGGGTGTCAGCACCACTGGGCTGTGGTGACATACAAGCCTCACAAGTAACTTGGGACTGTGACTTGGGCACAAACTTGGTGCTACACACCATGCAAGTAAACTTTTTCACCATGATGAGACAGTATGCACAGCAGTACAACTCGCCCCCACGCAGCCACTCACGCGCACACACCACGCCACTGGTTTTTGTTAAACAGACTATGTGACTTGTAGTATGTGTGTAGTATGTGCACCCTTAACCTGAACTCACAGATCTGGGTGAGCTGGTAACGCTATACACAGTGATCTGAACACAGTGTCTATAAACAAGCCAGATAGCGCTGCATCGCTAAATCGCTATTAAAACCTGCTGTCTCTGCCGTGCTGCAAGGATCCGGATCCACCACGCCAGTGAGGAGTCCTCTGTAATGGAGTCTTGCAGCGTGAAGAAGCAGGAAGTGACAGCGCGCGCCCAGCAGAGCCTGGTCCCGCTCTGAGTGAAGCCCCGCCCCCCTGTACATGGAGCTGGCGCTTCATTTAATTTTATACTGACACATAATGGCGGTATGTTAAAATAACCTAAGGGGTGTCCCTGGTGGTCCAGCGGCAGCACCCCTGTGCCAGTGTCACTTGATGTGGGGTTCACGCGGTCCCTGCTAGAGAGCCGCCATTACTGCCCGTCATCATGCCGCACAAGAAATGGCTGCGGAGTCCCCTTGTGGGACCCCCAGCCTGTACTCACCACTGAAGTCTTCTGACCTGTCAGGGGTGTGCGGCGGCTGGGGGGCTTGCTCGCTACAGCGCAATGCTGTGCGGTGACAAGCCCCACACAGGACCAAAGTGTCCTGCAGCAGGGTCAGCTCTGCACCTGAAGAGGCCGGGGACTGACCCTTCCCCTGACACCCACGAAGCAGGACAGCTGTGTGGTCACCACAGCGCCTCAAAATAATAAACTTTAAATAAAATGTCGAAAAACTCTGGAGCATCCAGAAGCACTGCCTCTCCCTGAGGCACATTTTTCAAAACTGACTAGTGGAGGGAGATTGAGGGGAGGAGCCAGTGCACCCACACTGAAAGTTCTTGTATGTGCCTGTCTCTCCTGCGGAGGTCTCAATCCCCATAGTAGTGAACCCAGTATCCCATTAGACGGTAGAGAAATTAGTCTGCATATATGTCACAAGTTAATTTATACCCAGAGTGCTTTTTTTTATAATTTAATACATTAACCCACTGGCATATTTTTGGAAAGTAGGAGGAAGCCAGAGTGACTGGAGGAAACCCATGCAATTTACAAACATTAAGACTCAGCACTACATACTTCACAACTGTCTTGATTTTCGCAGGGCAGTCCAGTTTTTTGGGGAATGTACCGCATCCTACCCACAGTCGGCAGTGTCCCCAGGTGGGGGACACTTGGGAGTCCCCCTGCTGATCAGAGCAGAGGGGGAGAGATGCAGTGTGCATGCGTACTGCATCTATTTAGTGAAACAGAGGGGCTGGGGGCATGGCCAGCAACTCACAAAACGCTGTGATGGAAAATGTGGGTGTGGCTTGCAGCCATGGTATCCCTGCACAGCCACACCCCCTTCGGCAGAGACCATGCCCTATTTTCGTGTTTGATTCAATTTAAAGTTTTGGTGTCTCCTAAGTATCATCTTTCTACAGTCTTCCTTGTAACTTTTATATAGAGATCACTTAAACCAATTTTTATTTTTTAAAGTGTTTCTCTGAAAATAAACATTGGTGGTGGGGATGATATCTGTGTACTAGCTGAGTGTTACCAGAACACTGATGAGGCCCTGACATTTACCGTATATTACAGTTACAACAAACATAAGGATTTTCTTAGAACTTTAGAACCAGAATAGATGACTGACATCTTACATAACTCAATACTTAGAACAACATAACCCACAGGGGTTTTAAATTGGTTCCAGTGAGAGCATTAAAATTACAACATTTTGTATGTAATGTTTTTAAACATATTTATTACAATTTGAATGACAATTGCTTTCACAACATTTACTTCATATATATGATTATTGCTAAAGATTCTGATTTCTATAAATAACATAGGGCCTTATTTTGGTTCATTCTTTCTGACAAAATTCTTCTTAGATGGACAAAACCATGTGCACTGAGGGGGGGGGGATGTAAAATGTGCAGAGAGAGTTAGATTTGGGTGAGTTTTTTTTGTTTCTGTGCAGGGTAAATACTGGCTGCTTTATTTTTACACTGCAATATAGATCTCACTTTGAAGTAAAACCCCACCTAAATCTAATTATCTCTGTACAAGTTACATCTGCCCCACCTGCAGTGCATATGGTTTTGTCCATCTAAGAAGGATTTTGTCAGAAAGAGTGAACCAAAATAAGGCCCATAGTGCGGTGTATTCAATGCCGGGTGTGAGCTGTGACAGCAAGTAGGTCTTCCTGCTTGCTGAATACCGCCGAATGATGTGGCATCAGTGCTCATCGCTCAACGCTGGGCCATGCACACAGCTCAAACCTTAAAAGTGAGCTGCATTCAGCTCAAAATATATAAATATTAGCACCCTATGCAGGTAGGACAATTCAATATTGGAGTAAAATAATATGTAGAAAGAGAAAAGAATCCCCTTAGCGTGGTATTAAATGTACAATATTTCTGACAGTCGTAAATATCTGCACTTTTCAACAAGAATTGGTCATTCACATTCAACCTATTCAATCTATTTGTCCATGGGAATTTGGGGGGAAAACATGTGAAAAACCAATTTAATGTTTTTTGTTGACAATTTACCACCCTTTTTTGACAATGCAGATTCAATGTTTATCAAAGTCGAATCTGCATGGGCAAAAATGCGGCTGAAATATCGTCTCACATTGAATACCCCCCATAGTTAGGGACTGACACAAAAATAAAATAAAACTTAGCTTTTGATAATATTCTCTAAAATATAACTATAGAAGAATGCTGTAGCAGGAAGTTAAAATAAAAAAAAATGTAAATTTAACAATGATAAGGTTAAACTATACTAAATTATAAATGGCAGATAATGATCCTGCTTCTTTTCCAGACAGAGAGTAGATATCAAAAGTCTGTAAGAAACATCTGAAATGTAATCATATAAGATCCAAAGTAATCATGTGATTACTTTGGATTTTATACTGTATGATCCAAATTAATATAAACTCTCCACGACCATATACATACAGTACATACTTTACATACACCATCTTATCGGGAAAAAAAAACAGACCACTGTATATGTCCCGCCATAAAACGGAATATTGCATTCCCATATCAATTTATATTATCACGTCACAATAGCACTTTGAATGTGAATTCTGATAAATATGCCCTTTAGAAATGGGTGAAAAATGGACAAACAGTATGGTCCGATTTTGCACATCCATATTATGTTTTTTCAACATTTGAGTTTAGTTTAGTTAACCTAAACTCTAAAACTTTGTGTGTAGTTTATATTGGCATCCCTGCAATTAGGTATTTAATCTATTCTTCAAAAGGCTCCAACTAACTAATCTTGTTCTCATACATAGCTTTTGACCATTGATAATAATAATCCCAGGACAAAATATTGCAACACACATAATATAAGAAACTTATCACACAGGTACACAGACAATTCAGTATAATCACTGTTCTGGAAGCTGTGTATACAAGTCCTTTAGCACAGATCATATTTATGCTACTCAAATAAAATTCTCAGAACACAATAAAACAATTTGTTCACATACTTCCAAAATAACTCCCAGTAAAAAGTTTCATGGAACAAGATTGAACAAGTTACTTTAAATGATTTTATTAACAAATTTACCTGACCCTACCTCACTGTAAGTAATTATTTTGGTAGCATTGTTTGGGTGTTCATCGATGACAAGTTTCATCAACCATATTAGTAAACCATATTTTGGTCTTGTGGTTTTGTTGTAAATTAAAGTTCAATAACGCTGATAATAATTGGCAGGATCAACAGTAACTGAGGTAAAAATAACTTTAATTCAGCCAAATTGAATATGGTATACATTGCCTGCAATCATGTATACTGGGCCTAGTGTCTCAGAGACCAGCAATACTGTATGTACGCATCAAAGCAAGCAAAACAGATGACATGGGTTGGGTAATTAGTCAGCATTATAACTGGGTTACATCAAAAAGAATGACCAGCCCTGTCTGAAACAAAATAAATCTGATGGCTCAGGGGTGACGAATGGGAAATATATTATTCCTTCTAAAGAGTGGACAAGTGAAGACTATGTCCTTAACATCCAGTCACCTTCTATATATAATATTATAAAATATACTGGATAAATGCTAGCTGGCACTTTGGTTGTTATTGGTAATGTCTCAGTGTGTACACTTCTACACTTTTCATGTTAGATGCATTTCCATCACCACTGTGGGCTCAATGTTCTCATATTTAAGACAGGGTTTGTCTTTGTAGAAGACCCCAGTTAGAACTCTTCAGAAGGTTTATACATTTGCCTTAAAGTCTATATTCATGGTCATAGAGGTCATGAAGAGTAATGGTAAGTACCATTACAAACACCCATTTGGAAATAAACCTATTCCTACAACTGTACAATAACTTTCTATATTCTCTGAAATAGACTGGTTAAAGTGAGTGACTCGGTTTTATAAGCCCAAAAACATAGTTTCCATAGTGCCCCATCAGGGCCGGCGCTACCCACTCAGCAGCTCCTGCAAAGCAGGGAGGCGCCATGCTGAAAAGGCGCTGCCTCCCTCCCTGGTATGCTAAAGCTTCCTCAGCCCTCACTGTCACTGCCTCCAGCATGCCGCCCGCAGCGCCTGTCTGACAGCGGGCGGCAGTATGGAGAGGCTGAGCAGCTCCCTGCACCGTGCACACACTGTCCTCCTCCTACGACCTGCTCCCTCTTCCTCACGGACACTTGCGCTGAGGCATGTAGCGTTGTCTGTGAATGCCTGGATGACATGTCAGGTCCGGATACGCCCCCTACCCATTGCTCCCTGTGCCTGTCAGCTGTCAATCAAATGACGAACAGGCAGCAGCAACGCCTCCCCTTCCTTCCCTCTTCTCAGTGTGCAGTGCCACTGCCAGTCCTCAAAACTCCACCCCCTCTATCTCCTCCCCTCTTCTTCCATCTCCTCCTTCTCTCCCCTCCTTTCCCCCTCAGTCACGAGTGCTGCACATACTTTTTGTAGTGCTTTCGGATTGCATCACACACACATTGCATGCATGCCGTGCAATGCGATCTAGCCCATAACGTATGCGATTCTCGCAGCATGTATGAGCATCTTTAGTGCCTGCAACATTTTGCGGACACAGCACTGAGATGGTGTATGCATACATGTACATGCACCCGAGATCCTCCATAGGATCGCATGTTGCATACACTCCCACAATCGGGCTGCATGTTGTTGCAATGGCAATGTGAAAGGGCGCAAAATGTATGGTTTGCAGGAGGGCGCCAGACACCCTAGCACCGGCCCTGTGCCCCATGTGTAAACACTCTGTAACATTGGCTTTTATTGCCACTGACCCAAACCTCTACCTCAATTTGCATTGATGAAAGCTAATATGCACAAAGAACTTTCAAAGAACATATACCCTCTGCCAAGTTTATCAATGGACAACCCCATTGCAAAGGTAAAATGACTATCTGCAATCATATTTCATAATAAAATTGACAGAAACATTTACAACATAATCCAAGACATGGAAAATTCATATTTTCAAAAACACTGTTAATTTAAATTTTATTAAGGTATGTTTGGCTACTATCTTTTCAGTTAAATGTATGTGAGTTAGCTTACTTTAATAATTGCAGGTTTGCTTTATTCATGTTATTAAAAAAAATCTAAATCTAAAACACAAGCACGTGCACAATGGTTACTGAACTGCTACAAAGCCTGAATTGTACTCAACAAATCACTTGTGAGCAGTATTCTGCATAGCACTGATGTTAAATACTGGTTAGTGGGCCAGGTGTGAAGTCATCTTGGTACAGAAGACATGTACTGTACTGGGAAAGAAAGCAGAGGTACCTCCCATAACACAATCATTTATGTTAGTGTCATAGAAATAATAAATCATTACAGAAGTAAACTGTTTTAGCTTGTTTATTATCATTGCACTATAAGATTAATTATTCGGGATGACTTCACTCTAAATAAGCAATGTTCCAATGTTATTATCCTGTTACTGTGAGCTAACAAATTCATCAGTGATGTACAGGTTCAGCTAGAATATTTTCATTGCAGAACATACCCTTAACGTGGCGGATCCACCAAGGGGCGACTAGGGGTGGTCGCCCCCGAGGCCCCCACACATCAGGGGCCCCCACACTCCAGGTGGGTGGCAGGCAGTGGGGTCTGGGCAGCGCATCCCTGGGGTCCAGGCAGCGCAGGGTGGCCAGGGGGTCCCTGTGGTGCCTGAACAGTCCGCAACCTGCTCTCTTGTCACACTGTCCACCTACCCCACTCTCCCCACCTGATCACCCCGTGTCCCAGGCGCCATGAAGCGGCCGTGCCTGTGCAGCAGCTCCGACGGGCAGCGAGAATAACTACTCGGGTGAGTGCTGTGGGGAGAAAGGGGGGGGGGGGTGGTGAGAAGAGGGGGCCCCCACAATTTGTTGTCCAGGGCCCCCACAGACCTTAATCCAGCCCTGTCTGTAAGTATTATTAATTATCTATATAGCCAACTGTCACACCTGCATCTATGTCTTACTCCCAGTTCCTTTCATTTTCTCAGTGTTTGCAAGTTTAGGAGACTTGAGTATTTTAGTAAGATTTATTTATATAGCACACTTTCTCTGACAGAGACATATCAAAACAATGCATATAATACATAGGATTTGGGTAGTACAGCAATTGATAAGTCACACAGACATAAAAGAAAGCTTTGAGAGCACAGTAAGCACAATGCATTATTGGCAGAGTTGCCATTAGGGGGGTGCTGTACAGCTGTCCCGGGCCTTGTCTCTTTGACGGAGAGGGAAGGGCCCAGTATACTCATTATCCCCACAAAGTACTTACTTAGTTACTTAGAGGTGAGCGATAAGTGAGGCTAGAAATCAGTCCAGGGCCCCACAATTTCTAGAGGCAGTCCTGAGTGTTGGTGCAGGCCGTAAGAGCCATCCTTAGAGATGCTAGGTCTAATGCAGAGGATGGCCAAATATCTGAAAACTTAATTTTTGCAGGTTTGGAAGTTTTCTGCATTTCGCCCAATTTCACAAATGATTGGCACTCCACTTTGTCAATGGCACGCTCTGGGTATGCTTTGTTCGAGACTTGTTGAGATCCTTTCCTGAAAGGCAGGTTCTCGGTGTCACTCCAGCACACACACACACTTTATAGAAAGAGAGCACATCTGCTTAATTCAGCCACTGCACCAGCAATTGAAGGCTTCCACCAGTGGCATAGCCACTGTGCGGCAGACCCACGGCCAGTGGCGTAGCCACCGTGCAGCATACCCTGCGGCAGCTTGGAGGAGCAACTACCAGGGACGTTGCGATGGGTGACATATTGTTAATGGGAATTGCAGTGTGTGGCATTTTTGTAAATTACATTACCCCTTGAAGCAAGGGTGCACATACTTTTTGAAATGTGTGCATTCTTTATTTTTAAAATAGCTGTTGGTGGGGCACATTTTTACTGTTAAAACTGTTAAACCATATTGTCTAGAAACAGCCTTGTTTGTTTGACCAGAATGCATGATAATGCACTGCACCCACACGGTGCAGCCAACTGGCCGCAACTTCAGGAGAGGAGACGCAGAAGCTCCCATACCTGAAACCTCCACTGATCGTGCAGCCCACCAAGCGCAGCCGACAGCACACCATTTCATGTTGGAAGGGGTTCCCTTTCATTTGAACCTGTACATTCTAAGACAGTGACACTATCACAGGAACCCCCAGAGGTTGGAGCTGTGTTTAACAGACAGACAGTCCTTCTCCTGTCATTAATGATTAATACAATAAAAAAATACAAAGAAAATACTTATGACACATATGTATAATCATTTTACTTTTTTTTAAATTAGTTTAGGAGTACTAAAAACTATGCCTTGTAAATGATTGCCCTTTTAAAAAAAACTCAGAATTTAGCAGGTATCCCGCATAGCCACTGAACTCCATGGCAGCTTGGTGGAGCCAGCAACGGGTCTGCGGCAAGCGCTAGGTCCAGGTTGCTTTTGCCCTGACAGGAAAAAGCTGCTCTGCCAGTCTCTGCTGCTTATGCAAGAGGCAGCTTCCACACCTGCTTGTCAGCACAGAAGCAACCCGGACTCCGCACAGAGCCCATCGGTGCTGGCTCTACCAAGCCAGTGCCTTACCAACCAGTAACTTCACCACACATCATTGCTCACTGGCTGCATGCTTTCCCTAGCTGTAGCTCTATGCAGCGGTGCCTGGAGCATAAAGCTCCACTGCTGCCACCCTCCCAATGGCCCTGCCCAATAAGACCATGTATTTTTATTTTTTGTGTCCTTTTGTTCTTTCTATATGGGATGGATTTTTAAGCTTTTATGAGGAAGTTAGCAACAATCTAGACAATGGAAATATGGTAGACATGGTCTTCCTGGATTTTGCTAAGACTTTTGATACAGTGCCACATAAGAGGTTGATAAATAAATTTAAGTATTTGGGACTAGGGGTAAAAATTTGTAGATGGTTAGGAAACCACAGGGCCGCCGACAGGGGGGTGCCAGGGGTACAGCTGTCCCGGGCCCCGGCCTCTAGAGGGGCCCAGGCAGCTGCCCACAGTGGTAGAAGAGAAGACTGCACAGCGCTCGGAGAGGAAAAACCCCTAGCAGCCCTCACTCCTTGGGGAAAGTCTCGGTCCCCCTAGTAGTACAAAGGCAGAAGTAGGAGAGGGGAGTGCTGGCGCTCAGGGGTTTAGTAGGATAGTTTGATGTATGGAAAGTCGGAAGCTGGAAGCAATAACTGTGGGCTGGGTGTTGTGATAATCAAAGCAGGGTGCAATAACTGTAGTCTGGGTGTTGGGATGATGTATAAAACTGGGAGCAATATCTGTAGGCTGGATGTTGATGATGGAAGTGGTGGGGCGATCCCCGACTTCGGTTGATGTTATGGTAATCTGTCCCACGGTGAGGCAATGCCTGCTGTCTCACCGATAGGTGGTGGTGTCACGGTACCCAGATCCCTTCACGTCAAGTCCTGAAGTGGATGTGTGTACCTCCAAAGATAACATAAGTGGTTCAGGGTATGCAGGTGGTATGTAGAAAAAGGTGGTAGTAGCTTACCGTATAGTTCCGATGTATCAGCGGATATCGATGGAGCGTGATTTCCCCGAGTCCTGACACAGTTCCAGAGTCTAGTGTGACTCACAGTGGCACAGCACCACCACCCCGCACCCGCACAATGCATCCACCACCAGGCGCTGGCGGGAGGGCACACACAATACACAGTGCAGCCTGCCGGCGCACGCAAGGGGGGTAGGGTGCCGGAGCGCAAGAGGCCCGGGCTGAAGGTCAGTCATTACTAGTGGCGGAACTGGGAAACTGGCTGCTAAATCGAGATCTGAGAGTGGTTGTAAACCGTGCAGTATTAAGTATGGTACCTGTGGAATGCCACAGGGTTTGATTCTAGGGTCCCTTTTTATTAACATATTCATTAATGATATTGGGGTAGGTTTACTCAAAAAAATCTCAATCTTTGCTGATGACACAAAACTGAGCAGGGTAATTTGAACATTCAAAGATGTCTCCACACTTTAGAGCAGTGGTAGCCAACCCTAGCCCCCGAGAGCTTCCAACAGTTCACATTTTCCAGAAAACCTAGCTGCTGCACAGCTGCACTCATTAATTACTGACACATTTTAAAAGATACACAGATGGAGCTAATAAGCTCACTTGTGATTCTGTGAGGAGACCTGCAAAACATTTACTGCTGGTAGCTCTCGAGGACTAGGGTTGGCTACCCCAGCTCTAGAGTGACCTAAATAAACTAGAAGAGTGGGCAAAAGATTTGAAAAATTAGGTTGAATGTGGATAAATGCAAGGTTATGAATCTTGTTAGACATAACCAGTGTGCTAGTTATAAACTAAATGGGGTGGCATTGAGTAAATCAGAAATGGAATAAATAGACAACAAGCTGGGGTGTAGTGCTCAGTGTCATGTAGCAACTAATAAGGCCAACAGAATATTAGCCTGTATATAAAGGGGCATGGAGACTAGGGACTCAAATGGGTACTTGTGAGTTATCCGGGCGCCCGATTTTTGGTCGTATGCGCATCGCGTCGCATCGCATGGCATCGTATGTTAACCAAATGGCATGCGATGCGACGCGACGAGATGACCACCCGAACCCGATTTTACATCGGGTACTATGTAAAGTGTCGCATCGCATGGCATGTTAACCACATGGCATGCGATGCGATGCGATGCGATACCACCCGATTTTTGCAGTGTAAAACCCCCAATAAAGTGTCCCAAAAAGTGACACAATGTCAGTCCCATCCCCATTGTTAACACCACTCCACTATCAACGTGAACCCGAAGCGTGGCGAGCGCAGCGAGCCCGCGAGGGGCGGCGGTACGTGTCCTACGACCTTTTCATGCCCTACTATCCACTAGGGCGTGGAGTGAGAATAGAATAGTGTGGCGAGCGCAGCGAGCCACCGAGCCCGAAGCGTGGCGAGCGCAGCGAGCCCCGCGAGGGGACACGGATACCTTCACAGGTAAGCGCGTCCCTTCACGGGCTTCACAGGTGTCCACGGCGACGTGGACACCTGTGAAGCCCACGAAGGGACGCACTTACCTGTGAAGGTATCTGTGTCCCCTCGCGGGGCTCGCTGCGCTCGCCACGCTTCGGGCTCGGTGGCTCGCTGCGCTCGCCACACTATTATATTCTCACTCCACGCCCTAGTGGATAGTAGGGCATGAAAAGGTCGTAGGACGCGTACCGCCGCCCCTCGCGGGCTCGCTGCGCTCGCCACGCTTTGGGTTGGCTGTGAGCATCCAATATCATTCATCCATATCATGCATATCTGACACATTAACGACAACTAAATTAAAGGTAATAACTGTGTAATTAACATAAGAATGAAATAAATTAGCATAACAAATAATCATAAAGCACACAATAATCTTAATCAACATCATGATTTATCAACATCATGATTTATCAACTAATGTGAGCGCATGCAGAATACGCTCAAATACATTGTCTCTCGCCAGGCATTTTCTCCACACGAATTCCTGCATATAGGAATCTAGATGATGGCGTGCTGTTCCCCGCTGGCGTTTGTTGCGCCATTTTGCACACCCCCAAAGTCGCTCAATATTCTGCGTGTGTGCACCAGTCTCTGGGTCGACGAAGTTGAAGCGGTGATTTACCCGCAAGTGGCTGTAACCAGCCCGCTCCAGTTCACTGGTTTGATAGGCACGCCAGCAATCACTTACAATGGTGCTGCCAGGTGCCACATGCTGCACAATTGCACCAATGAGAGTGGGTGCATCTCTTTTCGGAACTGCAACCATAAAACAGTCCCCTGTCTCCCGGCACACTCCTCCGAACACCCACTGCTGTGGGAGTACTCTGCCAACATTGGCCTTGCGTTTGACAAAGAGGCTTTCATCGACCTCCACCATTTTCCCTGGGCCTCCAATCTGTTGCTGTGGCTGTGCCATTAAATCACACTGGCATGCCTCCCGCATCAGGGCATTGTAGAAAATGGTGCTTTTATTGCAGAGTTTTAGATTTTTGGTACAGAATTCAATGGATGTGAGTTCATCGCACCAGCACCAGATAAACCGCAGGATCGTCATGAAGGGGAGCCTGCACCCAGGATAGAACAGGGAGGCCCGCAGACTCTGCTTTTTGCTGCAGATTTTAATATAGCAGCGCCATTTGCGTTCTTTCAGGGACAGGCGCATAGGGTGGCCATTTGGGCATGTGGCAGTCAATGGGAGCAGCCCTTTCTCCTGCAGGAATGTGACTGTCTCTTCCTCTGTTTTTGGGAGGCTGAAGATGCCATCAACCACAGCCATTTTGCCAATAATAGTGTAAGGGGTGAAATGGGGCAGGTGTAAAGGGCCAAATGGGGCAATATTGGGGTAAATGTCCAATAATTCACCTCAGTAATATGCAACAATGCTGAAAATCAATTTCTCTCACTCAAACACTTGCTCTCTCCTCTGGAAACTACCTCACACTGATTTTCTGCCAGATGTGCCAGAGGGCGGGTTTAAAAATGGGCGGGAAGTGTAAACATCGCGTCGCGTCGCATCGTATCCCATTGTATACCATACAATAAGCATACGATGCGACGATATACGACGCGATGGAAAATCGCGTCGCATCGCGTCGTATCGTATGCTTATTATAATGGCATGCGATGACCACATCGGGCGCCCGGATAACTCACAAGTACCCTCAAATGTAATTATGCCTCTTTACAAAGCATTGGACAGAACGCATCTGGAATATGGAGTACAAGTCTTGGTCCCATACTACAAAAAGCGTAGAACTGAAAAAAGTCCAAAGAAAAACAACAAAGCTAATAAAAGGTTTGGAGAAATGAAGCTATGAAGAAAGATAAGACACATGGGATTTTTTACTCTAGAAAAAAGACCTTTAAGGGGAGACAGGCTTAACATGTATACAAATATACCAATATAAGCAAGCATTTTTTCTTTGAGGAAGGATTCTAGGACATGTGGGCATGAGTTTAGACTAGAGGAGAGAAGATTTCGTATCCTTAGGAAAAAATAACTTTTTTATGGTTAGGGCAGTTTAATTGTGGAACTCTCTACATGGAGAGGGGTTGTTGGCAAACACAATAAATTCATTACAAATAATTTTGGACAAACACATCTATTGGGTAAAATGGAACATCCAGGTATACAAATCACAATCTGTATATAATTAAATCAGATTTCACAGTTTATAAAAGAGATCATGCACTCTAACCAAAGGTTGAACTAGATAGACGCACATCTTTATTCAGCCTTACTTACTATTTAGCTATTTAGCTATTTAACTATTTCAAGGAAGGACTCAACAACAGCAGCAGCCTTCAGTCATTAAGGGCCTTATTCTTGTTCACTCTTTCTGACAAAATCTTTCTTAGATGGACAAAACCATGTGCACTGCAGGGGGGCAGGTGTTACGTGTGCAGAGATAATTAGATTTGGGTGAAGTTTTACTTCAAAGTGAGATCTATATTGCAGTGTAAAAATAAAGCAGCCAGTATTTACCCTGCACAGAAACAAAATGACTCACCCAAATCTAATTCTGTCTGCACATTTAAAATCTGCCCCCCCCCCCCCTGCAGTGCACATGGTTTTGTCAGAAAGAGTGCACTAGAATAAGGCCCTAAGTATCCATTACATCTCCTTGAAATCTCAGCAAGATACAACTGTGAAGGCAATCCACCATATAATTAGTAATATAAAGAACCTATTTGTTTATTTCTCACATGGAATGATGGTCTGTGTAGTCTCACTTATCAGCATATTTAACATTATAATGCAGCCCATACACGGTCTGTTTAACGGATCCGTTTGGGACTTAATTAGCACACATCGGATCGGATCCCTAGTGCATGCAGTGTGCATGCACTGCGATCCGATCCGATGTGTACCTAGTACAAAAAGTATGTGCAGCACATACTTTTTGTACCGTACTATGTGATGCGCGGGAGCGCGCATCGCATAGTACAGAACGGAGCCATATGCAACGGACCGTGTATGGGCTCCTTAATACCTGCAAGAGTGAATACTGTTAAAAGCATTAAACCTGTGCCAGGATCCCATTGCTAACATTACGAGGCAACATACTGTACTCCCTGTACGCATTGTGAGTGTTGACCTCCTGTACCCAATATATTGCTGGTAATTGCTTTTGCTTCTTGGATTGTTGTATGTTGCTTCATGTTTCAAAAGAATATTACAATATTTTTCCTCCTGCAAAGTTGAGTAATAAGGTAACACTATAGGCCTTTTCCTCTCATCGCAATAATTCCACAGAAAATATATACACCTTCTTTACCTCATTTACTGTTGTTTTAAAATGTCTTAGCTTCCACAAGTAATACAGAGAACCCACAATTAGCCCCTAAAATATATTATTCACCTCATTAATTAAAAATAGAATAGTTGAATGTTTAATAACAACAGTCCCCAAATTAAAGTAATATACCCCTATCTACTGCCACATTAAATTACTAGTTCCACTCATTGCTACAGAAAAAAAAAACACATTCATTTTATAACATGGCTAATAAAGTTTATCATGGTATTAAAAATGTACAGTACTTCGTAACAAATATACTTGGAAAGATGGCTTCCAAAACAGCAATGTTACATTATAACATAGAATGCACTCAAGGACTTGTAATAAGAAATGCTATTAACCCTAAAATAATCATCAGTGTGCAGGAGAGGATCAGACATTTTCACACATCCACCCTTTTCTTCACTACGCATACTCAGCATAATCTTATTACTGTGTAAGGGCGGTATTCAATCCATGATTCTTAGGGTGAAATTTACTAAGATGTGAAATACACTTCACAGTTCATGTTGATATGGGCAACCAATCAGATCCTGTCTACTATCTTCTAGAGGGTGGTAAATAAATAAGAAGTAGATTCTGATTGGTTGCCCATAGCAACATGACCTGTGAAGTGTATTTCCTATATTATTGAATTTCACCCTTACTGTCAAAACATCTCAACGAATTCCGGGCCATTTTTTCTCAGCTTGACTGTAACTCGACAGTTGAAATTCAATGTTCTGGCTGTTGAGTGTCAGAAAGTGGGCATGTTAGTGAAAATGGCTGCGGATTGTCGGAAAACGTCCGTGAATGCGCAAATTCGCTGCCGTTTCTAACTTGTTTTAAAGTCGGATCTGTTTTGTCGGACTCTGCCTTCAATGCTATCAGAAACGGCAGAATTGAATAGGCAGGGACCGATATTGCTGACATTGAATGCCCCCTTATGAATAACATAGTGGGAGACTCGCAACTCTATTACCTGCATAGGCTGCTGATCCAGCACCTGCAATGCTACAGCATCCCAGGGCTGTTGAATTGTCTAAACCCTGAATTTACTGGTACAGGTTTAATTTCATGGTCATCCTCTGCTTGTGTAACAGTGTGTACAGATGTACTACACTTGTGCAATAAACCACACTGCCGTGGTTAAACTATACTATATTGGTTCTTGCAATTCACTGCTATGTACTCTACATTTACTGTAACTCTGTTAAAACCACAACCTTTACACATATATCCAACAGGTTATTTCCAACTGGATACAGTTTAAGATAAGGACTCAGACACATGTACTGATGATAAAAAAGGTTCCCAGCTCATTTAGATAATATAATTACAGAAGGGGAACCCCAAAATACAATTAAGGAAATGCACCAAATGTGCACAGAGCACAAGGGCGTAGAAATTCCGCCACAGTCCAAGAGGTGGCTTGGGGGAAATGGCACCGTGCAGACACAGGGTCTCTGAAAATTACCCTCCAAATATGACCGCCTTCTGTCAAGAGAACCGCAGCATGTTACCCGTAAATGCCGGATTCTGGGAATGTAACCCCTGCCAATGAGTGTGTAACCCCTGGCAATGAGCAAGAAACCCCTGGAAATGAGTATGTAACCCCTGGCAATGAGCAAGAAACCCCTGACAATGAGTATGTAATCCCTGGCAATAAGTATGTAACCCCAGGCAATGTGCAAGAAACCCCTGCCAATGAGTATGTAACCCTTGACAATGAGCATTAAATCCCTGGCAACGAGCATGTAAACCCTGGCAAAGAGCTTGTAACCCCTAGCAATAAGCATTAAACCCCTGGAAATTAGCAAGAAACCAATGGCAATGAGTATGTAATCCCTGGCAATGAGCAAGAAACTCCTGGCAAGCAGCATCTAACCCCTGGCAATGAGCATGTAACCCCTAGCAATAAGCATGAAACTGCTGGCAACAAGCATGAAACCCCTGGCAATGAGCAAGAAAGTGACAACTTAAGGCCCATACAAGCTGGGCGATGTTGGGCTGAAAGCTGCTCAGTTTTGTCGTTTCAGCTGCTTTCAACATCAAAAGCTCCTGCATCAATGCCGCTGTCGCTGCTCTCCTAATGGTATTACCAGTAGATGAGTGACAGGGTGTATGGCTACCAAAGTAATGCTTATGTTTGGAATGGGGGGAACAAAGAGTGTGTGATATGCTGGGAGAGAACAGGCTATGTATGTGTATTTGTGTAGGGACTAAGGGGAGTAGGTTATTTGTGTGTACTTGTGTAGGGACTCATCCTGTTCCCCCCAGAACATAAAGATGAGCCCACAAAGGATGCGGCGGGCCCCTACCCTCCCTTCCGACACTCAGGGCCGCCTTTAAAGGTGGTACTGCCACTATACCTGTTCTGGGTCACCACCACTGGTGTACCTACCAAGGATGCAGCTGCTATGGGGCCTGAGCTGACTCTGGGCCCCGCAGCTCCCCCTGCACCCAGTCATGCTGCTGCAGCTTCACTGACAGCAGCTTCTACGATGCTGCCTGCTCTGGGCTCCTTCCACTGTGAGGGTGCAAGGACGAATTAGGACGCTGGATGGATCATCCTTAGCTGGTCCCATGGACCCTTCAGCATCCTGCCCTCTCCCCTTTCATTGTCCGGCTGCCACAATCGCTCTGATATGGTAACATTTTAAAACAGCTTCTATGCACATGTAGAGGCTCAGTAATGTAAAAATAAATTGGCCTTCCATGTGCCTTTGCAGAGCCCCTGATTCCCTCCTCACGGCTCCTCCTCTTTCCCTTACTAGGAGCTCAGACTGAACTGTCCGCTGGGGCCAGTCCACCAGCACTCGTCCCACCTTGCTTCGATTAGCCACCACCAAATATAGAACAGCACAGGAGCCAGGTAGCAAAAAATACCTAAAAGCTACTTAACTGTGTCTTTTTTTAACCCTGTAGCCTTTCTGTTTGGGGACATGTATTATTTTGGAGTTCTTGACTAGTGCATTGTCTGTGTGACAGTGATGTGCTGCCATCATAGAGGCAGGGATGCACATCTGCACCATGCACCTTCCACCTCTGCACCATGCACCTGCTCTCCCCACCCTGTAACTGCCCATGTCTACACCCTGACCTCTCCCAGTCTATGATCAAGCATTTTGGAGGAGCAGAGGGAGATGATCCCCGCACCTTGCGTCTACACATCCCAGCATCTGTAACACATAATGTGGCAATACTTTATAGGTCAGTAGTATTGGGGACAGATATGACACCCAGTTGCAGGTGACATTGTGTGATGTTCTTCTGCAATGAGCCTTGTCCTAGGTAAGCACTAGAGGTGCCCATACACGTACCAATTACCCGGTACTTTTTGTGCTAAAATAGCATCGTTGTGCATGCATTATGGGTAATGAGAGGCCTGTCCTTTAAAGAAATCGCTAGGGGCGGGATGCTATATAGCAGAAATGCGGTAAAAACCCCGTTTTCGGGGTTTCTACCGCATTTCTATATGCTATATGCCCCCTCCGCAGTGTCAGCGCTGCGGAGGGAATCGCCAGCTAAAGCTGGCGAATCCCTGCAGAAGCCTATGGGCTTCTTACCGCAGCGCTGTTTGAGGGATCCGTCACGGATCCCTCCCAGCGTGCCCTGCGGCCGGCGCCGGGGTCTGCGCATGCGCAGATGGACTCCCGGGTCACAGACCCGGAAGTCCAGCGCCGGCACCGCATCGCAAGGGACAGCTCTTACCGCAAGAGCTGTCCCTTGCATGAATAACGGCATATGTTATAGCATATGCCGTTATTAAAAATGCGATGTCCGGCGAAGGGGGGCCGCGGATGTTATAACATCCCGCCCTAGGTGTGTATCCTACCCATACTTGCAGTGAGTACAATAGGCATCCACTTTGACTATTAGATCTAGTGACCCCTGGCAAAGATATCCTTATATGTGTTAAAGCTCCTGTCTATACAGTGAGTACGGTACGCACTCTAGATATTGCCTTTCAGCATTAGTATTGCATTTGATGCTGTTTGCACGGGTGAACCCATAAAGATACCTTTACACGCGTGTATTACATCACTATCTAGTGAGTTTTGGTACGAAGTTTTCCTTAGAGTGTCATTCCTCAAAAAGCACTCTGCAGTGTCTGTTTTTACACCAACTTACACTTTGTTCACTATTATTATTTTGCATATCTCCACATCACGAAAATCATATTCCGTGGACACACAAGTTCAGCGCCATCAGACCTTCATTTGTTCCAAAGTACCAACAAGCCACTCCCTCGGGCAGCTTCCAGGATATTCCACGTTGAGGTTGTAGGTGGGCTACGGTCATCTAATAGCCACTCCCTCGGACAGTCTCCAGGATTATTGCCATGTGGCCTCCATCTAAGATTGGGACAGCTACCAATTGTAGACAGTGCAGGTTATTATTGGTTCATCTTTTATCATTTACAGGATTAGGAGACCCTTGCTGCGATCGCTATTTTAGGTGTATATTATGGAATATGTCTTATCAAAATTTAACTTTTTATCTGAATTGATTCATCCTCTCTATCATTTAAGCGCTGCTATAAAATCTTTGTCTTTTTTGGTGTATCTCTAGGGGACTGACCATCCCCTATTTAGCAGCTGCTTTTAGGGAAGCAACATGTGATTTTAGCGCTCTTGTTTTCTCAACCAAGTTTTGAGAATACTTTCTTCACCCAGCCAGCTCCCTCTGCAACTCCATCCAGCCCCACTGCCTAACAGTGTGTACCCCAGGGCTGGACTCTCATCGGAACAAGAACCATTTAGTGGCTGCTGTGTTGGGCACAACAACAATGGCAAGCAGGATAGCTGCTCTCAGGGAGGAGCAGGAGGAGGTATGTGGTGCAGGAGCTTTACCATGGGCGTAATGCGTATACGGCAGGTCGGGCTGGCATATAGGGCTAACCCTCCCCTGCAGCAGCCTAACCCCCCTTTGTAAGTGCCTTAAATTAACCCACCTCCCCACAGCTTAATCCTAACCCTCCTTCTAATTGCCTAACCCTAACCCTTGTAGCCTGTTGCGTAAATCCAACATACCCTCCCCGCAGCCTGACCTTAACCCTCCCTGTAGTCAAACCGTAAGTCCTACCACTAGTGTCTAAACCTAACCCACAACCCGACTGTCGGTATTCCAGCGTCACCGGCCCTGGTAAGCCTATGTATAACAAATGTCCTTCTTCTTTCTCAAAAAAAAAATCTGCATTTTTCACATTTGAGAAATCAAGTAAAACATTAAACAGGGCTAATTACACTTTGAACTGAACAGATACAATGTACATCCTGTAAAATCTTTTCAAATGCATTTCCCCAAAGCTTTTAAAATGAAAGAGAAACTTCTAGAACAAATGTAAATCATTTCACCATATAGAAATGTGACATCACCTATCATCCTAGCAAGAGGCAGACAGTAGCTGCTACTACTTGTTGTCTTGCAGTACACTGTCAGCTAGCAGCCTGTGAATGTGTAACTTATTAATGACAAGGGGTGTCCCCTTGCGTGACTCAGATACAGTAACCACAGCAACTACATCTCAACAAACAAACTGAGATTCCTACTTGTTTCCCTTTTATGGTCAATCACCAGTTGGTGTGGGAGAGCCGTTTGGTTTCGTAGTGATCTTTATCACTGTGTATACATTTTCATTATTAGTAATAGAGTAGTAGTTTCACTCTGTTTGGAGACAAAAGTAAACAGCAGTTTAAATTTGCAGCTACAATACTTCAACCTTTAAATTGGGAACATTTATTTATTATTTATTTATTGACAGTTTATTATAAAGCGCATACATATTCTGCAGCGCTCTACACAGTATAGTTGAACATTCCCATCAGTCCCTGCCCCAGTGGAGCTTACACTCTATATTCCCTACCACATGTACACACACACACAGACATTCTAGGGTTAATTTTACCGGGAGCCAATTAACCTACCAGTATATTTTTGGAATGTGGGAGGAAACTGGAGTACCCGGAGGAAACCCACGCAAACATAGTGAGAATATACAAACTCCGCACAGTTAGGGCCATGGTGGAAATCGAACCTATGACCTTAGTGCTGTGAGTAACCATTACACCCTCCGTGATGCCATTTTAATTTAACAAGAAAAAGTCAGGTTACGATGAGAACACAAGCAGCAAGCCATACTGTATACACATCGCAGTCCTGCTACAGAAAACTGATATACACGCCAACACTGTAGCGGGAGACATCTGTAAATGCAACAGAGTGATAATTGCAGAAAGCGCATTTGCTGCAATAGCACTAAACATGCGCCAAGATGCCTCTGTGAATGCACTCACACTGTGATTTCATATGCAGAGTGATTGACCGAAAGGGACTGATTGTGAGAGGTACTGTAAAGGCCCCATATAGTAGGCCGACTTGTCCAAAGGAACAATAATAATGGTACTATTATTGACGACGCCCCTTCACCACAAAACCATGCCTCAACATTTTTAGCAGTGTTCCTGTTCTAAATACAGTGGGAGCACCACTTCCCTGCATACACAACAACAAGAACTGGCAAGGGTAGGTCTATGGCTACATAGCGTACATAATCACAACTGAAGGACGATACATGACATGAAAACGGGCATGACATGCCTGCATTTTTGCCACAACTCCCTGTATGCAGAGAATTGGTGCCCCCCTCTCCCACCCTGTATTTAGAATAGGAACACTGCGGAAGGCAAAAATGTTGAGGCATGGTTTCGTGGTGAAGGGGCGTCATCAATAATAGTACCGATCCTCCCCGTGCATCCTGTGCTGTATCACACTGACACAATCCCCCATCGTGCGACCTGTGCTCTATCATGCTGATGAAAACCTTCACCCTGCAGCCTGTGCTCTACCACAATGACACGCTCCTTCACCATGCGGCCTGCACTCTATCACACTGACGCGCTCCCTCACCCCTGTGGTCTGGGCTTTATTACACTGTCGCAATGCCTAACCCTGTGGACACTGACACTCTCCTTTACCCTGCAGCCTGCGCTCTATCACACTAATGCAATCCCTCGCCCTGCAGCCTGTGCTCTATCACACTAATGCAATCCCTCACCATGCGGCCTGCACTCTATCACACTGACGCACTCCCTCACCCCCGTGGCCTGGATTCTATTACACTGTCGCAATCCATCACCCTGTGGACACTGACACACTCCTTTACCCTGCAGCCTGAGCTCTATCACACTAATACAATCCCTCACCCTGTGGACACTGACAAACTCCTTTACCCTGCAGCCTGCGCTCTATCACACTAATACAATCCCTCACCCTATGGACTCCTTTACCCTGCAGCCTGCGCTCTATCACACTAATATAATCCCTCACCCTGCAGCCTGTGCTCTATCACACTAATGCAATCCATCACCTTGCGGCCTGTGCTCTATCACACTAATACAATCCCTCACCC
The DNA here is from genome assembly GCF_055691185.1 of Crinia signifera. Taxonomy (NCBI): domain Eukaryota; kingdom Metazoa; phylum Chordata; class Amphibia; order Anura; family Myobatrachidae; genus Crinia; species Crinia signifera. The sequence goes on along the minus strand of NC_139225.1, from coordinate 56,868,557 downwards.
TATGGACTCCTTTACCCTGCAGCCTGCGCTCTATCACACTAATATAATCCCTCACCCTGCAGCCTGTGCTCTATCACACTAATGCAATCCATCACCTTGCGGCCTGTGCTCTATCACACTAATACAATCCCTCACCCTATGGACTCCTTTACCCTGCAGCCTGCGCTCTATCACACTAATATAATCCCTCACCCTGCAGCCTGTGCTCTATCACACTAATGCAATCCATCACCTTGCGGCCTGTGCTCTATCACTATGACGTGCTCCTCCACCCTGCGGCCTGTACTGTGGATGCACTCCATAACCCAGCAGCCTGCACTCCCTGCCCAATGTTGCCATTCTGTCGCTCAGTGAACTGCGGTTGCATTTTTCACAACGTGACCACAGTTCACTGCTTCACATTCGCGGCTGGCACATGCGCACTTTACCAGAAATCACTTTCTGCGATTTGCTCCTTTACTACTTAATTAGCCCCAATTTTGGGAATGCTCTAAAAGTGAAGTACTGTACATTTTCAGGAAGGGAGACTTGCAGTGTCAACAGCTCTGGAATTCTATTTTAATTCCTCTAAATGGCTGCTTAGAGTTCAGGTCTGCTTTCCTTTTCTACAGCTGTACAAACCTTATTAACTTACAACATGACCTCACTGTCTTGTGCAAATAAGTGTATATCCTGTGCTCATGCTATAAAAAAACTTGTGTCATTTCAAAATATTTTCTGTCAAATTACTTTTTTGGATGAAAAGGGTTTTTAGGATTTGTTATTGAATGGATAATAATTACTTAGAGAGAGATGGAGACATTTGAATTTCATACTGCAGGATTCTGGTAAATTTGTGTAAGTTTAAAATGTGTTTATCCAGGGGGAAATAAACTTTGTCCAAAAGAAAAACAAGTTGTGTCATGTGTACTCTGATTAAACAGTAACAGTAAATTAGACATTTTCGCAGGACTTATGCCCCCAGTAAGTTGGTAATGTTTGTTGCTTGCTATTACAGGGGTCATTCACAAGCAGAATTGTGGGAAGTGAGCCATTACTCTTGACCCAGTTGAATGGGTCATACACAAAATGTATTTATTCCACCCTGAACCAGGACAGTTGACAGATTCTTTAAATACCTGTTCTTTCAGCACCTGCTACTACTTCTGCCTTAAAATCACTGCTTGCCTGGATCCTGGTTTTAGATAAAAAATATATAAATGCATTAGTGAATCTATAAATTGTGAAGGATGTGTGGTACACATGGGCTCCTTCCTCCAGGTGGGCCCACACCAAACACCCTGTATCTCTCAGCCTTTTCCAGAGTCCTGCATTGGTCAGTAATGCAGAGCAGCAGAAATTACTTCGAAAATGGTATGGCTGCCATGTTCCAGTAATTTTCCCGTGAGCAACTGAAAAGTCTCTGGGAACAAGGTGTGGACACCATGTTCCCAGAGTCTACCGCACTCAGTGCACTGCTAGTGAGAGGGGGAGCCTACACGAAGCCTGGACGGGTGTGGTATAGCGGCCCAACAGTTGGTATTCCAACGGTCAGTATACCGACATCAGAATCCCGATTGCCGGTACTCTGACAGGGGGGCGAGGGCATGAAAGCCCCTTGTGGGCTCAGTGGCTCTCCACAGGTTCTATTTGCCTGCTATGGTGCTCATGGACCCCCTCGAGGGAGAAGGGCCCCTGTAAGTCGGGATCCCGATGGTGTACTGACCATTGGAATCCCGACTGTTGAAAGGTCATTCGGCACCCGTATGGACATAGGCCCTCTTCTTCTTTCCTTAAAGTAGTTTTGATGTTAAATCAGTAACCCCAATATTGAATGAATAGCCTTTTGAATAGTAGTTATCACGGAAGCAGCAGTACATGTATCGCCATGCTCAATTGTGATTGGATGGTAAAAGTTGGGGATGTCCAGAGGAATGAATGCTTTATTGTTATAACATTTTTATTACTATTTTTTACTCTTTAATTGTTTAACAAATATAATTATTTGTAATAAGGTGATAGGAACCAACTAAAGGTGAATTTCTTGTTTAAAGCGCCATGATTAGCCCAATTGTACAGAGCTGCGATAACTAAGTGAAACTACAAAAACTACACAATGGACTTCAATGATGAAGTGAGGAAGTTACTATTCTGCGATTTCCACACTTCTGCACATGCGCAAGCCCTTAAACTGTATGAAGTCACACGCAGCTGCTGCGGCCCTAAACATGGCTGGCCAGCGCCTGGCATAGCAGGCGATACTGCGCAGCCAGGGGGCAGCCGATAATGTGAAGGTGCTTCGCTGTGCAGCAAAGAGCTAGTACTTTAGCGATGTGCCCACAAACGTGCAGGCACATCACGAGGAGGGACCTGGCGAGCTGGACTGCCTTCAGTGGCGCACGCAGGGGGGGTTCTGAGTACCCAGAAACCTCCCTAGGAGTCCCAGGGCCCTAGGCTGAAAGCTGAGGATCCCCTCTTTTCATGGGTACAAGAATTTTCAAAATAGGCCCTTGGGAACCAGAGATATCTGACTTCAAAGCAGTGGTCCCCATCCAAACCTGTAAATTGCTCTTCCCAGTCAGATAGTTCAGGTTCTGTCTGACTTTTTTCTGAGGGTAGATTCCAAAAGCTGGGACTCTCCCCCTTTGATGGACACTAGTAGCTTGTCCGTACCAGAACCAGAGATATCAGCCTTCCAACAGCTGGTTACTGCTCCAGCTCCACACAAGTGGTATGTCGTTTTATATACTCATTGGCAGATTGCTCTGCCTCCTGAACTCTGATCACCTAGTCCCTAATACCATTTGGTAGGTGGGATTCTCTCGTTTTTAATTCCATTCTAAGAATTCCAAATCTAAGAAATCTATTCCCGGGAACTGGAGATATCTGCAGTCAAGCAAGCTGTCCTCCCACCAGAAAATGATGAAAATGATGAAAATAAGCCCACTCCACTATACACCCCTCCTCTGCATATTAAACATCCTCTACCACCATGGAAGTTATGTATCAGGGCACCTTCCTTCAGCCTAATGCTCCCTTCTCCCACCCCATCTCCCACCATCTGTGCAGTAAAGGGGTAATTAGTGGAAATTACTGATCCAGGCCCTACATGCTGAGGGGTTGATATAATACCCCCTACCACCCGCGGGACATCAAAGCTTCCCCCACCCCTACCGCTGGAGGATCAGTAGGGGCCCCAATAAATTGCTATGCCCAGGGGTCTACACTGCTTTTGATGCCCCTGTATGTATGTATGTATGTATGTGTGCATATATATATATATATATATATATATATATATTTATATATAATATAAGAAACAAGATGCTGCTGGACGGCACTCGCACACACAACCAATTCAAGTAATCAGAAGAGAAGAGTCTACACACGGAGGTGCAGTCGACGTTTCGGGTCTCTGACCCTTTATCAAGACAGAACAAACATGAAAAGCAGTACTTACATTTATAGGTGATACCAGTGACAAACCCACCCAGTGCTCAGTATCGCGCTGGCCTCCTGGAGTACTATGACGTCATCCTTGCGCCTCAGCGCCGATCAGTCCGGTCATTACAGGAGGCGTGCCGAACACAGTGCACCCGTAACCATAGTGACAGCATGAGTGACATCTAAAAAAGGGGGAACATGAGACATGAGCGAAAAATAGCACAAGTACATACAAAAGTGCACTAATAAATGATCCAATACAATGGAGAAGGGGGATAACTGAGTCTGGGGGATGCATGGCTGGGAGAAAGCAACAATACATAAAAATGGGCCGCATTCAATGTGCGTACGAGGACCCGGCCAATTAGCTGGCCAATTAACAGGGAAAAAATCAAATTAATTAGCAGGGAAACATTCAATGCTGCTTGTCAGAATGTGGTACTGAAAACTTTGTCAGAGGACCGAATGAGAACACCAGGCATGATGTGTAATGATCATCTGTACTTAATGGAAAAGTGTGCACAAGATGGCTCGGATATATATCTAGCTCTGCTGAATCTGAGAAATACACCCAGAGATGGAGCAAAGCAGCTTCTACAACCCAGAGTGGAGCCTCAGGTGCACGACTGCATCAACAGGCGCAGAGCAAGTGTCAAGGCATCAAATGACAGGTCGGAAAATCGCCTGCCACCACTGTTCCCAGGCCAGCCTGTCCGTATGCAAACTGAACAAGGTTTCCACAGAGTAGCAGTAGTACAGTGTCCTGCAGAACGTCCAAACAGCTATGTGTTGCAGTCTGACAATGCCCTATACGAACGCGACCGCCGCCACCTGCTGAGTGTGGCTGAGGAGAACTCTACACAGTCGGGTCCATCAGTTCCTACCACTGCTGCAACCAATGTCAGTGATGATTCACATCATTTGGACGATCCCATCCCAGAGACTATACCAGTGGCAGAGCCTTCCCAAGATGTTGAGGACAGTCCTATGGGTTCTCAATACACTTTCACCAGGTCTGGACGTGTATCCAAACCCAATCCCAAGTTCCAGGACTTTATCATTTAGTCTTTCTTCTTTATCTTTGTCTTTGTATAATATTTTTGCTATAATTCATGCATGTTGTGTCCTTCCAGTTAAAAGGGGGGATGTAGATTAATGCCGTGCATCTTGGGACATGTAGTCTCATGGTATGACTCACTTCCAGTTACAGGGGTCTGGCGGGCAGTCAGTGTTTGCCAAAGGCTGAATAAAGACGCACTTACTTCAAGCTGCACAGGTGTCTCTGAGTTGACTGATACACACATCTACACACTGAATTTGGAGTGTGGTATGCCAGGCCAGGGTATGGATCATTAGTTCACTAGCATGTAGGTTGACAGTCATTAGGTCAACATGCGTTTAGACATGAGTCTAGGTCATCATGCAAGAAGGTCAGCATGAGTCTAGGTCAACATGGGTTAGGTTGACAGGGTCATTAGGTCGACATTGGGGTAGGTCGACAGTCAAAAGGTCAACATGGGGTTTTTCACTTTTTTTGTCCCGAATGTTGACAAAGTCGACATAGACACTTAAATGTAGCACAGCGTTCCCTCGCTGTGCTCACCATGCTTTGGGCACGGTGGCACGCTACGCTCAGCACACTATTGTATTCTCCTACCACGCCCTAGTGGATGGTAGGACATGGAATACCGCCTGTTGGCACATGTCCCTTCAAAAAATGTGAAAAACCCCATATTGACCTTTTGACTGTCGACCTAATGACCCTGTCGATCTAAATGCATGTCGACCTAATGGTGTTGACCTAATGATTGTCGACCAACTGGTGACCCAGTGACTGTATCCCCCGGGCCAACAGTCCTCCCCACCCACACACCCCTCCCGTGTTCTGTACATTAACAGATGATGTAGCACACCTTAAGTCTGTGAATACTTTACTTTTAGAATTAACAAGAAAAGATTTTTTTTTTTTTAGAGCCTGGGTACTGGCATATTAGTAGTGATGCATTTCCCCAAAAAGGGAACTCAAAATGCAACAATATATAATGTAACAGTTATGCAGATATTAGTAATAAAAACCCAGATGTCATCCAGTTATGGGCTTATAAGTTAATACTACACACTTGCCAGAAATCAGATGGACAGCAGAGCTTAACCTTGAAAAAGTAACAAAGTTTAAACCATAAAATCATACATGTGGGTGTCTTGGCTGTGCTGTGCGTCTTTCTTGTTCAGAATGTGTGTTATTCATATAAATAAAATGTCTGAAAGAGGAAAAACAACTTTACTAAATGACACCGATCTCTTAGATTTGTGACATCTGCATACCTCCCAACATTGTAATGCCATCGGCCGGCATGATTGCATTCAAAAAGGGGGCAAGCCTCTACAGAAGGGGGCAGGGCCTTGCAGAGCAGCGGCAAGCAGGGGAAACTCCTAACTACCCCCACTGCATGATACTGCTGGCCCCATGACAGTCCCAAAAAAGAAAATGTGACTGTCCTGCCAAAAGAGGACAGTTGAGAGGTTATCATATGGCATATATATCATGTAGCTCTTTGCTGGTTAATCATGGACCCAATTTAGGGAAACAGAGGTGTGGGGTTCGGTGCCCCTGGATTGGTTGGTCTGGATGTGTATACTGTATAAAAGGTACCTCAGTATGCGCTCTAAAGGTGAGAAGCAGCACCTCTGAAAGATCCCCTGTTAGATGGAACCCAATGTTTTAGAAATGCAAAAAAGGAAAGGTTCAGAGGGCACTACAAGTATATGAAAAAAAAAGTGGATGTTTATTAAAAAATACTAATCTAGCATAACATAAAATATAATTTAATACAGCATTGGATGAAATTCTTTCAGACAATCAATGGTTACAATCGCCAAGTAAATACAAAGGTCCCAATGCGTTTCGCCATTACAATAACTTCATCAGGGGCAGTGAGAACGGCCAACCAATTAAGCGGTTTGTACATTACTTTTCAAAGATGTAGATCATCATTAAAATTTTAAAAACACTATCCAATACAAGTAGTTCCAAATTTTAAGCGAAATTTCCAATTTCTTCAGTACATTTGTTTGATTGGTTCAAAAAAACTGGTGCTCTGTGTATTAACGAAATTCCAACAATCAGATAATTGCTCAGTGAGTGAATATGTGCACTGCTGGGATCCAAATCTGGAATACATTCCAGATTTGGATCCCAGCAGTGCACATATTCACTCAATAATTGCTTAGTGAGTGAATATGTGTACTGTACCTAGAAATTTTACAGGTACTCATAAAAGTTGGTGTTTTCCAATGCTGACAATAGAAGACCATTTACGCCATTCAACTCAAGTGGCCTTCTCCTGAAAAGCACAAAATACATTTTTAAGAAACTTACAAATAATAGAATCATTCAAACAATAAAAAGGACAAGTAATAAAGACAGGCCTCATAATATCCTATCCTATCCTATCCTCATATTTTAAGACATAAATTAAGCAAAATAAACTTTATTCAAAGAAGAAAAATGAGCGGTTGAAATAAATGAAGCTTTTGCTTCTAAAAGGCCAAGTTGGACCCAAAATCCTATTAAAGCAGATGCCAAATGATTTTCCTGGGGAAGTTCCAAACTATGAGATAGTCAGATACACCATGAATGTACAAGATATTTAGATAAAGCGTATTCGTACAAACAGAGATTGGGACCACACACCTAACCCACAGCAGCCGCTGGAACTACCCGTACAGCCGATTACAAACAGGCACAATAGCAGCAGACTGATACAGCAAAGCCATCTCCCACATTGGACGTGACGGCCAGTGTAACTAGATGTAATGGGAGAGGTTCACTCAAGGTGACCACACAGAAGACTGGGAACGGTCTCCGGTGTGTCCAGGAGTTTTGCTTTTCCACAAGCCGCGGTGAACCATTTGAAGTGGTCTCCTGCAATTGCCGGCACACGCAGCGACGGAGACTGAGAGTGGGGAGGCAAACGGACCTCACCTGAGATAGAGGTCAGTTCCCTACCCCGATTTGGTTCACCCCTAATAGATAATATAATCAAATCTGTTTTGTAGAACACAGTGACAGATACAGTAGTAAAGTCACTTCTGTGTAGAGATATATATTGCCTATATCATTTTCAGTCTTTGGGCCAGATTCTCTAAGCTTCAAAAGTGATAAAATAAACAGCCAGCCAATCAGCTCCTACCTTCCATGTCACAGACTGTGTTTGAAAAATATCAGACAGGAGCTGATTGGCTGGCTGTTTATCACTCTCCATTTTATCACTTTTGAAGCTTAGAGAATCTGGCCCTTTATCTGCTGCACATGTGGCAGCCCTGGTTTGTTTATAACTGCAGTGGGCTAATCAATTTGAGACACTCACCACATACCTACCTAGGGATGGTATGTGATGCATGTATCAAGGAACTGTCTCAAGCAAAAGTAATCACAATACAGGAGTCCCTGTCATAGGTGAATCTAGGGTGTGGTCTGGGGGTGCACCAGACCACCCTTAAGTCCATTTTGTAGCTGAGGGATGGGGCTTTCCAACGAGCCCAGCCCCGTGTCTCTAGCCCCCTGGGAACCGGAGATACTGCCAGGCAAAGCTGGAACGTTTTCCCTATAGGATAACATGGGACCCGCTAATTCCGACCCCCACCCAGTTCAACGGCTGCTAATTCCCCCTTCGGCATCACTGAAGCTCGAGATTGATCTCAGTCGAACCCAAATCGCTGGGCCTTCAATCTGATACCAGACTGGATCCATATGGGTTAATTGGTTCCAGGGATATTGAGGTTAAACCGTTTTTTTTTTTTTCATTTCTTAAATGTAATTTCATGACTGTTTATGTTCTTTTAGGGCAGATTTCTCTGGAACCAAACAGCCCAGTTTCACGGGACCAAAATCATTTGAAGCCAACTCAAAATGTCTTCAATATGATACTGGTATCATGTAAATGGGTCAGTTGGTTCTGAAGATATAGCTGGTTGGTTAAAGGGGGCAGGCTGGCTATCTGGACCTGCATTATTATCTTGGACTTTTTCCTTTGGACCATCCTTTTTTACTGTTGGACATATACTTAAAGGTATTGTGTGGTACACTCAACGACAACTTTTTGACTTATACGGAAGGTCATCTTTGTTGTTCAGCGAGCCTCTATCTACATCACCCACCTGCCTTTTTGTTTTTGTGACTCCAGTCCTTGTCTTTGCCCAAATGTTAAATATTTTATCACATTAAAAGTTTTTGCACAAACTTCTATCTTCTGGTTACTTCCAAGTAAAAGAAACCCAGATGAGTTTGAAAATGGCATTGTAAATTGTGAGTTATCGGTAAGCCCATACTAAAGAAACCTTAATATGTGTGTCCCTTTTATCTCTAAGTGAGTGAAAACGTACGTCCAATACTTCTTAAACACGTGGTGTAATGTGGTGAAGGCTTCCAACACCACCATAAAAGAAACCTTTACGAGTGTTTAACACACACACTATATGTGAGTGTGGTATCTCATATTGAGAACTAATTTTTATTTAAATATCTAAAGAAAATAATTCCTGCAATCCTACACATTGATTTCTTCTCTCTTTTTCCATATAAAACATCTGGGAGAACGAGAGAAGAAGGAGAATCACCTACAGACAGCGCTCTGGACATACCCCAAAATTGTATTGTGTTTATTGTTTCTACTTGTTTTTCTGGTTGAACAAGTCCTGTGGGTATATTAAGCTGCTTTTCTGCACCTTTATTGCGCCTTGAAATCCTCCATTGTATTTATCTTCTAAGAGGGAGATCCGTCCGTGCACGGTGGCGTACACTCAAGTGTATGCCACTCCCCATTGTCGGTGTCTGTGACCGTCCGTGTGCGGCTGTTCTGTGTGCGGACTTGTGCTCACCATGAGCGTACGGAAAACGCACGGTGTGATGGACCGTGTGCACGTTTCACCGCACCAACCAGAATAACCCCCTATATGTGTATCTGTTTAAAATTCAATAAAAGTTGATACTGTTGCATATAAATGGTTGAACTGGAAGATAATAGATAAATATGTACAGTAACTAGTTATGTTAACAAATCACTGTCATTGACAGAAGCAGTATATATGTACAGTGACCAACCTATTGGCCAACACTGACAAGGCAGATTATAGCCTTTAATTTTGTTTTGTTTTTGTGCATTGAGATTTATAATCATATGAATAATAATCCTATTAAGGAATAAATTGTAGTAGATTACTTATACTATATGTATGCCTACTATCTCATAGCGCAGTCAAGGGCTTTTTTTGATTCAGGAATGCATCCTGCACTGCTTTTAAGCATCAGGGTCCACTGTTTTCGATTCCAGCATCAGAGACTCGCTATCTATACTATCTTTTTAGTCCATAACCCTAGAACCTCCCACTCTCTCATTCCCCGTCCGCTGTCTGGTAACAAGACGGGTTAACAGCAGAAGTGACATAGTTCTACAAAGGGCTGTCTCTCTTTATTTTCCAGTGATCTACTTAATAACATATTAATATCAGTCGAATAACCAACAGTGATACATGCATTTATGTTGTCGAATTAAAACAAGATGTATACAAACTGTAGTGAAGGATATGGTCCTTTCAGAAATTTAAGTGGCAACCTGCAAATCTCTATTAATAAGGCCACATAACAATTGATGACCTAAGATTTAACCCCATATATTCCAGTCATTGAATATCACATAATTGGTTATATGACGGTCATTTTTTACATAATTTTCTGTCTCAAAATGTATTCCTCTCTGTCCTATTGGCGTTTATGTATTTATGTAAATTAAACCCAGAGCAAAACTTTACTGACTGCTGTGGAAGGTAGGAACATACAAAAATATTTGGCAGTGTGATATATTTAATATTAAGTCATAGAAGTCGCTATATTTTATACACATAAATAATAAAAGTTATGTTTTAATAACTAGCCACAGTGCAATATTTCTCTGAAACATAAGAGTGCCCCCAAACAGAGTTATTTTTTCTTTTGTTCTCCCTTGAACTTAGAATTACATAATAACACTATCCGACTCAGGGGTGCACCACTGACTGTCACATAGATAACTACCTTTGACGTAAGGTATATGGTGGCATGTGATTAATTTGAGATTCAAACTCCAATAGCCAGTTGTTCCAGAAACAATACACCAGTAGTAGTTAGATTTCCAAGTGCATAGTCAGACTGGTGCGGTTATACCTTCCCACTCCCCTTTTCCCATTTTATTCATATTACTATCCATATATACAGTAGAAAGGTGTATGAGGACACATCTTTATAAGATGATTATTACTGAGCATACATTAAAGTTCATTTATGGATATGCAAAAGTGCAAATTCTGCAGAAGAGTATCATCTGCTGATTGTAGGCTAGACACATCAATTTCTATATTTATGTAGCTACATGCAAAATTTGATTTTGGTTTTGTAGGTGAAGGTATTAACATGAGATCCAAGAAGAAAAGAAGGTACATTTTGTGTACTGTACCTTGAAATTTTACAGGTACTCATAAAGTTCAACTCAAGTGGCCTTTTCCTCAAAAGCACAAAGTACATTTCTAAGAAACTTACAAATATTAGAATCATTCAAACAATAAAAGTTACAAGTAATAAAGACAGGCATCATATCCTATCGTATCCTCGTATTTTAAGACATAAAATTAGCAAAATAAACTTTATTCAAGGAAGAAAAATGAACGGTTGAATTAATGAAGCTATTGCTTCTAAAATGCCAAGTTCGGTGTTCTTGACGTTTTTACTGTGTCCGCTGTTAAAAAATTTATTTGGACCTACAATCCTACTAAATCAGATGCCAAATGATTTTCCTGGGGCAGTTCCAAACCATTTTTATTTGCACTTTTCCAAATAAATACTCTCTGGTATATGTCAGCCATGTCTCTTTATCCCTAAGTCATGTCTCTTTGTGTGACTGTTAAAAACATGTTCATGTTGGATATTTGTGTTTTTACAAAAGTATATTTTCTACGGATCCTCTCATATCATATCCCTTTCCCTTTTGTGATCCACATACACATAATTTTTCATCACCTACACCAAATTCAGCCCTTCTGAGTAAGCCTGTGCATCCCTCTCCAAGGCTTAGTACCTCTCCCTTTATATCATATATCCAAGTCTACATTACAAAATGGCATGGTAATGGTGGAAAAATCCATATTTTATTTTAATTTATTACTATGTATTTATATAGGGTCGGCGCCACCACTAGGCAGCTTTAGGCATTTGCCAGGGGTGCCGGCCACTGGAGGGCGGCATGGGAGCAGCTCCCCCTCCCCACTTGGAGACAGGTGAGCGGTGCCCCACACCAAACTCCCCCCCCCCGGACTCTGCGGTGGTGGCGGCGGCGGCCGCTTCACCCCTCTCCCCTCTTCACTAACCACCCCCCCCAGACTCAGCGGTGGACGCCACCGCGAGCAGGTGAGTGGCAGGGTGCCCCCTCACCTGGGGCGCTGCAGGGCGTCGCACCGGCCCTGAGTGCACACATATTTCGCAGACATATTACTTTACAGACATATCATGAACTTTGCAGCTCTCCAAAACAGCTTTTTCCATGGATAAACTTGATTTAGCTACAATATCACACAACCCATGTTTTAGTTGTCTAGTGTTGTAAAACTCTATCTAACTCTTTGGTAATATCCTGGCCCTGACTTCCTGTGTAACATACCCAGGAGAGAACAGCACAGGTTATTAACTGACTGTGCCAAAGTGTATCTTTAGAAATCTTAGTCTGTGCAGCATTTATATGAACAGTAAACCAGTCAGGTAGAATGCAATCATATAATGAATGGAAGAGTTGTTTTCACACATCTCCTTTGCCAGCATTGCATTTTCCATCTGCACAGACTAAAAGGAAATGTTAGCTGGTTACTTAGGAATGTACTGTAGAAAATTAAGATCTCATATTATTGTAAGTCTAGCAAACAACTAAAATGATAAACATTACTGTATCTTATTCTGTTTATTTGTTAAGTATTTCAGAAGATTCATTTTGATCACAGAAAACATTAACAAATGGTTCAATAAATGTATGACTTATGCCCCTTTCCCACTGCAGCTAAAAAACGGTAAACTGCCGATTTTCAGCGCAATTTACCGTTTAAGGCTGCAGTGGGAAAGTGCCAGAGTTGAAATACCGTTTAAAGCTAAATGGTATTTCAACCCGTTTTTAAAGCAGAGTCCTACACGTTAAAATAACGTTTACGAGGCAGTGGGAATGCCTCCTAAACGTTATTTAGCCTCCAGGCAGTCCCAGTGCCTGATGAGACCTAGTAGTTCTCACTTTGTGCATGTGTAATGAGTGCACGGGAATAATAAAGAGCAGCTCATTACATATGCGCATATGTAATGAGCGGTTCATTAGTTTGCACGTGCACTCATTATATATGCGCAAAGTGAGAACTATTAGTTCTCATCAGGCACTGGGACTGCCTGTACCCTGCATGGACCCCCGCTGCCTCCCCACTGCCCTGCATCTAGGGAAGCCAATCCCGGGGCATTTTTTCAATCCCGGGATTCGGGATTGAAAAATGCTCAATCCCGGGATTCCCGGGATACCGGGATTGGCTTTTCTAATAAAAAAACGCCCTGGCCGCCCCGCATTTACTTACATTTGCAGGGGCGGCTTGGTTGATGGGTGGGAGCCGGGTGGGAACTTCATCCGGCCGGCGGCAGGGTGGGCAGCTTCCTACTTGGGTGGGCGGGCGACTTCATAATGCAGAGTTGCTGGGTGGGCTGGCTAGGTGGATGGGCGGCTTCATCTCTGCCTGCACAGCGTGACCTCTCGTCACGCTGAGAGGTCACGCTGCGCAGGGTTGCTCTGCCGGGTATGGGAGTATCCGGGCAGCGGCTGAGCGAGTGCTCAGACGCTGCCCGGCATTAGACTGCGCATGCGCAGTCTAATCCCGAAAATCCCGGGATTGGAAACTCCAATTCCGGGATTGAAATCCCGGCGTTTTGGGGGCCAAATCCCGGGATCCCCCCGATCCCGGGATTGGCCACCCTACCTGCATCCCGTGCAGGTAAGTACAAGGGGAGGGGAGGTGGGGGCACAGGGCAGGTACGGGGGGTTAGGCACTCTTTACACTTGGGGTGGGGGGGAGGGATTAGAAACTCTTTACACTGGGGGGGGGGGGTTAGGCACTCTACATTTTACACGGTTCACTGCAATGGGTAGGGAATTGGCTATGTAATAGAGAACAAAGAGTGGTTGTGAATGGTGCCGTATCAGATATGATACCGGTACTAAGTGGAGTGCCCCAGGGTTCGGTTTTGGGGCCCATTTTGTTTAACATTTTTATTAACGATATTGGGATAGGGTTACTCAGCAATGTATCCTTCTTTGCGGACGATACAAAACTTAGCAAAGTCATCAAATCATCAGAAGATGTCACCATGCTTCAAAATGATCTTGCAATTCTAGATGAGTGGGCAAAAAAATGGAAGATGAGGTTCAATGTAGATAAATGTAAGGTTATGCACCTTGGGAGACACAACCAGTGTGCAAGTTACAACCTTAGCGGAGAGGAACTGGGTAATTCCATACTTGAAAAGGATCTAGGAGTCCAAATAGACAGCAAACTGGGATGTAGTGCCCATTGTAATGTAGCTACAAAAAAGGCCAACAAAAAAAGAGGGGAATGGAAACTAGGGACTCAAGGGTAATTATGCCACTATATAAAGCATTGGTGAGACCTCACCTTGAGTACGGAGTACAGTTCTGGGCCCCACACTATAAAAAGGACATCATAGAATTAGAAAAAGTCCAAAGGCGAGCAACAAAGCTTATTAGGGGAATGGAGAATTTAAGCTACGGGGAGAGATTAAGCAATTTGGGACTATTTACATTAGAAAAGAGACGTTTAAGGGGGGGACATGCTCAACATGTACAAGTATATCAAGGGCCAATATAAGGAACTGTCACACACCCTATTTTCTACTAGAAAGGAATCTAGGACATGAGGACATGAGTATAGATTAGAAGAAAAAAGATTTCATTCAGCTAGTAGAAAGAATTTCTTTACGGTCAGAACAGTCAAACTCTGGAACTCTCTTCCCAGAGAGGTGGTAACGGCTGGCTCATTAAATGCGTTCAAGGCAAAGTTGGACAAACATTTACTGGAGAAAAACATCCATGGGTACAAATAAGAAATATAATTTGTCTGTAAAATACCAGAACCTACCAAATCAGCAATAGATATCTATACCAGGTTGAACTAGATGGACGCAAGTCTTTTTTCAGCCTTACCTACTATGTAACTATGTAACTATGTAACTTAAATGGTATTTAAAACGGTAATCTGCTGCAGTGGGAATGCTAATACCGTTTTAAATACCATTTAAGATTACCAGTACTTTAAACTGGTCTGCAGTGGGAAAGCAGCATTATATTGATAATGGCAGTGACTAATGATATGAAACCTGCTTTGCTTCTTTGGCTTAAAGTGTTTGTTTGTGGCAGGGTGTCTTCCTTAATACAGGATAGGTGCCCTCCAGCCCTTCCTCTGGAGAAAATAAGTTGTATGTTGGATTTCATTAAGCTTTATGGTGTAACACCATCCCAGTTGCCCAAAGGCAAGATAAATGTTGGTAGAAATACAAAAGATGGATTTTCCAAACTGTATGAGGCGCAAAAAACTGTCCAGATGTTTTTCTAGCAGTCAATATTCCATTAAATCTTCCTGACTGTTATTCCATGGATCTCGGGGCAAATCAAGAGAAAGAAAAACCACCAATTAGGTATGAACTAGGTCAGGAGGTTTTTACTTTTGGAGTAAAGTGGGAGAGCATAAACGGGCGTACCCAACTCACAGTGTGGATGGCACTGTACGTGCACATAGCGGGTACTTGTTCCGTTTAGTTTTAAATCTTCTATGTTCTCCCTCTTGGCTCCCGATATTGTGTGTACCATACAAAATAAAATTAACTCTGTTGAAAATGATACTATGTGTGTTTTTGTGACAGGAGAAGAGTTTTGTAGGCGCACCTCACTCACTTATAGCAAAAGGGAGGCACACATATAAAGGTTTCTTTTCCAATATTAGTGCATCAAATATATACACAAGTGAAGTGAAGAATAGTAGGCATACCCTACTCACGGTAAAAGTAAGATGGTATAAGTTAAAGAGGCACCTTCCTGAACACTCCCCAGGAATATATAAATTGTACACGAATTCTCTATATATAAGGTTGTTTTGCGGGGTATGGATTCCTTCACCGGAAGTGTATGCCCGGTTGTCATGGCGACCGTCCGGAGTACAGAAATAAGATATATATATACCAGTGGCGTCACAAGGTGGGTGTGGGGAATGAGGCCCGCACCTGGTGTCACCCTCAGTGGGGTTACACCAAAATCAGCCACAATGATTCCAGTCCTCACAGTTCACACCGCACCCGCCATTGCACCGGCAGCCCTGTCCCTTCATTATGCACCCCCGTCCGTCCCTGACCAGTGCAATGCACAGCACAGGACACACACAAGTATGCACAAGTATGCACCCCCGTCCGTCCCTGACCAGTGCAATGCACAGCACAGGACACACACAAGTATTATGTGATGTCTCTGCCTCAGGGCAGTTCCACTCGGTCTCCAGGAGTCAGCTGCAGCTCAGCGGCCTCTGAATCCTCCACGGCAGATTCCGGACAGAGGGACTGGTCAGGACACACCACACGGTGACACACAGCCGGCTGCTGCCAGTGCACACAGTAGGTAAGTCCCGCTGCGGCACTGCCTGGCCCTGGGATCCACGATCCAGGCAGGAGAAATCATCAAGAATAATTCTGATTGAATTGAATCGTGGGTGGTGGACTCAGGTCACTGAGTCCACCAGGACCATATAATCATATAATGAGAGATTTGGTAAGAAATCTCCAGTTTTTTTTAAAGCGGCAATCATTCACACTGCAAAACCAGTTTAGAGATAAGCTAACGTGTGCCATCATTCCAATATTTTACATGTGCCCCCTGCAACTCATTCTGAATTTGACAAAGTGCAAAAATGGATAAATATTTGATCAATTATGTTAATCCAGTGACATAACATTTACTGACAGTTGCACTTTTCTGAGTACAAACTATTTATGCATTCTAATATGCTCTTTGTGCAGTTATACTGTACTTGCAATCGGTATCCCAATCATTCTAAATGTGTACACTATCAGACTGACTTTTGCCGAACAAAGGGAAGATGCAGCTCTGCCTACAGTTTCATCAATAACGCTAAAAGATTCCACTGGGTGACAGAACCATTTATGTTGATTTCTTGCATACATTTCAAGCTAAACATTTTCTAGGAACATTGCAGCTCTAGTATATACAAACTAAGGGGATGAGATATGAAATCTGCTTCAGTACCGAGAAGTTGGTGAATTTTCCAGAGTGTAGGTGGGAACTGACTATGAAAAAGGGATTAATGGTAGCAGATGGGAAGATAGGCTAAATAAAGTGACAAAGGATAATATAAAGGGTTGGTTGCAGTGGCGTAACTATAAATTTTGCTCCCCCCTGCCAAAAAGTTGTGGGCTCCTCTCCAGCGTGTTTCTCCAGTGTGACATGATGACATCACACGCATAATGGAGAAGCTGAAGCAGGAGAGAGGAAGAGAGACCAGCAGACACTGCTGCTTCCCTTGGCTCCGACGCATCCCAGGCCGCCCTAGCACGCCCATCCTGTACACAGTAGCCAATAGCCGGCTCTGTGTACAGTCAATTGAATCAGTGGGGGAATTGGTCGCACCCACGCTGCGGCTGACTTGCCTCCAGTGCGCAGTCAGTGGGCAGCGGCAGGCAGCAACATGTAGATGCGTCGAGAGGTTGCCGGCGCCCACACAGACCACACTGCTGCTTGCTCCCCCAAGCGGCTGCTGGGGCTGCCTTACAGTAGTTACGCCACTGGTTGGTTGGATAGCAGTAAAGGTGAATTTATGAATCAAGACGCCACTGAGCAAAACTGCCCCCCCCCCCCAGTGCAGAATATGATGTGTCTTCCCTATCTTATAGTATTGATGAGCCTCCCCCTCACTATAGTATAAATATAATGTGCCTTTCCCTCCCTATAGTATAAAGTATAATGGGCCTCCTCCTCCCTATAGTGTAGAATATAATGTGCCTCCCCCTCCCTATAGTACAGAATATAATGTCCCCCCCCTCCCTATAGTGTAGAATATAATGGGCCTCCCCCTCCCTATAGTGGAGAATATAATGAGCCCCCCCTCCCCATAGTGTATAATATAATGGGCCTCCCCCTCCCTATAGTGTAGAATAGGATGGGCGTCCCCCTCCCTATAGTGTAGAATATAATGGGCCTCCCCATCCCTATAGTGTAGAATATAATGGACCTCCCCCTACCTATAGTGTAGAATATAATGGGCCTCCCCCTCCCTATAGTATAGAATATAATTGACCTCCTCCTCCCTATAGTGTAGAATGTAATGGGCCTTTCCCTCCCTATAGTGTAGAATATAATGCCCCCTTCGTATAGTGTATAATATAATGGGCCTCCCCCTCCCTATAGTGTAGAATATGATGGGCATCCCCCTCCCTATAGTGTAGAATATAATGGGCCTCCCCCTCCCTATAGTGTAGAATATAATGGACCTCCCCCTCCCTATAGTGTAGAATATACTGGAACTCCCCCTCCCTATAGTGTAGAATATAATGCCCCCCTCCCTATAGTGTAGAATATAATGGACCTTCCCCTCCCTATAGTGTAGAATATACTGGACCTCCCCCTTCCTATAGTGCAGAATATAATGCCCCCCTCCCTATAGTGTAGAATATAATGTGCCCCCCTCCCTATAGTGTAGAATATAATGGGCCTCCCCTCTCCCCCTATAGTGTGGAATATAATGTGCCTCCCCCTCCCTATAGTGTAGAATATACTGGGCCTCCCCCTCCCTATAGTGTAGAATATAATGGGCCTCCCCCTCCCTATAGTGTAGAATATAATAGGCCTCCCCCTCCCTATTGTGTAGAATATAATAGGCCTCCCCCTCCCTATTGTGTAGAATGTAATGGGCGTCCCCCTCCCTATAGTGTAGAATATAATGGGCGGGAAGTACTAAACAAAAAAAATCGTTAAAAACACATTTTGGGGGGGGGGGGGTTTACGGCATTTTCAAATTTACTAAAGCCACTCCTGGTGGGGCTTCGCTGCGGGGGGGGGGGGGGGGGTTACGCCAGCTCTAGCTGATTGAGCTATATTTTTATGTGTCTATCCAGAGGTGCGTACTCAGTGCACAATTTCTCGTTAATGATATTCAGGATAATGATATTGTTAACAATATATTGTGCCTATAGTCTTGTGATATAAGTCCAGTCCTGTGGTGCTGTGCTGACTAGTGCTGTTGTCCTGTGCTGCCTTAAGTCCATTGGTGCTGCTGTATAAGTGCAGTCCAGTGATACAGGTGTATAAGTCCAGTCCAGTGGTGCTGCCATTAAAGTCCATTGGTACTGCTGCATATGTCCAGTCCAGTGATACTGCTGCATAAATCTTGTCTAGTGATACTGCTGTATAATTCCAGTCCAGTGATACTGCTGCATAACTCCAGTCCAGGGGTACTTCCGCTAAAGTCCATTGGTACTGCTGCATAAATCTAGTCTAGTGAATAATACTGCTATATAATTCCAGTCCAGTGATACTGCTGAATATGTCCAGGCCAGTGGTACTGCCGTTAAAGTCCATTGGTACAGCTGCATAAATCCAGTCCAGTGATACTGCTGAATAAGTCCAGTTCAGTGAAACTGCCCTTAAAGTCCATTGATACTGCTGCATAAGTCCAGTCCAGTGGTACTACCATTATAGTCCATTGGTACTGCAGCATAAGCAAAGTCCAGTGATACTGCTGTATAATTCCAGTCCATTGGTACTGCCGTTAAAGTCAATTTGTACTGCTGCATAAGTCCAGTCCAAATTATATTGCTACATAAGTCCAGTCCAGAGATATTGCTGCATAAGTCCAGTACAGTGATACTGCTCTTAAAGTCCTGTGATACTTCTGAATAAGTCCAGTCCAGTGCTACTGTCGTTAAAGTCCATTGGAACTGCTGCATAAGTCCAGTCCAGTGATGCTGCTACATAAGTCCAGTCCAGTAATATTGCTGCATAAGTTCATTCGAGTGGTACTGCCGTTAAGTCTATTGGTACTGCTGCATAAGTTCAGTCCAGTGATGCTGCTGCATAAGTCCCGTCCAGTGATGCTGCTGCATAAGTCCCGTCCAGTGATACTTCTGCATAAATTCAGTCCAATGATACTGCCATTAAAGTCCAGTGATACGGCTGCATAAGTCCAGCGGTACTTCCGTTAACGTCCTTTGGTACTGCTACATAAGTCTAGTCCAGTGATACTGCTGTATATGTTCAGTCGAATGGCAATGTCATTAAAGTCCATTGGTACTGTTACACAAGACCTGTCCAGTGGTACTGCCATTATAGCCCAGTGGAACTGCTGCAGAAGTCCAGTCCAGTGATTCTGCTGCATATGTCCAGTCTAGTGATACTACTTGATATGTTCAGTCCAGTGGTACTGCCGTTAAAGTCCAGTGATACTACTGCAGAAGACCAGTTCATTGATACTGCTGCATAAGTCTAGTCCAGTGATAATGCTGTATAAGTCCAGACCAATGGTACTGCTGTTAAAGTCCATTGTTAAAGTCCATTGGTACCGCTGCATAAATCCAGTCCAGTGATACTGCTGCATATGTCCAGTCCAGTGTTACTCCAGAAAGATAATGGAGAACAATCATTTGGAAGATAAAATAGTGAAAGTAGAACAAGAACCCCTTCCTCCTAGCTGCTGCCACGTGTGATGACATTGACAATGAAATGCCATCAACGTTGTCTGCCAAGGCCGATGCCTCGGAGAAGGCATGTAAAATCCAAAATTTTAAAGTTCAGTAACACAAAGAAAAAAAAAATGTAAATCATTTGAGGAGAAACGTAAGCTTGCAAATATTCCATTATGACATGGATTGGCAAGGAATAGCTAAGGCCCTGGCCTATGTTCATGACTAGTGGTTCAGCTTCACATGACAAAAGCCCTCCTCTTCCCCCACTAGAAATTTTAAAGAGAGTTAACAACTGTGTGTTCTAAGATGGTATAACAAATTGCCAAGAAGAGTCCAAGTTTGTTGGTGATTGCGATGCCTAATTTTCCCATCATTCCCTGAAAAAAGACATTAGTCCATCGAGTTCAACCTATCTAACTTGTAACTACTGACTTGAGTAAGTCTTATTTATACAGATGTAGCCCCTGTTATCTTTAGCCGGGGCTCGCCGACAGGGGCTACACAGAACTGGGATGCACATGCGTCCCAATCCTCCGTCAGCAGGGCAGCAGCATCCTGCCCATCTCCGCTTCAGGGAAACAGCAGGGTTAGAGGGGGGGATCGGGGTGGCGAGGGGGACTGGCAGCGGCAGTGAGGGAGGCGGCAGGGACCCGGGAGAAGCTCTGTGATTCCCTTAGTGGCCAAAAATCATTAACATTAGTTGCTGTAACCACCCCCACCGGCAATGAGTTCCAAAATTTTACTGCTCTAATGGTGAAAAATCCTCTTCTTAATTCAGTACGGAATTTATTTTATTCCTCGAGCCTCAGTACATGCCCGCGTGTCCTAAGTATATGCCTGTTAGTGAACAAATCATGTCCCAGTTCCTTATGATTCCCAATCCTGTATTTGAACATGCTAATTACCTCTCAACCTCTGTTTCTCCAGTGAAAACATATTCAACATGGTTAACCTATCTTTGTATGCTAGTCAGTAGCGCACGCAGGGGGGGTTTCCGAGTACCCAGAAACCCCCCCAGTAGTCTAAGGGCCCTAGGCTGAAAGCTGAGGGTCCCCTCTTTCCAGGAGTACAAGAATTTTTAAAATCGGACCTTGGGAACCGGAGATATCTGATTTCAAAGCAGTGGTCCCCATCCAAACCTGTTAATTGCTCTTCACAGTCAGATATTTCAGGTTCTGTCTGACTTAGAGTTTTTCTGAGGGTATATTCCAAAAGCTGGGACTCTCCCCCTTTGAAGGACATTAGTAACTTGGCTCTACTGTGCCCAGAACCAGAGATATCAGCCCTCCAGCAGCTAGTTACTGCTACAGCTCCACACACCTGGTATGTAGTTTTATATGCTCGTTGGCAGATTGCTCTGCCTCCTGAACGCTGATCCCCTAGTCCCCAATACCATTTGGTAGGTGGAATTCTCTAGTTTTTAATTGTATTAAAATCTAAGAAATCTATTTCCGAGAACTGGAGATATCTGCAGTCAAGCAAGCTGTCCTCCCACCAGAAAATTATGAATAATAAGCCCACTCCACTATACACCCCTCCTCTGTGTATTAAACATCTTCTACCACCCCGGAAGTTATGTATCAGGGCCCCTTTATTCAGCCCAATGCCCCCTTCTCCCACCTCATCTCCCACCATCTGTGCAGTAAAGGGGTAATTAGTGGAAATTACTGATCCAGGCCCTACATGCTGAGCGGTTGATATAATACCCCCTACCACCCGCGGGACATCAAAGCATATACTGGGTCACCTAAGTGTCCATCTCCGTGCTTTGCTCCGCCCCTCTGGAAACCCCCTTCTGAAAATCCTGCGTTTGCCCCTGCTAGTGATTCAAGACTTTTAACTAGTCACTTACTAGTTTACTTAGTCACCCTTCTCTGTACCTGTTCCAATTCATTTATGTCCTTTTTAAGGTGTGGTGCCCATAACTGAACACAATATTCCAAGTGTGGTCTCACCAATGCCTTGTAAAAAGGCACTATCATGTTGGCATCCCTTGAATCCATACCCCTTTTAATGCATGCCAGTGTCCTGTTTGCTCTTGCTGCTGCACTTGAGCAGTGTGCACTATTACCCAATTTACATTTTTCCAATGTTAAACAGCATTTTCCACCTTTCCGCCTGCCTTTCCAGTTTATTTAACCCCTTCATGACAGAGCCCTTTTTTTCAAATCTGGCATGTATCACTTAAGTGGGGATAACTTTTTTTTGCTTTTACTTATCCCAGTGATTTTGAGATTGTTTTCTCGTGACACATTGTACTTCAAGTTAGTGGTAAATTTTCGTCGATACAGTTTGTGTTTTTTTGTGAAAAATACCGAAATGTCGTAAAAAAATGGAAAATTTTGCGATTTGCAAAATGTTAAATTTTCTGCTTGTGAGACAAATAATCTTACCACTCAAAATAGTGAATAACTAACATAGACAATATGTCTACTTGATGTTGCCATCATTATTTCAACCTCATTTTCATTTTTTTGGACACTAGGAGGCTTAAAATATGAATAGCAAATTCTCAAATTTTCAAGAAAATTTCAAACTCTGATTTTTTTAGGGACCAGGTCAGTTATGATGTGACTTTGAGTGACTTGTATGTGAGACACCCCCATAAATGATGCCATTTCAAAAACTGCACCCCTCACAGTATTCAAAACAGCATTTTGGAAGTTTGTTAACCCTTTAGGTGTTTCACAGGAATTAAAACAAAGTGTAGGTGAAATTTCAAAATTTCATTTTTTTTGCAGATTTGCAATTTTAATACATTTTTCTAAGGAACACAGTAGATTTTACTAGAGAAATGTGACTAAAAATTGATTCCCCCAATTCTTTGGTTTTCATAAATATCCTATATGTGGCCCTAGTGTGCACGGTGACCAAACCACAGGCTTCATAATAGAAGGAGCACCTACTTGATTTTGGAGCCTCCTTTTTATGAGATTATTTTTTAGGCACCATGTAGGTTTCTAGGCACCATAAGATGCTAAAGTTAGGTACCCCCCCACAAGTGACCCCATTTTGCAAACTACACCCTTCAGGGAATTCATCTAGGGGTATAGTGTACATTTCAAACCCCCAGGGGTTTCACCAATTGTGGTACAACTGGGCAGTGAAAATGAAAAAAATTAATTTTTCATTTTCACAGCTCAGTTGTATCAAAATTGGTGAAACCCCTGGGGGTTTGAAATGTACACTATACCCCTTGATGAATTCCCTGAAGGGTGTAGTTTGCAAAATGGGGTCACTTGTGGGGGGGTTCCACTGTATGGGTGTTTCGGGGGTCATTCAACCAGAATCTGTGCTGCAAAATCCAAAAATCACTCCTTCCCTTCTGAGTCCTGCCATGCACCCAACTGGTATTTTTTGGTCACACATGAGGCATTGCCGTACTCGGGAGAAATTGGGGCACAGATTTTGGGGTGCTTTGTCTCCTTCATTAGTTGTGAAAATGAAAAATTTTGAGCCAGATCTGCATTTTTGTGTAAAAAAATGTAATTTTTTACAGAAAAATGCAGTTCTGGCTCAAAAATTTTTATTTTCACAAGGAATGAAGGAGACAAAGCACCCCAAAATCTGTGCCCCAATTTCTCCCGAGTACGGCAATGCCTCACGTGTGACCAAAAAATACCAGTTGGGTGCATGGCAGGACTCAGAAGGGAAGGAGTGATTTTTGGTGGTGGAATGAATGGTGGGTGCTATGTCGCATTAGCAAGACCCCCGAAGCACCAATACAGTGGAACCCCCCCACAAGTGACCCCATTTTAGTCACCAGCTTTGGGAGGGGGGCTGGCGCTGCGGCTGGCGGGGGGGTGGGAGGGGTGCTGGTGCTGCGGCAGCCGGGTGGGTGGGAGGGAGGGGGGCTGCCGGGTGGGAGGGGGGGGGGGGCTGGCGATCGGTGGTAATCGGTGCGGTATATACACACACACATATATATATGTGTGTATATATATATATATATATATATATATATATATATATATATATATATATATATATATATATATACAAATATATATACACACATATATATATATATATATATATATATATATATGTGTGTGTATATATATATATATATATATATATATATATATAAATATATTTTTTCAGTGCATACTGTACATTTAATTTTTAACTTTTTCTGCAGCTTGATGCTGCTGCTGCTGCTGCGGGGGGGAGGGGGGAGGAGGGCAGCGCTGCGTGCGCTCCAGACGCTCCGGGGGAGCCGGGGGAGCTGCTGCTGCTGCCGGGTGAGTGCCCGGCGGGTTCGAGGGGGGGCTGCACATCGGTGGTGATCGGTGCTGTACTTGATAGCACCGATCACCAGTGAATCCCTGTGTTACCGAGCGGCTTAGCCGCCGGTAACACAGGAAACGCTGTGAATGGCTGTTCAGATTTGAACAGCCAATCACAGCGATCGCCGACCGGGGGGGGCACCCCTGCCCCCCCTGGGCGGCGAGGGGGGATGTCTGCTGTCAGGGACAGCAGACATCACCTAACTGTCACTGCGTCTCTAGACTTAAAGTACTTCCCGACCATGACGTATATATACGTCAAATGTCGTGAAGGGGTTAAGTCACTTGTAGTGTTTCCACATCCTCTCCTGAGTTAATTTCCTTGCTTATTTTCGTGTCATCCGCAAATATTGCAAGTTTACTCAGTATGTCCCTTCCAATACCATTAATGAATATATTAAACAAGGTGGGTCCCAATATTGAACCTTGCGGGACTCTTTGGACCTTACCCCAGCTGGAATGTATGCCATTTACCACCACTCTCTGTCCCCGATTGTGTTATGATGTTAGGAGTCCCAATGGACTGCACGACAAGGAGCAATGATACTTGCTGGAGGAACAGACAAACTGAGGCAGGATGGATGAAACTCACTGCTTTATCAGGTTAAATCAATCAGGAACAGGAATCAAGGTACAGGAATCAAGGTACATGAATCAAGGTACAGGACAAGGCTCCAAAAAAACTCCATAACTGGCCCTGAGCTCAGGGCAATTGCAGTTTATAAACCAGAGCCAACCAATAGCTGCAGCACACAGAGACAGGCCCCTTAATGATCAGAATGTGCTGCAGCTGGGAATGGCACTCTGAGAGCAGCCCAGTCCAGCTAATTACACCAGCTGGAACTGCTCTCAGAGACCACTGCTCTGCAGGCAGAACCCATTAGCAGCACCTCTGGTCATCCACAGGTACTGCCGACAAATAAATTACATCAGCACCTCTGGCCACACAGAGGCACTGCAAGGTGAACATAACAGCAGCACCTCTGTGTAACCAGAGGCACCGCAGACCAAACAAAGATAATAGTAGCCCTGGCCACACACAGGCACTGCAAGCTGGACGTAACAGCAGCACCTCTGTGTAACCAGAGGCACCGCAGACCAAACAAAGATAATAGTAGCCCTGGCCACACACAGGCACTGCAAGCTGGACATAACAGCAGCAGCACCTCTGTGTAACCAGAGGTACCACAGACCAAACAAGATATACATGGCAGTCCTGACATAATGCCCCCCTTGAGAAGGCGGATTCCAGACGCCTTCTGGAAGTTCAAGCTCAGGCTTCTCTCACTGGGCAGAGCAACAGTCCATTCCGGCACCACCAGGACATCAGACGTGGACAGGACCTCCGAGATGGCAGACACTGGCTGGATCTTGGTCAGTCTGAAAAAAATTTCACCATGATCGACAGCCGTCACGGTGGCACTCAATACATATCCAATGGCAGACGCAACCAGGTCCTCATGCCCGAGGGCAAGGGCAGACGGGACTACATGCCTGAAGGCAAGGGCAGACGGGACCACATGCCCGAAGGCAAGGGCAGACGGGACCACATGCCCGAAGGCAAGGGCAGACGGGACCACATGCCCGAAGGCAAGGGCAGACGGGACCACATGCCCGAAGGCAAGGGCAGACGGGCCCTCATGCCTGAAGGCAAGGGCAGACGGGCCCTCATGCCCGAAGGCAAGGGCAGACGGGCCCTTATGCCCGAAGGCAAGGGCAGACGGGACCTCATGCACAAAGGCAAGGGCAGACGGGACCACATGCACAAAGGCAAGGGCAGACGGGACCTCATGCACAAAGGCAAGGGCAGACGGGACCTCATGCACAAAGGCAAGGGCAGACGGGACCTCATGCACAAAGGCAAGGGCAGACGGGACCTCATGCACAAAGGCAAGGGCAGAAAGACCCCTCCTGGGTCTATGATACATGGACCCCCTTCTGGGGCTAGATCATCATACTCGTTAGGCAGACCCTCGAGGACCTCTGGGACATCAGGCGGACCCTTGCGGACGTCTGGGACATCAGGCGGACCCTCGCAGACCTCTGGGCCATCAGACGGACTCTCTGGGACTGGACAGACAGGACCTTTGCAGACCTCTGGGACTGGACAGACAGGACCTTTGCAGACTTCTGGGACTGGACAGACAGGACCTTTGCAGACCTCTGGGACTGGACAGACAGGACCTTTGCAGACCTCTGGGACTGGACAGACAGGACCTTTGCAGACCTCTGGGACTGGACAGACAGGACCTTTGCAGACCTCTGGGACTGGACAGACAGGACCTTTGCAGACCTCTGGGACTGGACAGACAGGACCTTTGCAGACCTCTGGGACTGGACAGACAGGACCTTTGCAGACCTCTGGGACTGGACAGACACGACCCCCTCCTGGGGCTGAACAGACACGACCCCCTCCTGGGGTTGGACAGACACGACCCCCTCCTGGGGCTGGACAGACTCAACCCCCTCCTGGGGCTGGACAGACACTACCCCCTCCTGGGGTTATGCCACCGGATGTGGCATCGGCCACCCCTCCTGGATACACGCCATCGGCTGAGGCATCGGCCACCCCTCCTGGGTACACGCCATCGGCTGAGGCATCGGCCAACCCTCCTGGGGACACGCCATCGGCTGAGGCATCGGCCAACCCTCCTGGGGACACGCCATCGGCTGAGGCATTGGCCAACCCTCCTGGGGACACGCCATCGGCTGAGGCATCGGCCACCCCTCCTGGGGACACACCATCGGCTGAGGCATCAGCCACCCCTCCTGGGGACACGCCGTCGGCTGAGGCATCGGCCACCCCTTCCTGGGGACACGCCGTCGGCTGAGGCATCGGCCACCCCTCCTGGGTACATGGCATCGGAAACCCCTCCTGGGGACACGCCGCTGGCTGCGGCCTCGGTCACCCCTCCTGTGGCCACAACATCGGATGCGGTTTCAGGGAAGTGCAAATCGGACACCGCTTTGGGGGGCTGCACCTTCCGACACAAGTCTGATAGAACACGAGTCAAGGCCCTGATCTGATCTACGAGGACTTGATTGCGGAGATCAGGCTCCATAACGATACAAGGCAAAGTTCACTGTTCCCCCTCCAGCAAGTCAGTATGGCCAGTTATAATGTTAGGAGTCCCAATGGACTGCACGACAAGGAGCAATGATACTTGCTGGAGGAACAGACAAACTGAGGCAGGATGGATGAAACTCACTGCTTTATCAGGTTAAATCAATCAGGAACAGGAATCAAGGTACAGGAATCAAGGTACATGAATCAAGGTACAGGACAAGGCTCCAAAAAAACTCCATAACTGGCCCTGAGCTCAGGGCAATTGCAGTTTATAAACCAGAGCCAACCAATAGCTGCAGCACACAGAGACAGGCCCCTTAATGATCAGAATGTGCTGCAGCTGGGAATGGCACTCTGAGAGCAGCCCAGTCCAGCTAATTACACCAGCTGGAACTGCTCTCAGAGACCACTGCTCTGCAGGCAGAACCCACTAGCAGCACCTCTGGTCACCCACAGGTACTGCCGACAAATAAATTACATCAGCACCTCTGGCCACACAGAGGCACTGCAAGGTGAACATAACAGCAGCACCTCTGTGTAACCAGAGGCACCGCAGACCAAACAAAGATAATAGTAGCCCTGGCCACACACAGGCTCTGCAAGCTGGACATAATAGCAGCACCTCTGTTTAACCAGAGGCACCGCAGACCAAACAAAGATAATAGTAGCCCTGGCCACACACAGGCACTGCAAGCTGGACATAACAGCAGCAGCACCTCTGTGTAACCAGAGGTACCACAGACCAAACAAGATATACATGGCATTCCTGACAGATTGTGCAACCAGATATTAATCCAATTACATATTTTATCTCCTAACCCTAAATGACCTAGTTTCGTTAATAATCTTTTATGAGGCACCATGTCAAAAGTTTTAGGGAAAGCAAGCAATATTACATAGAATGATTTCCCTAAGTCCAGCCCCCCACTGATTTCCTCATAAACGCTAATTAAATTACTCTGACAAGACCAATTTTTGACAAACCCATGCTGAGCCTTATTTATCACCTACTGTTCTAAGAAATTTAGAATACTATCTATTATTCCTTGTAATATTTCCCCACAATGGATGTAAGGCTGACCGGTCTATAAATTCCAGGGTTAGTTTTGCTATCCTTCTTCCATATTGGTACTATGCTCTCACTCCATCAGGCCAAAAAGGGAAATCCTAACGGGTCTGCGACCTGCCTGTTGCAAACTCGCGCAATGCACCACTGGGACCACTGAAGAAGTTCCTGAAGGCCGCCATGGACGCCGGGGGATGCCGTGGACGCCAGAGGACACCGTGGGACCATCGGGGGGACCAGATAAGTATGTTAAAAACAAACAGAAAACCCATAAAAATCCCTTATACAAAATGCTCGTGGTCCCAAGCATTTTAAATAAGGGATACTCAACCTGTATAATAGCCATATATACTACTGCAGGCTAATGTCATCTGTAGATGACGACAGCTATTAGGGGCAAGCTACAGAAATTTTTGACTAAAAATGCCTTGGAGAAATGCTGATACTTTAGTGCGATTCAAGAAAGTTTGCATTAAGGATCATTCCTTTTTATCATGTGTAATTATTTGTTAAGATAGGGAGGGAAGAAGGATCATGCTGCAGGCTCCCTGGTCAACTCCCTTTCTTAGAACAACATGGCTTGGGTGGAGGCATCACCAATGTGAAATCCCTACTGCCAGAGAACGGTGTCAGTATACTGTCCAATTTGAGGTCTAATTACCAGGGGATCAGAAGTCACCTGAATATAGGTTGTCATAGATGGAATATCTTTATGCCTGTGTCTTTTTAAATGTCTAATCCTGCAAAAATCGAATACCGTATTTAAGAAAAACACAATCTTAGGTACATGCATACGCCCAGGATAAAAGTGACATTATGTTCCATGACATTTCAAGGAATACATTTATAAATCACAGGGGCATTACATTTCTGTTAATTCCAGTGATGTTTTAATAGTGTGACACCTGTTTTGTGTCTAGGACGTATTAAATCTACAGCCAAGGCATTTCTAAGAACAGTAAATCTATTTATGCAATAAAGCATTTTACTTACAAACACCATGTCATATTCTGCCAAATGATCATGTGTTTCCTGGTAGCCTTGGGCAACTCACACAATTAAAAAGTATAATGCTACACAATACCAGTGCTCAAAGTGTGCCAGTATGAAATGCTATGCCATACTGGCACTTAATTTTAGCGACAGGTGCGTAGATCACCAAAAATCACTATTCAGTGATTTTCAATAATCGCATATGCCAGCGGCGATATAGTGACATAATACATAACATGCAGAGAACCATAGGAGGGGCAAAGACCCAAAAGATGTCATCCAGGGGGCTACCAGTTATATGCAAGCACTTCGCTGTTAAAAGCAATCAGATAATTTTGCGACTTCATGGCAGCAACCTTGTGCTGGTAATCTTCCCAAAAATACAATTTAAGCTGAATTAGGCTCCATAACCAGTCAGCTGTGACATTCTTTATATTTGGAACAGGTTGCAAGCTACTCACAGCTTGTGGACCAGCAGCCAATCAGAGGCAGTCATGAGGTCGCAACGGCCGATGATAAATTAAAAGTACGGTACTTGTTTCCTAGAACGGCGCACACTAAGCAATTTGCTTAGTGGGCTATTCTGCGTAGGAAAATCGCATCGCAAGGACCATTTTAGGGCCATCTGCCGCAAAATCGCATGTGATCGCATGCGATTTTATAGGGTGTGCGATGCCATGACATTAGGTATACAATAATATGATTGTATGTCATCTCTTTGCAACTTGCACCGGGGAAGCATCTCTGCCCCTGGGTCTTGGTGCGCTCACTGGGTGCCTTTATAAGGTAAGAGCTTGATTTTATATTTGTTACCTGACGAAAATGCCACATTAAAAGGCATTGAAACGTTGTACACTACAATCGTGTCTGCAAGTTTATTCAAGTCGTTTGGAGTGCCCGTTCTACATTACATTACCCTGTACGGGCACCCGACGCAGCATAACAGATTACAGGAGAGCTATAGAAGGTTATAGAAGTAGAAGAGTGCAAAAAAGTGCCGGTATCTCACCTACAGCCATACCACATTGGATACACCCAATCTCGTCTGATCTTGGAAGCTAAGCAGTGATAGGCCTGGTTAGTACTTGGGTGGGTGACCACATGGGAACACCAGGTGCTGTAGGTTTTTTCCCATTACTGGCAAATTGTTTTTATTCTCTAGCTATTTAAATTGGAAACTTTTTCTTTTTATTGTAAATACACACATTTGGGAGAGGTCAAACAGACACAATAGCCATCACCTAAAGACTTACCAAACTGTTTCGGCCCAATTCCAACTGCTTTTGGCAGCTAAACAGTGTTGAGCCTCTTTAGTAGTTTAATTTGAGACCACCTGCTAATATCATGTCCTGTAGGTCTTTTTACATTACCAACACATGATTTTTTTCAGTAAGCCAATACAGTTAGGAAACTTTTTTATTAACTTACCTGGTTATAGAAGTAGAAGAGGGCAAAAAAGTGCCTGTATCTCACCTACAGCCATACCACATTGGATACGCCCAATCTCGCGTCACTGTGAACAAGCCAATAGGCGAAACACGTGTCATCGACGCCTCTGACACGCCCCCAACCCCAGCCTGGATGCTACACCATCGGAGAGGAAGAATTCCGGTCCACGCAGCCCGCCCTCGCAACACCAGGTATTACAGAAGACATCGGGTGGAGACAGCCCTTCAACTTGGCTCCCCACCACAGCAGTGGTGGGTTAAACAGCAGCCACGATCCGTTGATCGCGGCGAGCGCTGACACGCCACTGAGCGAATGCCGGTGAAAGTGAAAGTCTCCCCGGCTGTTCTCTGTGCTGCGATCTCACAAAGTAACACTGTGTAACAGCCAATTGTGCACTTAATACGGAGTATTGCATACAGATATCTACTATTCCCTGAATGTTCACCTAACAATTCAGGGGAATCCAGCCACTGTACTTTCAGCTCTCTCTTTTCCTATACCAATTATTTGTACATTACCTCATCTGTCTGCACCGTTACCTATACCCACTATCTATGTAGCAAGCACCTCTATGGATAAATAAGCGTGTTTGAATTCTAAGATACCATAGAGTAGTCAATCAGCCTAACGCAAATCGTTTATTGTACTGCATGTAATGTATATTTGTTCTTTTGTATCTTGAGCAAAATACCAATTGCTTGTTGCACCATAGGTATCATATATTTGGGCATATATATTTTTTTGTTTATTTGCATGCTAAGCAAGTTACCTGTAGAGTAATCAATTGTCACGCCTACTTAGGCTTCATAAACCAGCATTCGAGACAGACACCTGTACTAATTACCTGCATAACAGGCGTTTTCTCATGTGTAAAAAGCGCTCCTCTAACCAGTGTTAAACATTGAGCAACTGATCATTTATAACTTATACGCTTTTCACATTGCATGTTTTTTGTACCTGGGGACTGTGTGTTGTTGTTTTCATTGGCAATATCTTCCCACACCAAAAGCAACCAGATCCTCACCCACCCTGGGCAACAGATAGACTCTATCTGTACTGTGGCAGTATTTAATCAACTCACGTGCCACACCTCCCGAACAATCGCACTGGCATTCACCTGCATGTATATTCTGTTTTCCATGCATTCTTACTTGTAAAATATTTTTCCCTTGGGTGTAATCTGGCCCTCAGTGACACCATTACTGAGATCAGATACATTACTCCAGTTTGGAGACTTGGGTACATTCCTCCAAAAACTCTTTTTCCCCTCACTCTGCTGGAGTCACAGTGATATCCCTATCACTCTCAATCACCATTCGATGTCCACGTGACAGATGGTAAATAGCAGAAGAGGGATTCCACGACACCCACATTCTTATCTCAATCTTCTCTGTCTACGCTGCTCTCTCATTTGCTGCGGATATCCCTGATCTCCCTGCAATACCATTGGCAACAGAGGATCAGGTGGTATTCATATCAAAAAGCAGAAGCACACATAAGTCTTCTGATGACCATAGTATCATCCCATCCTTTGGTGCATTTACGGCCATACATCACTGGCACGCCTGATTCCCATCCCGAACTCGGAAGCTAAGCAGTGATTGGCCAGGTTAGTACCCGTGAGGGTGACCAACGGGGAATACCGGGAGCTGTAACGCACCGGATTGCAGAAACTACCTGGTCAAGGAGCAAATCATCTCTCTATGGCCCTTATTCTGATCGGTGCGTACATTACCGAATTCTTACGGAGCGGGCCGCACACAACGCTATGCGGACATCAACCGTAGAAACGCCCATTGAGCCCCCGCATTCGGACGGACGCACTCTTTAAGAACAGGGCGTGTGTACGGACGACATAAAAATCGTGCGTGTGCGGTGGACACGTACAGATTCGGCACGGTCTTACAGTGTAAGCACGGTCTTACCGCGTTAGAACGTATGGGAACCTGGCCGTAGGCACCGATGCGGAGTATTTACGCTCAAATACCACAGTATTTTTCGGAACACACACAGCGAACACATGAGCCACGTATGCAGTTAGGCAACCTCATTAAAAAGGGATTGTTGTCTATTTGAATCAATTAAATCCTAATATATACTGAAACACATTACTACTATATTCATTACACACATTAACCCTTACAGCATGTGAACATAACATATTCTATATACAGTATGTACAGTTTGCTTATTTAAAAGATTATACACAAGTTACACATATACTTTTACATTTTTAAAAAGCACACAGACAACTTCGAACTGTAATTAACTATTTATTAATGTTAAGAAACATAGAAATTTAAGACAAAATAAATAAATTAATTTGCGCCATCGGAATGTAATATATATGGTCGACGAGTATTAGATCGATGGTGTTTTGGTCGAAGCCGTTAGTCAGTGTACGGTTTTCTCGAAAGTGTATAGATAGACAGTAGCATATGGTCCATCATAATTAGATCGAAATATGCAAGGTCGAATGGCAGAAAGGTAGACCGCTAATATGTCGACCTGTATCTAGGTCGACCGCATTTTTATCGACAAGTACGAGGTCGTTAATTGCTAGGTCGTCCGCTATTAGGTTGACCGTTAAATATGTCGACCGTTTCCATGTCGAAAATTACAAGGTCGATCAACAATAGGTGGGCCGCTATAAGGTCAACAAGTGCAAAGTCAACTGTTTATAATTTGAGCACATTTAGGACGCCTTACACAAGGGTCACCGTTAATAGGTTGACACATAAACCACGTTGTACAGCAGTATTCTGACGTGGCACCACAAGTGCCACAATGACCTGGCACTGCTTAGCGATGCCCACCCCCATTACACCATCGCCCATGAAGCTCTCCACCCCTGGGAACCTTCCATCTCACTAGCTGCACCCATTAAATACAGCACACCTATTGCCGGCTAAATGCAGACTCCCCAAGTCTCCCCAATAGAGTCACACAGCCTCCCGTCTACATTTAGAAGCTCAACTCCACTCTAGCGCATTGCCGGGCCCTATCATGACTGCGGCGCCCAGTAGGCAGCTGCCCAGGGTGCCGGGATCTCGGGGGGCGCTAAAGTCTGCCTATCAAATATTCCAGGATTTCTTTGGAGGATCCCTGTTGTACTTAATGCAGCAGGCTGCTCTGGAACCTCTGAGACCTCCCCCACACTTTCCCTAGAGGCATACTTCCCTACTTTGGTGCCTAAGAAGACTTATACCGGCCCTTGTGGCACCACAAGTACCACAATGACCTGGCACTGCTCAGCGCTGCAAACACCCATTACACTGTCACCCATGAAGCTCTCCACCCCTGGGATCCCTCCATCTCCCTAGCTGCACCCATTAAATACGGCACACCTATTGCCGCCTAAATGCAGACTCCCCAAGTCTCCCCATAGAGTCACACAGCCTCCCGTCTACATGTAGAAGCTTATTCCACGCTAGTTGATAGCGCTTTGCCGGGCTCTGTTATTACTGTGGCACTACAAGTGCCAGATTGACCTGGCACTGTGCTGCGCTGCAAACACCCATTACACTGTCACCCATGAAGGGCTCCACCACTGGGATCCCTCCATCTCCCTAGCTGCACCCAATAAAGACGTCACCCCTAAGCACCCCTATATCTGACTAAATCCAGACTCCCCCAACTCACACAGCCTCCCGTCTACATGTAGAAGCTTATTCCATGCTAGTTGATAGCGCTTTGCCGGGCTCTGTCATTACTGTGGCACTACAAGTGCCAGAATGACCTGGCACTGTGCTGCGCTGAAAACACCTATTACACTGTCACCCATGAAGGGCTCCACCACTGGGATCCCTCCATCTCCCTAGCTGCACCCAATAAAGACGTCACCCCTAAGCACCCCTATACCTGACTAAATCCAGACTCCCCCAACTCACACAGCCTCCCGTCTACATGTAGAAGCTTATTCCACTCTAGTTGATAGCGCTTTGCCGGGCTCTGTCATTACTGTGGCACTACAAGTGCCAGAATGACCTGGCACTGTTCTGCGCTGCAAACACTCATTACACTGTCACCCATGAAGGGCTCCACCCCTGGGACCCCTCCAACTTATGTTACATTCGACCTATAAGGTTTCGATGTAATGTAAGTGTCGACCTTTACAGTGTCTGTGAAGTGGTGTCGACCTAAGTTCGTTCGATCTTCCCGTGATCGACCAAATGACCGTATACCATTTGCCTTTTAGCTACACCATAGTCCTGTGCAGTATGAGCTAACATATATATATATATATATATATATATATATATATATATATATATATATATACTAGGTGATTCATCGCGCCCTACGGGCGCTCTTCACACCGTCGTAAGGGGCTGCGCCCCCTTAATTTGTGAACATTTGTATATGAGAAATATGGTTAGAATTGTATGTAAAATGGCCTGTATTGCAACTTGAGTTATAGGTGAAATGTGTTAAATAGAGAGCATATGATGTGGAAGGGGTGTGTATTGTTTTGTTTAATTAAAAAGCAGTTACAGAGTAAGATGTACATTGATAGTGTGGAGGGTACAGTGACATTTGTGGGTGTGGGGGGGTGTGTGCGTGTTGTTTATGTGGGTGTGCAATAGTATAGTAGGGTGTTTTTCTGAGTCAGCGGCTCCCCACTGGCGGAGGTCACGACACAGGAAAACAGGAGGCTGGGTAGTGATAGGGGTGTGTGGGCATAAGGGGGACTAAAGAGGAGGGTGGGAGATACTGTGCAGCTTCTGCCAGTGGGTGAGGGTCCATCGTGGCAGTACAGGATGGTGGCCCTTAGTCAGTGTCTCCTCCTACTGGGTGGGAGTTCAGGTGCATGAGAGCAGGAGGCTGGGCTATGAGGCATGATAGGGGCATGTGGGCAAAACAGCGTCAGCGACTCCCCAGTGGTGAAAGTTACGGTTCAGGAGAGCAGGAAGCGCTGGGTAGTGATAGGGGTGTGTGAATATACGGGGGACTAAAGAGGGGCTTAGGGGTGTCGTGAATTGCGGGAGGGGCACGGGGGGTGCCGTGAATCAAGGGAGGGGGGGGCTCAGTTGTCGGCGAATCGCGGGAGAGGGCGGGGGTCCGCAAAGCGTGGGAGGGGGCGTGAATTGCGCGAGGGGGGGTTGCGAATCGCGGGAGGGGGTGCGCGGGGGGTCCGTGAATTGCGGGAGGGGGGGGGCACGGGGCGTGATGAATCACCTAGTTGGTTATATATTCTTGTAGAAGGATGGTAGGATGTTGCTGTCATTCAGAATGCATTTACATAAACAGTAATAGTAGCAGTAAAAGGTCTGACTTAAAACACCTACAGTAAAACAGAACAGGTGTTATATATTATACAAAGAATTGGTTGATGATGTGTAGGTTGACATGCACATTGTTCATAGTTGTCACTGGAAAAAAATTGCTACACGAAAAAATCAACACAGAAAGTTCAACACATGTAAATGTTGACATAAGTGTGGCACTTCATCGGTGTCCATGTCGACACATGAGAATGAATATGAAAACATTCCAAAAAAGAAAAATAAATCTTCAAAAACTCATGTCAACCTTTTTCATTGTCGACCATAGCCGTGTCAGTGTTTTGCATGTGCCATTTAATCCTGGGGTTGCCGTGAATCGCGCGCAGGGGGTGGGGGGGGGGAGGGAGGAGGTGAGGGGTGTCCGCGAATCACGGGAGGAGGGGTCGTGGGTGGGTGCCGTGAATTGCGGGAGGGGGGGTCGTGGGGGGGGGGGTGTGTGTGGGTGCCGCGAATTGTGGGAGGTGGGGGCGCGGGGGGTTGCAGTGAATCGCGAGAGGGTGGGTCGCGGGGGCGGGGGGGTTGCCGCAATGACAGGAGGGGGGGTCAGGGGTGGGGAATCGCGGTAGGGGGGGTCGTGGGGGGGCACCGTGAACCGCGGGAGGGGGGGCCCGGGGGGTTGGCGCGAATCGTGGGAGGGGGGGTCGTGGGGTGCCGCGAATCGCAGGAGGGGGGGGGTGTCACGTGGTGGGGTCGCGAATCGCGGGAGTCACCGGGGGTGCCGCGAATTGCGGGGGGTGTGCTGCAAATCGCGGGAGGGGGGTCGCGGGGAGTGCCGCGTATTGCCACAAGAAAAAATCAACACAGAAAGTTCAACAC
The DNA here is from genome assembly GCF_055691185.1 of Crinia signifera. Classification (NCBI taxonomy): domain Eukaryota; kingdom Metazoa; phylum Chordata; class Amphibia; order Anura; family Myobatrachidae; genus Crinia; species Crinia signifera. The sequence goes on along the minus strand of NC_139225.1, from coordinate 56,831,365 downwards.
ATGTAAATGTTGACATAAGTGTGGCACTTCATCGGTGTCCATGTCGACACATGAGAATGAATATGAAAACATTCAAAAAAAGAAAAATAAATCTTCAAAAACTCATGTCAACCTTTTTCATTGTCGACCATAGCCGTGCCAGTGTTTTGCATGTGCCATTTAATCCTGGGGTTGCCGTGAATCGCGTGCGGAGGTGGGGGGGGGGAGGAGGTGAGGGGTGTCCGCGAATCACGGGAGGAGGGGTCGTGGGTGGATGCCGTGAATTGCGGGAAGGGGGGGGTCGCGGGGGGGGGGTGTGGGTGTCGGGAATTGTGGGAGTCACCGGGGGTGCCGCGAATTGCGGGGGGTGTGCTGCAAATCGCGGGGGGGGGTCGCGGGGGGTGACGCGAATCACCACAAGAAAAAATTAACACATGTAAATGTTGACATAAGTGTGGCACTTCATTGGTGTCCATGTCGACACATGAGAATGAATATGAAAACATTGAAAAAGTGAAAAATAAATCTTGTCAACCTTTTTCATTGTCGACCATAGCCATGTCAGTGTTTTGCATGTGCCATTTAATCGTGGGGATGCTGTGAATGGGGGGGGGGGGGGGGGGAGGGAGGGGGAGAGGTGCATACCTCCCAACATGACTCTCTCCTGGAGGGACACATTGCTCTGTTTCTGGACTTTCTTCTTAATTTATGGATTACCATCACCTGTGCTTAAACACCTTTCTTATCAATTACCCTGTTTAAAACAGGTGATGACAATCATAAATTAAGATGGAAGTCCACAACCCAGCGTTACAGCTCCAGACACACTTTGAGTGACAGATGTAGCCAAATATATAAGAGATATATATATATATATATATAATGTAGAATTCAAGTGAACAGCCTAATACCTAGTTCCCTCTGCAGGCCACTTCAACCCTGACTGGGTTTTGTAGCAATTAAACCACACATTTGGGGAAAACAAAAAAACATTTATTAAATGAACTTAGCAAAAAAATTATAATTCGCCATAAAAAAAGGAAGCATACAGTAGCAGCAAGAAAATGTAATAATATATAATAAAAACATGTATTGTAGACATACATAGCCACAGCAGAATCATTAGGAACACATCAGGTGGCTTCACAACAAAAGTAGAGCACCAACACTTCAAGCACAGCAGACAGTAATGGTAGCCAAAAGAGGGCAACAGGGGAACCAAACATGACATTCGAACCGAGGGCAAATGTGGGTACCCTCTGCACGGAATTGGACACAGGAAGCTGACACACACAGCTCAATGAAAGATTTGGGAAGACATAAGGGTGGAGATTAATGCGGACACAAGTTCATTTGCGGGCACGTTTGCCCCTGCCAGGCTCCTTGCCACGTGCAGCAGCTCTTCTGCCACGGCCACGGCCACGGTCAGATGGTGGGCCAGGTGGAGCACATGCTGGGGAGGGGGGGGATCGTCTTCCCCCTCTGGCAGCAGGGAGTGCTACACACAGCTCAATGAAAGATTTGGGAAGACATAAGGGTGGAGATTAATGCGGACACAAGTTCATTTGCGGGCACGTTTGCCCCTGCCAGGCTCCTTGCCACGTGCAGCAGCTCTTCTGCCACGGCCACGGCCACGGTCAGATGGTGGGCCAGGTGGAGCACATGCTGGGGAGGGGGGGGATCGTCTTCCCCCTCTGGCAGCAGGGAGTGCTGATGGTGGTAATGCACCAGAAACGGATGACATTAGGACCCTATTGCTGGCAACTAGCTCCACCATAAGCTCATTATGGTGGCGGAGGAGGTCGTTTTGCCGCAGGGCTTGATCAGCCAGCACCTGCAGGCTAGCAGCAATTGACTGCTGGGTGCCAGCCATGACCTGCTGGGCCGCAGCAATAGCCTGCAGGCTCCCAGCGATAGTCTGCTGGCTGCTGACCAAACCCTGCAACACCTCCTCGGTCCTACGCACCTGCTCTGATGCCGACTCTCCCTGCTGCACAATATTGCCAAGCACATGCCCCCACGTGGACAATTCAGCCGCGGACAGTGGCTGCTGCTGCAGGGGCCTGGTAGTGGTGGCAGGTGGCACAGACTCCTCAACCTCCTCAAGAGATTCTTGACCAAGCGGTGGGGATGCTGGTGAAAGAGAAAATTACAATTACAACACATTCCATGCAAAATTAGAACCAGCTACTTATGGCATGGCAAATAATTACCTTCAAGCACAGAAGCCATGACTTCCGCTGGGGACTCGCTCTCTATGTTGCTCACCCCCCGGACCTCCTCAACTGCAATGCAGCACTGTGCCATCTCCTCCAGGGGGGTGAGCTTCAGCTTGGATGGCATGGGGCCAGCCCCAGAGGTGTGGCTGTGTTCCCACCGCTGGGTCAATTTCTTCTTGAGGTTGCCTTTGAAGTCGTGCCACCTGCAAGCAAAGTTTACATATTAATACATGTCACTCCTCATGTTTGCTGTAGCACCCATTGCAATCTGCAACATAATACAACATGTGCCTCCTGACACCAAACTTACATTATATTAAATTTGAAAACCAACCCTTACAAGATACACTCACACTCACCCTACAATAACTATCAATTAAATGACATGGCAAACATGTCTGTGCCTCCAAGCAACGTGACCGGCCATTGACCAACTTCATCAAATATCTAATGTGAACATTACTGGTCTTGTACTGCTCAAATGTAACACACATGAACTTGCCTCTTCTTAACGTGCTCCGTCTCACGAACTTGTGGAGCCACCGCATTAATCTCCGCCGTTATGTCCTCCCAGATCTTCCATCTCCTTGTGTGTGTCAGCCGGTCCTGTGGACACTCGATCCAATCCCGTGCGCGGGTCACCAGGATGGCAAGCTCCTGCGGTTCGTATGCCATGTTTCTGGTGGTTGGTTCCTCTGTTGCCCGATTTCGGCCACGGCCACGACCACTGCCACGGCCACTGCCACGGCCACTGCCACGGCCACCTGTCGCTGTACTCGAAGTGCTGGGCAGGCTACTCTGTTGGGAAGCCACCTGCTGTGTTCCCAATGATTCTCCTGAGGCTGAAGATGGGCCAGCTACCGATTGGGTTGATGTAGAAGGCCCATCTGGCTGCTCTTCCCCCAATGGCTGGTCTGGGTTGATGGGGACATAGGTGGTGCTGGAATCCATTCTGGCAAATAGGTCCTGCAACTCCTGCTCCTCCTCAGATTGAGATGCAGACATGTGTGTTTCTGTGTGTTTCTGTAATTGGCGTACATCAGCGACACCCTGCGTTCCGTACGGCAGCGTCAACCGTGCGGCGCATAGGCCACGCCCCTAGGTGAGTAAATTTTATGGCTAAAAACCCGGGAAACTTAGTAAGTCTGATTTAGTAGGTAAATGCAGATTTGTACACCAATGACCAAATAAAACTGAGTTCAGACATGAAATGAATATGTTAATGTGGTATCCGGTCATTTGGTCGATCACGGGAAGAACAAACGAACTTAGGTCGACACCACTTCACAGACACTGTAAAGGTCAACACTTACATTACATCGAAACCTTATAGGTCGAATGTAACATAAGTTGGAGGGATCCCAGGGGTGGAGCCCTTCATGGGTGACAGTGTAATGGGTGTTTGCAGTGCTGCACAGTGCCAGGTCATTCTGGCACTTGTAGTGCCACAGTAATAACAGAGCCCGGCAAAGCGCTATCAACTAGCGTGGAATAAGCTTCTACATGTAGACGGGAGGCTGTGTGAGTTGGGGGAGTCTGGATTTAGTCAGGTATAGGGGTGCTTAGGGGTGACGTCTTTATTGGGTGCAGCTGGGGAGATGGAGGGATCCCAGTGGTGGAGCCCTTCATGGGTGACAGTGTAATGGGTGTTTGCAGCGCAGCACAGTGCCAGGTCATTCTGGCACTTGTAGTGCCACAGTAATGACAGAGCCCGGCAAAGCGCTATCAGCTAGCGTGGAATAAGCTTCTACATGTAGACGGGAGGCTGTGTGAGTTGGGGGAGTCTGGATTTAGTCAGGTATAGGGGTGCTTAGGGGTGACGTCTTTATTGGGTGCAGCTAGGGAGATGGAGGGATCCCAGTGGTGGAGCCCTTCATGGGTGACAGTGTAATGGGTGTTTGCAGCGCAGCACAGTGCCAGGTCATTCTGGCACTTGTAGTGCCACAGTAATAACAGAGCCCGGCAAAGCGCTATCAACTAGCGTGGAATAAGCTTCTACATGTAGACGGGAGGCTGTGTGACTCTATGGGGAGACTTGGGGAGTCTGCATTTAGGTGGCAATAGGTGTGCCGTATTTAATGGGTGCAGCTAGGGAGATGGAGGGATCCCAGGGGTGGAGAGCTTCATGGGTGACAGTGTAATGGGTGTTTGCAGCGCTGAGCAGTGCCAGGTCATTGTGGTACTTGTGGTGCCACAAGGGCCGGTATAAGTCTTCTTAGGCACCAAAGTAGGGAAGTATGCCTCTAGGGAAAGTGTGGGGGAGGTCTCAGAGGTTCCAGAGCAGCCTGCTGCATTAAGTACAACAGGGATCCTCCAAAGAAATCCTGGAATATTTGATAGGCAGACTTTAGCGCCCCCCGAGATCCCGGCACCCTGGGCAGCTGCCTACTGGGCGCCGCAGTCATGATAGGGCCCGGCAATGCGCTAGAGTGGAGTTGAGCTTCTAAATGTAGACGGGAGGCTGTGTGACTCTATTGGGGAGACTTGGGGAGTCTGCATTTAGCCGGCAATAGGTGTGCTGTATTTAATGGGTGCAGCTAGTGAGATGGAAGGTTCCCAGGGGTGGAGAGCTTCATGGGTGATGGTGTAATGGGGGTGGGCATCGCTAAGCAGTGCCAGGTCATTGTGGCACTTGTGGTGCCACGTCAGAATACTGCTGTACAACGTGGTTTATGTGTCAACCTATTAACGGTGAACCTTGTGTAAGGCGTCCTAAATGTGCTCAAATTATAAACAGTTGACTTTGCACTTGTCGACCTTATAGCGGCCCACCTGTTGTTGATCGACCTTGTAATTTTCGACATGGAAACGGTCGACATATTTAACGGTCAACCTAATAGCGGACGACCTAGCAATTAACGACCTCGTACTTGTCGATAAAAATGCGGTCGACCTAGATACAGGTCGACATAATAGCGGTCTACCTTTCTGCCGTAAGACCTTGCATATTTCGATCTAACTATGATGGACCATATGCTACTGTCTATCTATACACTTTCGATAAAACCCTACAGTCTGACTAACGGCTTCGTCCAAAACACCGTCGATCTAATACTCGGCGACCATATATATTACTATTAAGTTGTGTTCATTATTTGCAGTTTAAAAGTGTGTGAAAAGTGCAGCATATATGTGTGTGTTTAGTAATGTTCCATTTAAGCTGCAATGGTTCCAATTGAAGCAGTGACAAGCGTGTAATTAACAAGGAATGAGTAAAGGAGTGGATTGTATTGTGTTCACCTGACAATGGTTTCAGTGATTAGGTGTTCCGAATGCCTAGCGCATGACCGAGTGGTGTCCGCAAAGCAATACTAGCCTTTTGGACACCGCACATTTCTTGCCTTTTTGTTCGCGTGCATTCGGTGTGCTGTCCGAATGCACGCCTACCAAAATAAGTGCACTCCCCCGTGTCCACCCATGTTTCCGCCCAGTTTAGCCCACTTTAAAAACTACGCCCCTGTGTCATTCCGAATGACGCCCATAATACGCCCATATTTCACGGCGACCATGCGTGGCACATGCGCATAGTGTTCCTCGCGCTTGCGCAGACGGCTAAAAAACGGCATCCGAAAGTATAGGGAAAGTTACGCACCGATCAGAATAAGGGCCAAAATCTGGACCACTTTCTTCCCACATTCCAAGTACTCAAAGCGTCAAGACCTAGACTAATTATAATACTTAGGCCATTAATACAGGGTTTAAGTGTCATGCGTCAAAATACACACTAGTGAGAAACTTGGCAGGCAATTTTGTTCTAGTCATTTAACCCACGCCACCAGTTTGCACATTCTCTCTCATCTAGTGTGCTTAATCCTATTTATTTTTGCCTCCAATAGCTCATCTTTGTGAGCATTTTTTTGTGACCATTATTCTATTTGCAGTATGGTCATTTTGTGTATTGTCATTTATTATTATTACTATGTGTCATGCGTACTTATATTTTAGCATAAGTTCTCTAATAAAAGTTATATTTTAAAACATTCAAACCATTTCATTATACAAGTGTGCCCCAAAAACCCTTGTGTTCTCCCTTTGTCATCCTCGTGACAAAATATTTTCTCATACGCCCAACCTCGTCTGATCTTGGAAGCTAAGCAGTGTTGGGCCTGGTTAGTACTTGGGTGGGAGACCACATGGGAACACCAGGTGCTGTAGGTTTTTTTTCCCATTACTGGCAAATTTTTTTATTCTCTAGCTATTTAAATTGGAAACTTTTTTTTTTTTATTGCCAATACAGACATTTGGGAGAGGTCAAACAGACACAATAGCCATCACCTAAAGACTTACCACACTGATTCGGCCCAATTCCAACTGCTTTTGGCAGCTAAACAGTGTTGAGCCTCTTTAGTAGTTTAATTTGAGACCACCTGCTAATATTATGTCCTGTAGGTCTTTTTACATTACCAACACATGATTTTTTCAGTAAGCCAATATAGTTAGGAAACTTTTTTATTAGCTTACCTGGTTATAGAAGTAGAAGAGGGCAAAAAAGTGCCTGTATCTCACCTACAGCCATCTAACTTTGGATACGCCCAATCTCGTCTGATCTTGGAAGCTAAGCAGTGTTGGGCTTGGTTAGTACTTGGGTGGGAGACCACATGGGAACACCAGATGCTGTATGTTTTTCCCATTACTGGCAAATAGTTTTTATTCTTTAGCTTTTTAAGTTGAAAACTTTTTTTCTCTTTATTGCCAGTACAGACATTTGGAATAGGTCAAACAGACACAATAGCCATCACCTAAAAACTTACCACACTGTTTAGGCCCAATTCCAACTGCTTTTGGCAGCTAAACAGTGTTGAGCCTCTTTATTAGTTTAATTTGAGACCACCTGCTAATATCATGTCCTGTAGGTCTTTTTACATTACCAACACATGATTTTTTTCAGTAAGGCAATACAGTTAGGATACTTTTTTATTAGCTTACCTGGTTATAGAAGTAGAAGAGGGAAAAAAAGTGCTGGTATCTCACCTACATCCATACCACATTGGATACGCCCAATCTCGTCTGATCTTGGAAGCTAAGCAGTGTTGGGTCTGGTTAGTACTTGGGTAGGAGACCACATGGGAACACCAGGTGCTGTAGGTTTTTTTACCATTACTGGCAAATTGTTTTTATTCTCTTGCTATTTAAATTGGAAACTTTTTATTTTTATTGCCAATACAGACATTTGGGACAGGTCAAACAGACACAATAGCCATCACCTAAAAACATACCAAACTGTTTAGGCCCAATTCCAACTGCTTTTGGGAGCTAAACAGTGTTGAGCCTCTTTAGTAGTTTAATTTGAGACCACCTGCTAATATCATGTCCTGTAGGTCTTTTTACATTACCAACACATGATTTTTTTTCAGTAAGCTAATACAGTTAGGAAACTTTTTTATTAGCTTACCTGGTTGTAGAAGAGGGCAAAAAAGTGCTGGTATCACACCTACAGCCATACCACATTGTATACGCCCAATCTCGTCTGATCTTGGAAGCTAAGCAGTGTTGGGCTTGGTTAGTACTTGGGTGGGAGACCACATGGGAACACCAGATGCTGTAGGTTTTTCCCATTACTGGCAAATTGTTTTTATTCTCTAGCTTTTTAAGTTGGAAACTTTTTTCTCTTTATTGCCAGTACAGACATTTGAAAGAGGTCAAACAGACACAATAGCCATCACCTAAAAACTTACCACACTGTTTAGGCCCAATTCCAACTGCTTTTGGCAGCTAAACAGTGTTGAGCCTCTTTATTAGTTTAATTTGAGACCACCTGCTAATATCATGTCCTGTAGGTCTTTTTACATTACCAACACATGATTTTTTTCAGTAAGGCAATACAGTTAGGATACTTTTTTATTAGCTTACCTGGTTATAGAAGTAGAAGAGGGAAAAAAAGTGCTGGTATCTCACCTACATCCATACCACATTGGATACGCCAAATCTCGTCTGATCTTGGAAGTTAAGCAGTGTTGGGTCTGGTTAGTACTTGGGTAGGAGACCACATGGGAACACCAGGTGCTGTAGGTTTTTTACCATTAATGGCAAATTGTTTTTATTCTCTTGCTATTTAAATTGGAAACTTTTTATTTTTATTGCCAATACAGACATTTGGGACAGGTCAAACAGACACAATAGCCATCACCTAAAGACTTACCACACTGATTCGGCCCAATTCCAACTGCTTTTGGCAGCTAAACAGTGTTGAGCCTCTTTAGTAGTTTAATTTGAGACCACCTGCTAATATTATGTCCTGTAGGTCTTTTTACATTACCAACACATGATTTTTTCAGTAAGCCAATATAGTTAGGAAACTTTTTTATTAGCTTACCTGGTTATAGAAGTAGAAGAGGTCAAAAAAGTGCCTGTATCTCACCTACAGCCATCTAACATTGGATACGCCCAATCTCGTCTGATCTTGGAAGCTAAGCAGTGTTGGGCTTGGTTAGTACTTGGGTGGGAGACCACATGGGAACACCAGATGCTGTAGGTTTTTCCCATTACTGGCAAATTGTTTTTATTCTTTAGCTTTTTAAGTTGAAAACTTTTTTTCTCTTTATTGCCAGTACAGACATTTGGAATAGGTCAAACAGACACAATAGCCATCACCTAAAAACTTACCACACTGTTTAGGCCCAATTCCAACTGCTTTTGGCAGCTAAACAGTGTTGAGCCTCTTACAGAGAATACAAAAAATGAAAAACAATAAAATATACAAAACAGTACAGACCTAAGACATATAGCCGCAACAAGTACATAGTCAAATATTCAAATTGCTGTAGTACATTAACGCTAACAACCACCAAGCAATAAACGATACCTTCGTATTCCCACCCACAGTACATCTGTCAATCCTACGGGTCCCTTGACGATAGTTAGTACAACAAGTTATTATATTGTTGATTATGAGTTAAAACATATCATAATTTCTAAAAAGTGAGAAGTGATAATAAAATTAGAAAAAATAAAAAATAAAAAAGTAAATAAATAAATAAGATAGTGTATATATATTTACTGGATTTACTTATACAACGTAGTGCCTTATTGTTACAATTGAATATTAGATATATAAAACCGTGAAGAGCGCCAGGTATGCCAAATTTCGTGAAATTCATTATTCCTTTTTTTAATAGCATAATAATATTTTTCGTGTTCATAAGTTACATTAACAGTGTTCAACCACTCCTGAAAAATTGGGCCTCGATGGACCATCCAATACCGTGACAAAATTAGTTTAGCGAGTGCAGTGAGTATTAATAGCAATTGTTTTAACCCTCTATTAATTCTTACATCGGACCAAACCCCCAACAATAAGTTATAGTCTGTTAGTGCGTCACATGGGGCCCCCAGAGCTTGACACACTCCCATAATCTCCTCCCAATAACTTCGCACTTTATCACACTCCCAGAGAAGATGTCTAAAAGAGGCTCCTGCTTCCCCACACTTCGGACAGTGATCCGTAGCAGTGCCGCCCATAAGTTTCAGCTTCCTCGGAGTCAGATATGTCCTATGCAAAATATTGAATTGGACTTGCTGCACACGAATGGAATTTGAGGCGTGTTTGGGCATGGCAAGCGCCGTTTGCCAGGCTGGCTCAGTGATATTAGATATTTCCATAGACCATTTTTGCCTTAATTCGTCTAGGTTATTATCTTGGAGACTCGATAACATAAAGCTATATAGTCTGGCAAGGGAATGCCGTGCTTGTATTTTTAATAAGAAACTTTTAATGGAGTTTTCTTCTAACCATCTGGGTTGACCTTGTTGATAATTTGCTAAAGCACTTCTAATTTGTAAGTATCTATAAAACATTGGCGGTGGTAAATTAAATTCAAGTTGAAGGGCTGTGAAGGTTTTAAAGATTGCATTCTGGTAAAATTGGCCTATAGACTTGACTCCATACTGTGCCCAGAGCCTCCCCCCTTGCTGCTTATTTACCTCCTCAAGCTCTTTAATTAAGAAAATAGAGGAGTCTGGATCTATCCCCTCGCTTCCCTTCATATTACTCACTGTCTTCCAGATCTTTAATGCTTGATTCAACATTGGTGGATAATGCTTATAATTCCTGGCTGAAAGGAGGATTTGCAGAGGGGAAATCCTAGGATCAATATGTTGAATAAGCCTAATTAACTCTGGTGTTTGAGTACCCCGGTCAATCCACGTTTTGAGGTGAGCTAGTTGTGCTGCGTAGTAGTAAAGCTTAAAGTTGGGTAGGGCCAGGCCACCATTGCTGCGATCTAAACATAGAGTAGCTAGTTTGACCCTCGGGCGTCTATTATTCCAAATAAATGAGGACAGTGTACTGTTAAGTGTCTTAAAATTTTTTTCATTAATGTATACCGGGGTTTGTTGTAAAATATATAAAATCTTTGGGAGCACCACCATTTTAATCAGGTTAACACGTCCTATAACTGACAGAGGGAGTTTTGTCCAGGATCTGCATCTATGTCTCAGCTCATCCAGAGCCTGTAATAAATTATCTGTTACAAAATCCTCGGGGTTGTTTGCGATCGTGATACCCAGGTATTTAAATCTGGACACCACGGCCAGCAAGTTTTCCTCCGATTGTATTTGCTCCGGGCTAGTTAGTCCTATAGATAGCATGTGGGACTTCCCCCAGTTTACTGTCAGGCCCGATATTTCTCCAAATTGTTTTAATTGATGGAAAACTTTAGGGAGATCATTATTCGGGTCTTCTAGCCCCACTAGCAGGTCATCAGCGTATAGCAGAATGATATTTAAGTTGGAGGTTGACCCCTGGGGAGGGGGACATATACTATCTCTAAGAGCTTGTGCGAGTGGTTCAATTACTAATGAGAAGAACAGCGGAGACAAGGGACAGCCTTGTCTCGTTCCTCGATGTAGGGCAAAGGAAGATGACTTTGTACCGTTTATAACTATACTGGCTCTAGGATTGTTATATAGCACTTTCATCCATTTTATAAACTCAGACCCAACCCCCATACTCTTAAGTGTGTGCCACAGAAAGGCCCATTCGACTGTGTCAAAAGCCTTATTAATATCAAATGAGGCTATGACAGCACTCCGTCTTTCTGTTCTTATATTTTGAATATAAGTGAAAACTCTACGAAGGTTATGGGCGGTGGATTTGCCCCTCATAAACCCCGACTGGTCCGGGTGTACCAACTCATGTAGCACTTGATTCAGTCTATTTGCCATGATTTTAGCTATAATTTTCATGTCTGTTGAAAGTAAAGAAATCGGTCTATAAGAATTTACTCTTGCGGGATCTTTGTCCTTTTTTGGGATGACCACAATGGTGGCCTCAGCCATTGATTATGGTAATAGCTCATTCTGATCCATCTCCCTACATACCTCCAGAATCCTTGGTGCTAGTGGGTCCGCAAATTTTTGATATATTTCACCTGGAAGACCATCTGGTCCTGGGGCTTTGCCTCTGGGCAGAGATCGAATAACCTGATTAATCTCTTCTATAGTGAACGGTGCATTTAAAAGAGTCTGTGAATCCGGAGAAAGTTGAGGCAAGTTAATAGGGGCAAAAAAGTCTTCCAACCCTTGTTTGGAAACGTTATTACTAGAGATATAAACCTGGCTGAAATGGGCCGCAAATTCTTTTAGCACATCGGGAGTAGAAGTCAGGGACTGGCCAGATTCTGTTACAATTCTGGTTATTACGTTTGAAGGAGTATCTCTCTTGATCATATATGCTAAAGTCCTACCAACCTTATCTGAATTGGCAAAGCTCTGGTTAGCGTTAGCTCTAAGCCTTCTATAATTCACGTCTTGTAGATATTCCAACCAAGACCCCTGAGCTTTCTGCCATGCCTCCCGATCTCTATCTTCACCTGAGACTAAATAAGTGTTCTCCAGATTAGATACTCTCTCCTCCATTTCCGCAGTTTTGATCCGGTGCTGGACCTTCAAATAAGCAATTTGTTTAATAAGTATCCCTCTTAGATAAGCTTTAAAAGTGTCCCAAACACAGGAGACCGAAGCAGTTCCTTGATTGATCTCAAAAAACATTTTTGTCTCGTTAAGAATCACTTCTTGATCGATCTGAGATAGCCAAAATGGCTGCAATTTCCATGCCTTCGGGCCTTCATTTTCCTCCATAGTGCACGCCATCAGCATGGGAGAATGGTCAGATATGCCGCGAGCAGCATACTTTATGGATGAGATTTTAGGGAGCATAGTATCGGAGGTAAAGATCATGTCCAATCTGGAGAAGACCTGATGGGTGGCAGAGTAGCATGAGTACTGCCTAAGATGTGGGTTACGTTCACGCCATACATCTCTCCACCCAACCTCAGTCAAGAGATCAGCAAATTTGGAACGGTCCCTATTCATATCATGTGCGTTTTTATACCAACGATCTAGTTGGGGAGACATAATATTATTAAAGTCACCTAAACAAATTAAGTGATTGTCAGGGTATGAAAGGGAGAAAGTTATAGCGGAACGTATGACCTCATAATTAAACGGTGGAGGAATATACACTGATAAAAGTGTAACATCAACCTGATTAATTCTGCAGTCCATAAAAATGTAGCGTCCCTGAGGGTCAATTCTAGTTGATCGACAAACAAATGCAACTGATTTTTTAACAAGTAAAGAGACTCCCCTAGAGGATGATGTGAAGGGCGCATGATAATGAAAACCGATCCATGGACGCTTAAGGGCATGGGTTCTATTACTGCTCAGATGTGTTTCCTGAAGGGAGATAATATCCGCCCCCAGGTCTTTGCAATATTTAAGAACCAATGCCCTTTTAACTTTACAATTGAGGCCTCTAACATTCCACGTAAGGAATTTTACCATAATACAGAGATACTGTAGATAGTATATGTTCCTTGCTTAGTAACATAGGGTATTGTTCCATAAGTTTCACATAGCTTGAGCACAAGCGAAAATGTACGATATAGCATATGCGGCAATAAGACAGCTTACAACAATAAAAGAAAAAGAAAAAAAAAAAAGAAAAAGAAAGAAAAATAAAAAAATAACAACGTAAAACAAACAAACCCGTCCCCACCCCCCACCCTGTATTACCTAGTAGCCCAGGCATACCTTTATTCCCTACCCGCTGCTCCCCCCCCCCCTCCAGAAAAAGAAAAGAAAAGAGAGGAAAAAAAAAAGAAAAGGAAAAAATTAGCAAAATTGAAAAAAGATCCGGGCAAACAAAACACCAATAGCCACCGGGCGTGTGATCGGCTCCCCCAGCTAACAAACATGGATATACTTAATGGACTCACGCCCCCCCCCCCACCGCACCCGCCAACCTGTATCCTAACCCCCTTCTTATAGCAATGCATAAAGAATATGGGTTATAGATGCCTGATTTTTTTAATCTAAACAGTTCTGATTAGTGTTCAGTGGCAAGCTGCTTTTTCCCTGGGAAACACCCATCCAACCAGGCAGCTGCATCCTCGGGTAACAAGAAGAATTTTGTTGTTCCATTATGTTCTATGCGCAGTTTAGAGGGATAGAGCATAGAGTATTTGAGATTCAGATCTCTAAGCCTGGATTTGATCGTTTTAAACTTAGCCCTGTCTCTCTGGATTTCAGCTGGAAAGTCCGGAAAGGCTGATATCTTTTTACCCAGATGCGCGACATTCGGATTTTGTCTGGTTAGGTAGAGAATACGGTCTCGATCCCTTGCATTCAGCAGTTTGGCAATCAGAATCCGAGCAGTTCCTCCAGGAGGAAAAGGTTTTGACGGGACTTGATGGGCTCTTTCAATAGCAAACTGTGGGGAAAACGCCTCTCGGCCAAATAGCTGTATCAGCCAGTCTTGCAAAAACTTTTCAGGGTTTTCACCCTCGACTCGTTCATCAAACCCCAGAAATCTGATGTTGTTACGTCGGTTTCTCCCTTCCAGATCTGAGAGTTTATGCCTTAAATCAGACACCTGATCGGAGAGTGATTTAACCTGGATTTTTAGGGGGGCAACATTATCCTCCAAGTCTGAAATGCGATTTTCTGCTTGAGTTACTCTGTCCCTTATTTTATTCACATCGTCGTGAAGGAGCATAATGTCCGATTGGACTTTGTGTATCTGGCCCAGCAGATTTGATTCACATGTATTGATTGCTGAAAGCAGTTGTTGCAGAGTAACTTCCTCTATGCTCTCTACTGTGCCGGATTCAACAGCTTTTTTCAGAGGGGTAGTTTGGGGGGTATTAGGATGAGAGTTTGAGGAGTGCGAACTTCCCGCTTGTGTCTGTACACGGGCATATTTCTCCAAGCGAGAGGCGGCTGTACTTTGACTAGACTTGCCCATTGTAAAGAAAAAGGTGTTGACATCTTGATTGTTGACACAGTATATGGGTTGAACGTTTTTTCCCCTCAAAAGTATTCCCCACCGTAGCAATATAGTAGCACTTTAGCAAGCAGATAGTCAATAAAAGACAGGGTTCTGTTCCCCCCAAGCTTACCCCTCGCGTTGTCCGGTTTGCTGCGGATCGCAATAGGGATGCCGTCTGTATCAAAATATTGCAGTCCCAGGGTGTATACTGCTCAGCTCCGAGCAGGGTCCAGGTTCTGTGCCCGGTATCAGCAGCGTCTCTAATCCAATATGCACTGAAGGGCGGCCGCTCCCCGGCGTGGAGATCCGGACCGAATTGTGGACAGTGAGGAGGGTGACGGCAGCGTTCCCCCTTCGTCCCCGACTGGACAACACCGCTATCCCGGAAGTGCACGGGCGATGCGTCGCTTCCCCCTCAGCCGTGATGAATGCTGGGTCTGCTATCTCAGCAGCAGCGGCTGCCCAGGCACATTAGCGAGCGCCCGGCAGATCAAACTCCGGAAACCCGGCAGCACACACAACTCGCCGCGCACGGAGGTACAGTCACGGCTAGTATTTCAGGTAGGCATCGGTGCGGTGCTTGGAGGGGGGAGAAACCTGGTCGGGAGAGCCGATACTACCTCCCTCACTCACACGCCGTCGTGGCCACGCCCCAGCTCGTGTTGAGCCTCTTTATTAGTTTAATTTGAGACCACCTGCTAATATCATGTCCTGTAGGTCTTTTTACATTACCAACACATGATTTTTTTCAGTAAGGCAATACAGTTAGGATACTTTTTTATTAGCTTACCTAGTTATAGAAGTAGAAGAGGGAAAAAAAAGTGCTGGTATCTCACCTACATCCATACCACATTGGATACGCCCAATCTCGTCTGATCTTGGAAGCTAAGCAGTGTTGGGTCTGGTTAGTACTTGGGTAGGAGACCACATGGGAACACCAGGTGCTGTAGGTTTTTTACCATTACTGGCAAATTGTTTTTATTCTCTTGCTATTTAAATTGGAAACTTTTTATTTTTATTGCCAATACAGAAATTTGGGACAGGTCAAACAGACACAATAGCCATCACCTAAAAACTTACCAAACTGTTTAGGCCCAATTCCAACTGCTTTTGGGAGCTAAACAGTGTTGAGCCTCTTTAGTAGTTTAATTTGAGACCACCTGCTAATATCATGTCCTGTAGGTCTTTTTACATTACCAACACATGATTTTTTTTCAGTAAGCTAATACAGTTAGGAAACTTTTTTAATAGCTTACCTGGTTATAGAAGTAGAAGAGGGCAAAAAAGTGCTGGTATCACACCTACAGCCATACCACATTGTATACGCCCAATCTCGTCTGATCTTGGAAGCTAAGCAGTGTTGGGCTTGGTTAGTACTTGGGTGGGAGACCACATGGGAACACCAGATGCTGTAGGTTTTTCCCATTACTGGCAAATTGTTTTTATTCTCTAGCTTTTTAAGTTGGAAACTTTTTTCTCTTTATTGCCAGTACAGACATTTGAAAGAGGTCAAACAGACACAATAGCCATCACCTAAAAACTTACCACACTGTTTAGGCCCAATTCCAACTGCTTTTGGCAGCTAAACAGTGTTGAGCCTCTTTATTAGTTTAATTTGAGACCACCTGCTAATATCATGTCCTGTAGGTCTTTTTACATTACCAACACATGATTTTTTTCAGTAAGGCAATACAGTTAGGATACTTTTTTATTAGCTTACCTGGTTATAGAAGTAGAAGAGGGAAAAAAAGTGCTGGCATCTCACCTACATCCATACCACATTGGATACGCCAAATCTCGTCTGATCTTGGAAGTTAAGCAGTGTTGGGTCTGGTTAGTACTTGGGTAGGAGACCACATGGGAACACCAGGTGCTGTAGGTTTTTTACCATTAATGGCAAATTGTTTTTATTCTCTTGCTATTTAAATTGGAAACTTTTTATTTTTATTGCCAATACAGACATTTGGGACAGGTCAAACAGACACAATAGCCATCACCTAAAAACTTACCAAACTGTTTAGGCCCAATTCCAACTGCTTTTGGGAGCTAAACAGTGTTGAGCCTCTTTATTAGTTTAATTTGAGACCACCTGCTAATATCATGTCCTGTAGGTCTTTTTACATTACCAACACATGATTTTTTTCAGTAAGCCAATACAGTTAGGAAACTTTTTTATTAGCTTACCTGGTTATAGAAGTAGAAGAGGGCAAAAAAGTGCTGGTATCACACCTACAGCCATACCACATTGTATACGCCCAATCTCGTCTGATCTTGGAAGCTAAGCAGCGTTGGGCCTGGTTAGTACTTGGGTGGGAGACCACATGGAAACACCAGGTGCTGTAGCTTTTTTCCCATTAATGGCAAATTGTTTTTACTCTCTTGCTATTTAAATTGGAAACTTTTTATTTTTATTGCCAATACAGACATTTGGGACAGGTCAAACAGACATAATAGCCATCACCTAAAGACTTACCACACTGTTTCGGCCCAATTCCATTTGCTTTTGGCAGCTAAACAGTGTTGAGCCTCTTTAGTAGTTTAATTTGAGACCACCTGCTAATATTATGTCCTGTAGGTCTTTTTACATTACCAACACATGATTTTTTTCAGTAAGCCAATGCAGTTAGGAAACTTTTTTATTAGCTTACCTGGTTATAGAAGTAAAAGAGGGCAAAAAGTGCCGGTATCTCACCTACAGCCATACCACATTGGTTATGCCCAATCTCATCTGATCTTGGAAGCTAAGCAGTGATGGGTCTGGTTAGTACTTGGGTGAGTGACCACATGGGAACACCAGGTGCTGTAGGTTTTTTCCCATTACTGGCAAATTGTTTTTATTCTCTAGCTATTTAAATTGGAAACTTTTTCTTTTATTGCCAATACAGACATTTGGCAGAGGTCAAACAGACACAATAGCCATCACCTAAAGACTTACCACACTGTTTAGGCCCAATTCCAATTGCTATTGGCAGCTAAACAGTGTTGAGCCTCTTTAGTAGTTTAATTTGAGACCACCTGCTAATATTATGTCCTGTAGGTCTTTTTACATTACCAACACATGATTTTTTTCAGTAAGCCAATACAGTTAGGAAACTTTTTTATTAGCTTACCTGGTTATAGCAGTAGAAGAGGGCAAAAAAGTGCCTGTATCTCACCTACAGCCATACCACATTGGATACGCCCAATCTCGTCTGATCTTGAAAGCTAAGCAGTGATGGGCCTGGTTAGTACTTGGGTGGGTGACCACATGGGAACACCAGGTGCTGTAGGTTTTTTCCCATTACTGGCAAATTGTTTTTATTCTCTAGCTATTTAAATTGGAAACTTTTTCTTTTTATTGCCGATACAGACATTTGGGAGAGGTCAAACAGACACAATAGCCATCACCTAAAAACTTACCACACTGTTTAGGCCCTATTCCAACTGCTTTTGGGAGCTAAACAGTGTTGAGCCTCTTTAGTAGTTTAATTTGAGACCACCTGCTAATATCAGGTCCTGTAGGTCTTTTTACATTACCAACACATGATTTTTTTCAGTAAGCCAATATTGTTAGGAAACTTTTTTATTAGCTTACCTGGTTATAGAAGTAGAAGAGGGCAAAAAAGTGCCTGTATCTCACCTACAGCAATACCACATTGGATACGCCCAGTCTCGTCTGATCTTGGAAGCTAAGCAGTGTTGGGCCTGGTTAGTACTTGGGTGGGAGACCACATGGGAACACCAGGTGCTGTAGGTTTTTCCCATTACTGGCAAATTGTTTTTATTCTCTTGCTATTTAAATTGGAAACTTTTTATTTTTATTGCCAATACAGACATTTGGGACAGGTCAAACAGACACAATAACCATCACCTAAAAACTTACCACACTGTTTAGGCCCAATTCCAACTGCTTTTGGGAGCTAAACAGTGTTGAGCCTCTTTAGTAGTTTAATTTGAGACCACCTGCTAATATCATGTCCTGTAGGTCTTTTTACTTTACCAACACATGATTTTTTTTCAGTAAGCCAATATAGTTAGTAAACTTTTTATTAGCTTACCTGGTTATAGAAGTAGAAGAGGGCAAAAAAGTGCCTGTATCTCACCTACAGCCATACCACATTGGATACGCCCAATCTCGTCTGATCTTGGAAGCTAAGCAGTGTTGGTCCTGGTTAGTACTTGGGTGGGAGACCACATGGGAACACCAGGTGCTGTAGGTTTTTCCCATTACTGGCAAATTGTTTTTATTCTCTAGCTTTTTAAATTGGAAACTTTTTTCTCTTTATTGACAGTACAGACATTTGGAAGAGGTCAAACAGACACAATAGCCATCACCTAAAAACTTACCACACTGTTTAGGCCCAATTCCAACTGCTTTTGGCAGCTAAACAGTGTTGAGCCTCTTTAGTAGTTTAATTTGAGACCACCTGCTAATATGATGTCCTGTAGGTCTTTTTACATTACCAACACATGATTTTTTTCAGTAAGGCAATACAGTTAGGAAACTTTTTTATTAGCTTACCTGGTTATAGAAGTAGAAGAGGCCAAAAAAGTGCCCGTATCTCACCTTCAGCCATACCACATTGGATGCGCCCAATCTCGTCTGATCTTGGAAGCTAAGCAGTGTTGGGCCTGGTTAGTACTTGGGTGGGAGACCACATGGGAACACCAGGTGCTGTAGGTTTTTTCCCATTAATGGCAAATTGTTTTTATTCTCTTGCTATTTAAATTGGAAACTTTTTATTTTTATTGCCAATACAGACATTTGGGACAGGTCAAACAGACACAATAGCCATCACCTAAAAACTTACCACACTGTTTAGGCCCAATTCCAACTGCTTTTGGGAGCTAAACAGTGTTGAGCCTCTTTAGTAGTTTAATTTGAGACCACCTGCTAATATCATGTCCTGTAGGTCTTTTTACATTACCAACACATGATTTTTTTCAGTAAGCCAATATAGTTAGGAAACTTTTTTATTAGCTTACCTAATTATAGAAGTAGAAGAGGGCAAAAAAGTACCTGTATCTCACCTACAGCCATACCACATTGGATAAGCCCAATCTCGTCTGATCTTGGAAGCTAAGCAGTGTTGGGCCTGGTTAGTACTTGGGTTAGAGACCACATCGGAACACCAGGTGCTGTAGGTTTTTCCCATTACTGGCAAATTGTTTTTATTCTCTAGCTTTTTAAATTGGAAACTTTTTTCTCTTTATTGACAGTACAGAAATTTGGAAGAGGTCAAACAGACACAATAGCCATCACCAAAAAACTTGCCACACTGTTTAGGCCCAATTCCAACTGCTTTTGGCAGCTAAACAGTGTTGAGCCTCTTTAGTAGTTTAATTTGAGACCACCTGCTAATATCATGTCCTGTAGGTCTTTTTACATTACCAACACATGATTTTTTTCAGTAAGGCAATACAGTTAGGAAACTTTTTTATTAGCTTACCTGGTTATAGAAGTAGAAGAGGGCAAAAAAGTGCCGGTATCTCACCTACAGCCATACCACATTTTATACGCCCAATCTCGTCTGATCTTGGAAGCTAAGCAGTGTTGAGCCTGGTTAGTACTTGGGTGGGAGACCACATGGGAGCACCAGGTGCTGTAGGTTTTTTCCCATTAATGGCAAATTGTTTTTATTCTCTTGCTATTTAAATTGGAAACTTTTTATGTTTATTGCCAATACAGACATTTGGGACAGGTCAAACAGACACAATAGCCATCACCTAAAAACTTACCACACTGTTTAGGCCCAATTCCAACTGCTTTTGGGAGCTAAACAGTGTTGAGCCTCTTTAGTAGTTTAATTTGAGACCACCTGCTAATATCAGGTCCTGTAGGTATTTTTACATTACCAACACATGATTTTTTTCAGTAAGCCAATATAGTTAGGAAACTTTTTTATTAGCTTACCTGGTTATAGAAGTAGAAGAGGGCAAAAAATTGCCTGTATCTCACCTACAGCAATACCACATTGGATACGCCCAATCTCGTCTGATCTTGGAAGCTAAGCAGTGTTGGGCCTGGTTAGTACTTGGGTGGGAGACCACATGGGAACACCAGGTGCTGTAGGTTTTTCCCATTACTGGCAAATTGTTTTTATTCTCTAGCTTTTTAAATTGGAAACTTTTTTCTCTTTATTGACAGTACAGACATTTGGAAGAGGTCAAACAGACACAATAGCCATCACCTAAAAACTTACCACACTGTTTAGGCCCAATTCCAACTGCTTTTGGCAGCTAAACAGTGTTGAGCCTCTTTAGTAGTTTAATTTGAGACCACCTGCTAATATCATGTCCTGTAGGTCTTTTTACATTACCAACACATGATTTTTTTCAGTAAGGCAATACAGTTAGGAAACTTTTTTATTAGCTTACCTGGTCTTAGAAGTAGAAGAGGGCAAAAAAGTGCCGGTATCTCACCTACAGCCATACCACATTGGATACGCCCAATCTCATCTGATCTTGGAAGCTAAGCAGTGTTGGGCCTGGTTAGTACTTGGGTGGGAGACCACAGGGGAACACCAGGTGCTGTAGGTTTTTTCCCATTAATGGCAAATTGTTTTTATTCTCTTGCTATTTAAATTGGAAACTTTTTATTTTTATTGCCAATACAGACATTTGGGACAGGTCAAACAGACACAATAGCCATCATCTAAAAACTTACCACACTGTTTAGGCCCAATTCCAACTGCTTTTGGGAGCTAAACAGTGTTAAACCTCTTTAGTAGTTTAATTTGAGACCACCTGCTAATATCAGGTCCTGTAGGTCTTTTTACATTACCAACACATGATTTTTTTCAGTAAGCCAATATTGTTAGGAAACTTTTTTATTAGCTTACCTGGTTATAGAAGTAGAAGAGGGCAAAAAAGTGCCTGTATCTCACCTACAGCAATACCACATTGGATACGCCCAGTCTCGTCTGATCTTGGAAGCTAAGCAGTGTTGGGCCTGGTTAGTACTTGGGTGGGAGACCACATGGGAACACCAGGTGCTGTAGGTTTTTCCCATTACTGGCAAATTGTTTTTATTCTCTTGCTATTTAAATTGGAAACTTTTTATTTTTATTGCCAATACAGACATTTGGGACAGGTCAAACAGACACAATAGCCATCACCTAAAAACTTACCACACTGTTTAGGCCCAATTCCAACTGCTTTTGGGAGCTAAACAGTGTTGAGCCTCTTTAGTAGTTTAATTTGAGACCACCTGCTAATATCATGTCCTGTAGGTCTTTTTACTTTACCAACACATGATTTTTTTTCAGTAAGCCAATATAGTTAGTAAACTTTTTATTAGCTTACCTGGTTATAGAAGTAGAAGAGGGCAAAAAAGTGCCTGTATCTCACCTACAGCCATACCACATTGGATACGCCCAATCTCGTCTGATCTTGGAAGCTAAGCAGTGTTGGTCCTGGTTAGTACTTGGGTGGGAGACCACATGGGAACACCAGGTGCTGTAGGTTTTTCCCATTACTGGCAAATTGTTTTTATTCTCTTGCTATTTAAATTGGAAACTTTTTATTTTTATTGCCAATACAGACATTTGGGACAGGTCAAACAGACACAATAGCCATCACCTAAAAACTTACCACACTGTTTAGGCCCAATTCCAACTGCTTTTGGCAGCTAAACAGTGTTGAGCCTCTTTAGTAGTTTAATTTGAGACCACCTGCTAATATGATGTCCTGTAGGTCTTTTTACATTACCAACACATGATTTTTTTCAGTAAGGCAATACAGTTAGGAAACTTTTTTATTAGCTTACCTGGTTATAGAAGTAGAAGAGGCCAAAAAAGTGCCCGTATCTCACCTTCAGCCATACCACATTGGATGCGCCCAATCTCGTCTGATCTTGGAAGCTAAGCAGTGTTGGGCCTGGTTAGTACTTGGGTGGGAGACCACATGGGAACACCAGGTGCTGTAGGTTTTTTCCCATTAATGGCAAATTGTTTTTATTCTCTTGCTATTTAAATTGGAAACTTTTTATTTTTATTGCCAATACAGACATTTGGGACAGGTCAAACAGACACAATAGCCATCACCTAAAAACTTACCACACTGTTTAGGCCCAATTCCAACTGCTTTTGGGAGCTAAACAGTGTTGAGCCTCTTTAGTAGTTTAATTTGAGACCACCTGCTAATATCATGTCCTGTAGGTCTTTTTACATTACCAACACATGATTTTTTTCAGTAAGCCAATATAGTTAGGAAACTTTTTTATTAGCTTACCTGGTTATAGAAGTAGAAGAGGGCAAAAAAGTACCTGTATCTCACCTACAGCCATACCACATTGGATAAGCCCAATCTCGTCTGATCTTGGAAGCTAAGCAGTGTTGGGCCTGGTTAGTACTTGGGTGGGAGACCACATGGGAACACCAGGTGCTTTCGGTTTTTCCCATTACTGGCAAATTGTTTTTATTCTCTAGCTTTTTAAATTGGAAACTTTTTTCTCTTTATTGACAGTACAGAAATTTGGAAGAGGTCAAACAGACACAATAGCCATCACCAAAAAACTTGCCACACTGTTTAGGCCCAATTCCAACTGCTTTTGGCAGCTAAACAGTGTTGAGCCTCTTTAGTAGTTTAATTTGAGACCACCTGCTAATATCATGTCCTGTAGGTCTTTTTACATTACCAACACATGATTTTTTTCAGTAAGGCAATACAGTTAGGAAACTTTTTTATTAGCTTACCTGGTTATAGAAGTAGAAGAGGGCAAAAAAGTGCCGGTATCTCACCTACAGCCATACCACATTTTATACGCCCAATCTCGTCTGATCTTGGAAGCTAAGCAGTGTTGAGCCTGGTTAGTACTTGGGTGGGAGACCACATGGGAGCACCAGGTGCTGTAGGTTTTTTCCCATTAATGGCAAATTGTTTTTATTCTCTTGCTATTTAAATTGGAAACTTTTTATGTTTATTGCCAATACAGACATTTGGGACAGGTCAAACAGACACAATAGCCATCACCTAAAAACTTACCACACTGTTTAGGCCCAATTCCAACTGCTTTTGGGAGCTAAACAGTGTTGAGCCTCTTTAGTAGTTTAATTTGAGACCACCTGCTAATATCAGGTCCTGTAGGTCTTTTTACATTACCAACACATGATTTTTTTCAGTAAGCCAATATAGTTAGGAAACTTTTTTATTAGCTTACCTGGTTATAGAAGTAGAAGAGGGCAAAAAATTGCCTGTATCTCACCTACAGCAATACCACATTGGATACGCCCAATCTCGTCTGATCTTGGAAGCTAAGCAGTGTTGGGCCTGGTTAGTACTTGGGTGGGAGACCACATGGGAACACCAGGTGCTGTAGGTTTTTCCCATTACTGGCAAATTGTTTTTATTCTCTAGCTTTTTAAATTGGAAACTTTTTTCTCTTTATTGACAGTACAGACATTTGGAAGAGGTCAAACAGACACAATAGCCATCACCTAAAAACTTACCACACTGTTTAGGCCCAATTCCAACTGCTTTTGGCAGCTAAACAGTGTTGAGCCTCTTTAGTAGTTTAATTTGAGACCACCTGCTAATATCATGTCCTGTAGGTCTTTTTACATTACCAACACATGATTTTTTTCAGTAAGGCAATACAGTTAGGAAACTTTTTTATTAGCTTACCTGGTCTTAGAAGTAGAAGAGGGCAAAAAAGTGCCGGTATCTCACCTACAGCCATACCACATTGGATACGCCCAATCTCATCTGATCTTGGAAGCTAAGCAGTGTTGGGCCTGGTTAGTACTTGGGTGGGAGACCACAGGGGAACACCAGGTGCTGTAGGTTTTTTCCCATTAATGGCAAATTGTTTTTATTCTCTTGCTATTTAAATTGGAAACTTTTTATTTTTATTGCCAATACAGACATTTGGGACAGGTCAAACAGACACAATAGCCATCATCTAAAAACTTACCACACTGTTTAGGCCCAATTCCAACTGCTTTTGGGAGCTAAACAGTGTTAAACCTCTTTAGTAGTTTAATTTGAGACCACCTGCTAATATCATGTCCTGTAGGTCTTTTTACATTACCAACACATGATTTTTTTCAGTAAGCCAATATAGTTAGGAAACTTTTTATTAGCTTACCTGGTTATAGAAGTAGAAGAGGGCAAAAAAGTGCCTGTATCTCACCTTCAGCCATACCACATTGGATACTCCCAATCTCGTCTGATCTTGGAAGCTAAGCAGTGTTGGGCCTGGTTAGTACTTGGGTGGGAGACCACATGGGAACACCAGGTGCTGTAGGTTTTTTCCCATTAATGGCAAATTGTTTTTATTCTCTAGCTATTTAAATTGGAAACTTTTTATTTTTATTGCCAATACAGACATTTGGGACAGGTCAAACAGACACAATAGCCATCACCTAAAAACTTACCACACTGTTTAGGCCCAATTCCAACTGCTTTTGGGAGCTAAACAGTGTTGAGCCTCTTTAGTAGTTTAATTTGAGACCACCTGCTAATATCATGTCCTGTAGGTCTTTTTACATTACCAACACATGATTTTTTTCAGTAAGCCAATATAGTTAGGAAACTTTTTTATTAGCTTACCTGGTTATAGAAGTAGAAGAGGGCAAAAAAGTACCTGTATCTCACCTACAGCCATACCACATTGGATACGCCCAATCTCGTCTGATCTTGGAAGCTAAGCAGTGTTGGGCCTGGTTAGTACTTGGGTGGGAGACCACATGGGAACACCAGGTGCTGTAGGTTTTTCCCATTACTGGCAAATTGTTTTAATTCTCTAGCTTTTTAAATTGGAAACTTTTTTTCTCTTTATTGACAGTACAGACATTTGGAAGAGGTCAAACAGACACAATAGCCATCACCTAAAAATTTACCACACTGTTTAGGCCCAATTCCAACTTCTTTTGGCAGCTAAACAGTGTTGAGCCTCTTTAGTAGTTTAATTTGAGACCACCTGCTAATATCATGTCTTGTAGGTCTTTTTACATTACCAACACATGATTTTTTTCAGTAAGGCAATACAGTTAGGAAACTTTTTTATTAGCTTACATGGTTATAGAAGTAGAAGAGGGCAAAAAAGTGCCAAAATCTCACCTACAGCCATACCACATTGGATACGCCCAATCTCTTCTGATCTTGGAAGCTAAGCAGTGTTGGGCCTGGTTAGTACTTGGGTGGGAGACCACATGGGAACACCAGGTGCTGTAGTTTTTTTTACCATTAATGGCAAATTGTTTTAATTCTCTTGCTATTTAAATTGGAAACTTTTTATTTTTATTGCCAATACAGACATTTGGGACAGGTCAAACAGACACAATAGCCATCACCTAAAAACTTACCACACTGTTTAGGCCCAATTCCAACTGCTTTTGGGAGCTAAACAGTGTTGAGCCTCTTTAGTAGTTTAATTTGAGACCACCTGCTAATATCATGTCCTGTAGGTCTTTTTACATTACCAACACCTGATTTTTTTCAGTAAGCCAATATAGTTAGGAAACTTTTTTATTAGCTTACCTGGTTATAGAAGTAGAAGAGGGCAAAAAAGTACCTGTATCTCACCTACAGCCATACCACATTGGATACGCCCAATCTCGTCTGATCTTGGAAGCTAAGCAGTGTTGGGCCTGGTTAGTACTTGGGTGGGAGACCACATGGGAACACCAGGTGCTGTAGGTTTTTCCCATTACTGGCAAATTGTTTTTATTCTCTAGATTTTTAAATTGGAAACTTTTTTTTCTTTATTGACAGTACAGACATTTGGAAGAGGTCAAACAGACACAATAGCCATCACCTAAAAACTTACCACACTGTTTAGGCCCAATTCCAACTTCTTTTGGCAGCTAAACAGTGTTGAGACTCTTTAGTAGTTTAATTTGAGACCACCTGCTAATATCATGTCCTGTAGGTCTTTTTACATTACCAACACATGATTTTTTTAAGTAAGGCAATACAGTTAGGAAACTTTTTTATTAGTTTACCTGGTTATAGAAGTAGAAGAGGGCAAAAAAGAGCAGATATTTCACCTACAGCCATACCACATTGGATACGCCCAATCTCGTCTGATCTTGGAAGCTAAGCAGTGTTGGGCCTGGTTAGTACTTGGGTGGGAGACCACATGGGAAAACCAGGTGCTGTAGGTTTTTTCCCATTAATGGCAAATTGTTTTTATTCTCTTGCTATTTAAATTGGAAACTTTTTATTTTTATTGCCAATACAGACATTTGGGACAGGTCAAACAGACACAATAGCCATCACCTAAAAACTTACCACACTGTTTAGGCCCAATTCCAACTGCTTTTGGGAGTTAAACAGTGTTGAGCCTCTTTAGTAGTTTAATTTGAGACCACCTGCTAATATCATGTCCTGTAGGTCTTTTTACATTACCAACACCTGATTTTTTTCAGTAAGCCAATATAGTTATTCAACTTTTTTATTAGCTTACCTGGTTATAGAAGTAGAAGAGGGCAAAAAAGTGCTGGTATCTCACCTACAGCCATACCACATTGGATACGCCCAATCTCGTCTGATCTTGGAAGCTAAGCAGTGTTGGGCCTTGTTAGTACTTGGGTGGGAGACCACATGGGAACACCAGGTGCTGTAGGTTTTTTCCCATTAATGGCAAATTGTTTTTATTCTCTTGCTATTTAAATTGGAAACTTTTTATTTTTATTGCCAATACAGACATTTGGGACAGGTCAAACAGACACAATAGCCATCACCTAAAAACTTACCACACTGTTTAGGCCCAATTCCAACTGCTTTTGGCAGCTAAACAGTGTTGATCCTCTTTAGTAGTTTAATTTGAGACCACCTGCTAATATCATGTCCTGTAGGTCTTTTTACATTACCAACACATGATTTTTTTCAGTAAGGCAATACAGTTAGGAAACTTTTTTATTAGCTTACCTGGTTATAGAAGTAGAAGAGGGCAAAAAAGTGTCCTGATCTCACCCACAGCCATACCACATTGGATACGCCTGATCTTGGAAGCTAAGCAGTGTTGGGCCTGGTTAGTACTTGGGTGGGAGACCACACGGGAACACCAGGTGCTGTAGGTTTTTCCCATTACTGGCAAATTGTTTTTATTCTCTAGCTTTTTAAATTTTAAACTTTTTTCTCTTTATTGACAGTACAGACATTTGGAAGAGGTCAAACAGACACAATAGCCATCACCTAAAAACTTACCACACTGCTTAGGCCCAATTCCAACTGCTTTTGGGAGCTAAACAGTGTTGAGCCTCTTTAGTAGTTTAATTTGAGACCACCTGCTAATATCATGTCCTGTAGGTCTTTTTACATTACCAACACATGATTTTTTTCAGTAAGACAATGCAGTTATGAAACTTTTTTATTAGCTTACCTGGTTATAGAAGTAGAAGAGGGCAAAAAAGTGCCTGTATCTCACCTACAGCCATACCACATTGGATACGCCCAATCTCGTCTGATCTTGGAAGCTAAGCATTGTTGGGCCTGGTTAGTACTTGGGTGGGAGACCACACGGGAACACCAGGTGCTGTAGGTTTTTCCCATTACTGGCAAATTGTTTTTATTCTCTAGCTTTTTAAATTTTAAACTTTTTTCTCTTTATTGACAGTACAGACATTTGGAAGAGGTCAAACAGACACAATAGCCATCACCTAAAAACTTACCACACTGCTTAGGCCCAATTCCAACTGCTTTTGGGAGCTAAACAGTGTTGAGCCTCTTTAGTAGTTTAATTTGAGACCACCTGCTAATATCATGTCCTGTAGGTCTTTTTACATTACCAACACATGATTTTTTTCAGTAAGACAATACAGTTATGAAACTTTTTTATTAGCTTACCTGGTTATAGAAGTAGAAGAGGGCAAAAAAGTGCCTGTATCTCACCTACAGCCATACCACATTGGATACGCCCAATCTCATCTGATCTTGGAAGCTAAGCAGTGTTGGGCCTGGTTAGTACTTGGGTGGGAGACCACATGGGAACACCAGGTGCTGTAGGTTTTTTCCCATTAATGGCAAATTGTTTTTATTCTCTTGCTATTTAAATTGGAAACTTTTTATTTTTATTGCCAATACAGACATTTGGGAGAGGTCAAACAGACACAATAGCCATCACCTAAAAACTTACCACACTGTTTAGGACCAATTCCAACTGCTTTTGGGAGCTAAACAGTGTTGAGCCTCTTTAGTAGTTTAATTTGAGACCACCTGCTAATATCATGTCCTGTAGGTCTTTTTACATTACCAACACATGATTTTTTTCAGTAAGCCAATATAGTTAGGAAACTTTTTTATTAGCTTACCTGGTTATAGAAGTAGAAGAGGGCAAAAAAGTGCCTGGATCTCACCTACAGCCATACCACATTGGATACGCCCAATCTCGTCTGATCTTGGAAGCTAAGCAGTGTTGGGCCTGGTTAGTACTTGGGTGGGAGACCACATGGGAACACCAGGTGCTGTAGGTTTTTCCCATTACTGGCAAATATTTTTTTATTCTCTAGCTTTTTAAATTGGAAACTTTTTTCTCTTTATTGACAGTACAGACATTTGGAAGAGGTCAAACAGACACAATAGCCGTCACCTAAAAACTTACCACACTGTTTAGGCCCAATTCCAACTTTTTTTGGCAGCTAAACAGTGTTGAGCCTCTTTAGTAGTTTAATTTGAGACCACCTGCTAATATCATGTCCTGTAGGTCTTTTTACATTACCAACACATGATTTTTTTCAGTAAGCCAATATAGTTAGGAAACTTTTTTATTAGCTTACCTGGTTATAGAAGTAGAAGATGGCAAAAAAGTGCCTGTATCTCACCTACAGCCATACTACATTGGATACGCCCAATCTCGTCTGATCTTGGAAGCTAAGCAGTGTTGGGCCTTGTTAGTACTTGGGTGGGGGACCACATGGGAACACCAGGTGCTTTCGGTTTTTCCCATTAATGGCAAATTGTTTTTAGTCTCTAGCTTTTTAAATTGGAAACTTTTTTCTCTTTATTGACAGTACAGACATTTGGAAGAGGTCAAACAGACACAATAGCCATCACCTAAAAACTTACCACACTGTTTAGGCCCAATTCCAACTGCTTTTGGCAGCTAAACAGTGTTGAGCCTCTTTAGTAGTTTAATTTGAGACCACCTGCTAATATCATGTCCTGTAGGTCTTTTTACATTACCAACACATGATTTTTTTCAGTAAGCCAATATAGTTAGGAAACTTTTTTATTAGCTTACCTGGTTATAGAAGTAGAAGAGGGCAAAAAAGTGCCTGGATCTCACCTACAGCCATACCACATTGGATACGCCCAATCTCGTCTGATCTTGGAAGCTAAGCAGTGTTGGGCCTGGTTAGTACTTGGGTGGGAGACCACATGGGAACACCAGGTGCTGTAGGTTTTTCCCATTACTGGCAAATTGTTTTTATTCTCTAGCTTTTTAAATTGGAAACTTTTTTCTCTTTATTGACAGTACAGACATTTGGAAGAGGTCAAACAGACACAATAGCCGTCACCTAAAAACTTACCACACTGTTTAGGCCCAATTCCAACTTTTTTTGGCAACTAAACAGTGTTGAGCCTCTTTAGTAGTTTAATTTGAGACCACCTGCTAATATCATGTCCTGTAGGTCTTTTTACATTACCAACACATGATTTTTTTCAGTAAGCCAATATAGTTAGGAAACTTTTTTATTAGCTTACCTGGTTATAGAAGTAGAAGATGGCAAAAAAGTGCCTGTATCTCACCTACAGCCATACCACATTGGATACGCCCAATCTCGTCTGATCTTGGAAGCTAAGCAGTGTTGGGGCTTGTTAGTACTTGGGTGGGAGACCACATGGGAACACCAGGTGCTTTCGGTTTTTCCCATTACTGGCAAATTGTTTTTAGTCTCTAGCTTTTTAAATTGGAAACTTTTTTCTCTTTATTGACAGTACAGACATTTGGAAGAGGTCAAACAGACACAATAGCCATCACCTAAAAACTTACCACACTGTTTAGGCCCAATTCCAACTGCTTTTGACAGCTAAACAGTGTTGAGCCTCTTTAGTAGTTTAATTTGAGACCACCTGCTAATATCATGTCCTGTAGGTCTTTTTACATTACCAACACATGATTTTTTTCAGTAAGCCAATATAGTTAGGAAACTTTTTTATTAGCTTACCTGGTTATAGAAGTAGAAGAGGGCAAAAAAGTGCCTGTATCTCACCTACAGCCATACCACATTGGATACGCCCAATCTCGTCTGATCTTGGAAGCTAAGCAGTGTTGGGCCTGGTTAGTACTTGGGTGGGAGACCACATGGGAACACCAGGTGCTGTAGGTTTTTCCCATTACTGGCAAATTGTTTTTATTCTCTAGCTTTTTAAATTGGAAACTTTTTTCTCTTTATTGACAGTACAGACATTTGGAAGAGGTCAAACAGACACAATAGCCGTCACCTAAAAACTTACCACACTGTTTAGGCCCAATTCCAACTTTTTTTGGCAGCTAAACAGTGTTGAGCCTCTTTAGTAGTTTAATTTGAGACCACCTGCTAATATCATGTCCTGTAGGTCTTTTTACATTGCCAACACATGATTTTTTTCAGTAAGCCAATATAGTTAGGAAACTTTTTTATTAGCTTACCTGGTTATAGAAGTAGAAGATGGCAAAAAAGTGCCTGTATCTCACCTACAGCCATACCACATTGGATACGCCCAATCTCGTCTGATCTTGGAAGCTAAGCAGTGTTGGGCCTTGTTAGTACTTGGGTGGGAGACCACATGGGAACACCAGGTGCTTTCGGTTTTTCCCATTACTGGCAAATTGTTTTTAGTCTCTAGCTTTTTAAATTGGAAACTTTTTTCTCTTTATTGACAGTACAGACATTTGGAAGAGGTCAAACAGACACAATAGCCATCACCTAAAAACTTACCACACTGTTTAGGCCCAATTCCAACTGCTTTTGACAGCTAAACAGTGTTGAGCCTCTTTAGTAGTTTAATTTGAGACCACCTGCTAATATCATGTCCTGTAGGTCTTTTTACATTACCAACACATGATTTTTTTCAGTAAGCCAATATAGTTAGGAAACTTTTTTATTAGCTTACCTGGTTATAG
The DNA here is from genome assembly GCF_055691185.1 of Crinia signifera. Taxonomy (NCBI): domain Eukaryota; kingdom Metazoa; phylum Chordata; class Amphibia; order Anura; family Myobatrachidae; genus Crinia; species Crinia signifera. The sequence continues at coordinate 56,799,870 of NC_139225.1, read as the reverse complement.
AAGTAGAAGAGGGCAAAAAAGTGCCTGTATCTCACCTACAGCCATACCACATTGGATACGCCCAATCTCGTCTGATCTTGGAAGCTAAGCAGTGTTGGGCCTGGTTAGTACTTGGGTGGGAGACCACATGGGAACACCAGGTGCTGTAGGTTTTTCCCATTACTGGCAAATTGTTTTTATTCTCTAGCTTTTTAAATTGGAAACTTTTTTCTCTTTATTGACAGTACAGACATTTGGAAGAGGTCAAACAGACACAATAGCCGTCACCTAAAAACTTACCACACTGTTTAGGCCCAATTCCAACTGCTTTTGGCAGCTAAACAGTGTTGATCCTCTTTAGTAGTTTAATTTGAGACCACCTGCTAATATCATGTCCTGTAGGTCTTTTTACATTACCAACACATGATTTTTTTCAGTAAGGCAATACAGTTAGGAAACTTTTTTATTAGCTTACCTGGTTATAGAAGTAGAAGAGGGCAAAAAAGTGCCTGGATCTCACCTACAGCCATACCACATTGGATACGCCCAATCTCGTCTGATCTTGGAAGCTAAGCAGTGTTGGGCCTGGTTAGTACTTGGGTGGGAGACCACATGGGAACACCAGGTGTTGTAGGTTTTTCCCATTACTGGCAAATATTTTTTTATTCTCTAGCTTTTTAAATTGGAAACTTTTTTCTCTTTATTGACAGTACAGACATTTGGAAGAGGTCAAACAGACACAATAGCCGTCACCTAAAAACTTACCACACTGTTTAGGCCCAATTCCAACTTTTTTTGGCAGCTAAACAGTGTTGAGCCTCTTTAGTAGTTTAATTTGAGACCACCTGCTAATATCATGTCCTGTAGGTCTTTTTACATTACCAACACATGATTTTTTTCAGTAAGCCAATATAGTTAGGAAACTTTTTTATTAGCTTACCTGGTTATAGAAGTAGAAGATGGCAAAAAAGTGCCTGTATCTCACCTACAGCCATACTACATTGGATACGCCCAATCTCGTCTGATCTTGGAAGCTAAGCAGTGTTGGGCCTTGTTAGTACTTGGGTGGGGGACCACATGGGAACACCAGGTGCTTTCGGTTTTTCCCATTAATGGCAAATTGTTTTTAGTCTCTAGCTTTTTAAATTGGAAACTTTTTTCTCTTTATTGACAGTACAGACATTTGGAAGAGGTCAAACAGACACAATAGCCGTCACCTAAAAACTTACCACACTGTTTAGGCCCAATTCCAACTGCTTTTGGCAGCTAAACAGTGTTGAGCCTCTTTAGTAGTTTAATTTGAGACCACCTGCTAATATCATGTCCTGTAGGTCTTTTTACATTACCAACACATGATTTTTTTCAGTAAGCCAATATAGTTAGGAAACTTTTTTATTAGCTTACCTGGTTATAGAAGTAGAAGAGGGCAAAAAAGTGCCTGGATCTCACCTACAGCCATACCACATTGGATACGCCCAATCTCGTCTGATCTTGGAAGCTAAGCAGTGTTGGGCCTGGTTAGTACTTGGGTGGGAGACCACATGGGAACACCAGGTGCTGTAGGTTTTTCCCATTACTGGCAAATTGTTTTTATTCTCTAGCTTTTTAAATTACAAACTTTTTTCTCTTTATTGACAGTACAGACATTTGGAAGAGGTCAAACAGACACAATAGCCGTCACCTAAAAACTTACCACACTGTTTAGGCCCAATTCCAACTTTTTTTGGCAACTAAACAGTGTTGAGCCTCTTTAGTAGTTTAATTTGAGACCACCTGCTAATATCATGTCCTGTAGGTCTTTTTACATTACCAACACATGATTTTTTTCAGTAAGCCAATATAGTTAGGAAACTTTTTTATTAGCTTACCTGGTTATAGAAGTAGAAGATGGCAAAAAAGTGCCTGTATCTCACCTACAGCCATACCACATTGGATACGCCCAATCTCGTCTGATCTTGGAAGCTAAGCAGTGTTGGGCCTTGTTAGTACTTGGGTGGGAGACCACATGGGAACACCAGGTGCTTTCGGTTTTTCCCATTACTGGCAAATTGTTTTTAGTCTCTAGCTTTTTAAATTGGAAACTTTTTTCTCTTTATTGACAGTACAGACATTTGGAAGAGGTCAAACAGACACAATAGCCATCACCTAAAAACTTACCACACTGTTTAGGCCCAATTCCAACTGCTTTTGACAGCTAAACAGTGTTGAGCCTCTTTAGTAGTTTAATTTGAGACCACCTGCTAATATCATGTCCTGTAGGTCTTTTTACATTACCAACACATGATTTTTTTCAGTAAGCCAATATAGTTAGGAAACTTTTTTATTAGCTTACCTGGTTATAGAAGTAGAAGAGGGCAAAAAAGTGCCTGTATCTCACCTACAGCCATACCACATTGGATACGCCCAATCTCGTCTGATCTTGGAAGCTAAGCAGTGTTGGGCCTGGTTAGTACTTGGGTGGGAGACCACATGGGAACACCAGGTGCTGTAGGTTTTTCCCATTACTGGCAAATTGTTTTTATTCTCTAGCTTTTTAAATTGGAAACTTTTTTCTCTTTATTGACAGTACAGACATTTGGAAGAGGTCAAACAGACACAATAGCCGTCACCTAAAAACTTACCACACTGTTTAGGCCCAATTCCAACTTTTTTTGGCAGCTAAACAGTGTTGAGCCTCTTTAGTAGTTTAATTTGAGACCACCTGCTAATATCATGTCCTGTAGGTCTTTTTACATTACCAACACATGATTTTTTTCAGTAAGCCAATATAGTTAGGAAACTTTTTTATTAGCTTACCTGGTTATAGAAGTAGAAGATGGCAAAAAAGTGCCTGTATCTCACCTACAGCCATACCACATTGGATACGCCCAATCTCGTCTGATCTTGGAAGCTAAGCAGTGTTGGGCCTTGTTAGTACTTGGGTGGGAGACCACATGGGAACACCAGGTGCTTTCGGTTTTTCCCATTACTGGCAAATTGTTTTTAGTCTCTAGCTTTTTAAATTGGAAACTTTTTTCTCTTTATTGACAGTACAGACATTTGGAAGAGGTCAAACAGACACAATAGCCATCACCTAAAAACTTACCACACTCTTTAGGCCCAATTCCAACTGCTTTTGGCAGCTAAACAGTGTTGAGCCTCTTTAGTAGTTTAATTTGAGACCACCTGCTAATATCATGTCCTGTAGGTCTTTTTACATTATCAACACATGAGTTTTTTCAGTAAGCCAATATAGTTAGGAAACTTTTTTATTAGCTTACCTGGTTATAGAAGTAGAAGAGGGCAAAAAAGTGCCGGTATCTCACCTACAGCCATACCACATTGGATACGCCCAATCTCGTCTGATCTTGGAAGCTAAGCAGTGTTGGGCCTGGTTAGTACTTGGGTGGGAGACCACATGGGAACACCAGGTGCTGTAGGTTTTTCCCATTACTGGCAAATTGTTTTTATTCTCTAGCTTTTTAAATTGGAAACTTTTTTCTCTTTATTGACAGTACAGACATTTGGAAGAGGTCAAACAGACACAATAGCCATCACCTAAAAACTTACCACACTGTTTAGGCCCAATTCCAACTGCTTTTGGCAGCTAAACAGTGTTGATCCTCTTTAGTAGTTTAATTTGAGACCACCTGCTAATATCATGTCCTGTAGGTCTTTTTACATTACCAACACATGATTTTTTTCAGTAAGGCAATACAGTTAGGAAACTTTTTTATTAGCTTACCTGGTTATAGAAGTAGAAGAGGGCAAAAAAGTGTCCGGATCTCACCCACAGCCATACCACATTGGATACGCCCAATCTCGTCTGATCTTGGAAGCTAAGCAGTGTTGGGCCTGGTTAGTACTTGGGTGGGAGACCACATGGGAACACCAGGTGCTGTATGTTTTTTCCCATTAATGGCAAATTATTTTTATTCTCTTGCTATTTAAATTGGAAACTTTTTATTTTTATTGCCAATACAGACATTTGGGACAGGTCAAACAGACACAATAGCCATCACCTAAAAACTTACCACACTGTTTAGGCCCAATTCCAACTGCTTTTGGGAGCTAAACAGTGTTGAGCCTCTTTAGTAGTTTAATTTGAGACCACCTGCTAACATCATGTCCTGTAGGTCTTTTTACATTACCAACACATGATTTTTTTCAGTAAGCCAATATAGTTAGGAAACTTTTTTATTAGCTTACCTGGTTATAGAAGTAGAAGAGGGCAAAAAAGTGCCTGTATTTCACCTACAGCCATACCACATTGGATACGCCGAATCTCGTCTGATCTTGGAAGCTAAGCAGTGTTGGGCCTGGTTAGTACTTGGTTGGGAGACCACACGGGAACACCAGGTGCTGTAGGTTTTTCCCATTACTGGCAAATTGTTTTTATTCTCTAGCTTTTTAAATTTTAAACTTTTTTCTCTTTATTGACAGTACAGACATTTGGAAGAGGTCAAACAGACACAATAGCCATCACCTAAAAACTTACCACACTGCTTAGGCCCAATTCCAACTGCTTTTGGGAGCTAAACAGTGTTGAGCCTCTTTAGTAGTTTAATTTGAGACCACCTGCTAATATCATGTCCTGTAGGTCTTTTTACATTACCAACACATGATTTTTTTCAGTAAGGCAATACAGTTAGGAAACTTTTTTATTAGCTTACCTGGTTATAGAAGTAGAAGAGGGCAAAAAAGTGCCTGGATATCACCTACAGCAATACCACATTGGATACGCCCAATCTCGTCTGATCTTGGAAGCTAAGCAGTGTTGGGCCTGGTTAGTACTTGGGTGGGAGACCACATGGGAACACTAGGTGCTGTAGGTTTTTTCCCATTAATGGCAAATTGTTTTTATTCTCTTGCTATTTAAATTGGAAACTTTTTATTTTTATTGCCAATACAGACATTTGGGAGAGGTCAAACAGACACAATAGCCATCACCTAAAAACTTACCACACTGTTTAGGCCCAATTCCAACTGCTTTTGGGAGCTAAACAGTGTTGAGCCTCTTTAGTAGTTTAATTTGAGACCACCTGCTAATATCATGTCCTGTAGGTCTTTTTACATTACCAACACATGATTTTTTTCAGTAAGCCAATATAGTTAGGAAACTTTTTTATTAGCTTACCTGGTTATAGAAGTAGAAGAGGGCAAAAAAGTGCTTGTATCTCACCTACAGCCATACCACATTGGATACGCCCAATCTCATCTGATCTTGGAAGCTAAGCAGTGTTGGGCCTGGTTAGTACTTGGGTGGGAGACCACATGGGAACACCAGGTGCTGTAGGTTTTTACCATTACTGGCAAATTGTTTTTATTCTCTAGCTTTTTAAATTGGAAACTTTTTTCTCTTTATTGACAGTACAGACATTTGGAAGAGGTCAAACAGACACAATAGCCATCACCTAAAAACTTACCACACTGTTTAGGCCCAATTCCAACTTTTTTTGGCAGCTAAAAAGTGTTGAGCCTCTTTAGTAGTTTAATTTGAGACCACCTGCTAATATCATGTCCTGTAGGTCATTTTATACTTTACCAACACATGATTTTTTTCAGTAAGCCAATATAGTTAGGAAACTTTTTTATTAGCTTACCTGGTTATAGAAGTAGAAGATGGCAAAAAAGTGCCTGTATCTCACCTACAGCCATACCACATTGGATACGCCCAATATCGTCTGATCTTGGAAGCTAAGCAGTGTTGGGCCTTGTTAGTACTTGGGTGGGAGACCACATGGGAACACCAGGTGCTTTCGGTTTTTCCCATTACTGGCAAATTGTTTTTAGTCTCTAGCTTTTTAAATTGGAAACTTTTTTCTCTTTATTGACAGTACAGACATTTGGAAGAGGTCAAACAGACACAATAGCCATCACCTAAAAACTTACCACACTGTTTAGGCCCAATTCCAACTGCTTTTGGCAGCTAAACAGTGTTGAGCCTCTTTAGTAGTTTAATTTGAGACCACCTGCTAATATCATGTCCTGTAGGTCTTTTTACATTACCAACACATGATTTTTTTCAGTAAGCCAATATAGTTAGGAAACTTTTTTATTAGCTTACCTGGTTATAGAAGTAGAAGAGGGCAAAAAAGTGCCTGTATCTCACCTACAGCCATACCACATTGGATACGCCCAATCTCGTCTGATTTTGGAAGCTAAGCAGTGTTGGGCCTGGTTAGTACTTGGGTGGGAGACCACATGGGAACACCAGGTGCTGTAGGTTTTTCCCATTACTGGCAAATTGTTTTTATTCTCTAGCTTTTTAAATTGGAAACTTTTTTCTCTTTATTGACAGTACAGACATTTGGAAGAGGTCAAACAGACACAATAGCCGTCACCTAAAAACTTACCACACTGTTTAGGCCCAATTCCAACTTTTTTTGGCAGCTAAACAGTGTTGAGCCTCTTTAGTAGTTTAATTTGAGACCACCTGCTAATGTCATGTCCTGTAGGTCTTTTTACATTACCAACACATGATTTTTTTCAGTAAGCCAATATAGTTAGGAAACTTTTTTATTAGCTTACCTGGTTATAGAAGTAGAAGATGGCAAAAAAGTGCCTGTATCTCACCTACAGCCATACCACATTGGATACGCCCAATCTCATCTGATCTTGGAAGCTAAGCAGTGTTGGGCCTTGTTAGTACTTGGGTGGGAGACCACATGGGAACACCAGGTGCTTTCGGTTTTTCCCATTACTGGCAAATTGTTTTTAGTCTCTAGCTTTTTAAATTGGAAACTTTTTTCTCTTTATTGACAGTACAGACATTTGGAAGAGGTCAAACAGACACAATAGCCATCACCTAAAAACTTACCACACTGTTTAGGCCCAATTCCAACTGCTTTTGGCAGCTAAACAGTGTTGAGCCTCTTTAGTAGTTTAATTTGAGACCACCTGCTAATATCATGTCCTGTAGGTCTTTTTACATTACCAACACATGATTTTTTTCAGTAAGCCAATATAGTTAGGAAACTTTTTTATTAGCTTACCTGGTTATAGAAGTAGAAGAGGGCAAAAAAGTGCCTGTATCTCACCTACAGCCATACCACATTGGATACGCCCAATCTCGTCTGATTTTGGAAGCTAAGCAGTGTTGGGCCTGGTTAGTACTTGGGTGGGAGACCACATGGGAACACCAGGTGCTGTAGGTTTTTCCCATTACTGGCAAATTGTTTTTATTCTCTAGCTTTTTAAATTGGAAACTTTTTTCTCTTTATTGACAGTACAGACATTTGGAAGAGGTCAAACAGACACAATAGCCGTCACCTAAAAACTTACCACACTGTTTAGGCCCAATTCCAACTTTTTTTGGCAGCTAAACAGTGTTGAGCCTCTTTAGTAGTTTAATTTGAGACCACCTGCTAATGTCATGTCCTGTAGGTCTTTTTACATTACCAACACATGATTTTTTTCAGTAAGCCAATATAGTTAGGAAACTTTTTTATTAGCTTACCTGGTTATAGAAGTAGAAGATGGCAAAAAAGTGCCTGTATCTCACCTACAGCCATACCACATTGGATACGCCCAATCTCATCTGATCTTGGAAGCTAAGCAGTGTTGGGCCTTGTTAGTACTTGGGTGGGAGACCACATGGGAACACCAGGTGCTTTCGGTTTTTCCCATTACTGGCAAATTGTTTTTAGTCTCTAGCTTTTTAAATTGGAAACTTTTTTCTCTTTATTGACAGTACAGACATTTGGAAGAGGTCAAACAGACACAATAGCCATCACCTAAAAACTTACCACACTCTTTAGGCCCAATTCCAACTGCTTTTGGCAGCTAAACAGTGTTGAGCCTCTTTAGTAGTTTAATTTGAGACCACCTGCTAATATCATGTCCTGTAGGTCTTTTTACATTATCAACACATGATTTTTTTTCAGTAAGCCAATATAGTTAGGAAACTTTTTTATTAGCTTACCTGGTTATAGAAGTAGAAGAGGGCAAAAAAGTGCCGGTATCTCACCTACAGCCGTACCACATTGGATACGCCCAATCTCGTCTGATCTTGGAAGCTAAGCAGTGTTGGGCCTGGTTAGTACTTGGGTGGGAGACCACATGGGAACACCAGGTGCTGTAGGTTTTTCCCATTACTGGCAAATTGTTTTTATTCTCTAGCTTTTTAAATTGGAAACTTTTTTCTCTTTATTGACAGTACAGACATTTGGAAGAGGTCAAACAGACACAATAGCCATCACCTAAAAACTTACCACACTGCTTAGGCCCAATTCCAACTGCTTTTGGCAGCTAAACAGTGTTGATCCTCTTTAGTAGTTTAATTTGAGACCACCTGCTAATATCATGTCCTGTAGGTCTTTTTACATTACCAACACATGATTTTTTTCAGTAAGGCAATACAGTTAGGAAACTTTTTTATTAGCTTACCTGGTTATAGAAGTAGAAGAGGGCAAAAAAGTGTACGGATCTCACCCACAGCCATACCACATTGGATACGCCCAATCTCGTCTGATCTTGGAAGTTAAGCAGTGTTGGGCCTGGTTAGTACTTGGGTGGGAGACCACATGGGAACACCAGGTGCTGTAGGTTTTTTCCCATTAATGGCAAATTGTTTTTATTCTCTTGCTATTTAAATTGGAAACTTTTTATTTTTATTGCCAATACAGACATTTGGGACAGGTCAAACAGACACAATAGCCATCACCTAAAAACTTACCACACTGTTTAGGCCCAATTCCAACTGCTTTTGGGAGCTAAACAGTGTTGAGCCTCTTTAGTAGTTTAATTTGAGACCACCTGCTAATATCATGTCCTGTAGGTCTTTTTACATTACCAACACATGATTTTTTTCAGTAAGCCAATATAGTTAGGAAACTTTTTTATTAGCTTACCTGGTTATAGAAGTAGAAGAGGGCAAAAAAGTGCTTGTATCTAACCTACAGCCATACCACATTGGATACGCCCAATCTCGTCTGATCTTGGAAGCTAAGCAGTGTTGGGCCTGGTTAGTACTTGGGTGGGAGACCACATGGGAACACCAGGTGCTGTATGTTTTTACCATTACTGGCAAATTGTTTTTATTCTCTAGCTTTTTTAATTGGAAACTTTTTTCTCTTTATTGACAGTACAGACATTTGGAAGAGGTCAAACAGACACAATAGCCATCACCTAAAAACTTACCACACTGTTTAGGCCCAATTCCAACTTTTTTTGGCAGCTAAAACGTGTTGAGCCTCTTTAGTAGTTTAATTTGAGACCACCTGCTAATATCATGTCCTGTAGGTCATTTTATACTTTACCAACACATGATTTTTTTCAGTAAGCCAATATAGTTAGGAAACTTTTTTATTAGCTTACCTGGTTATAGAAGTAGAAGATGGCAAAAAAGTGCCTGTATCTCACCTACAGCCATACCACATTGGATACACCCAATCTCGTCTGATCTTGGAAGCTAAGCAGTGTTGGGCCTTGTTAGTACTTGGGTGGGAGACCACATGGGAACACCAGGTGCTTTCGGTTTTTCCCATTACTGGCAAATTGTTTTTAGTCTCTAGCTTTTTAAATTGGAAACTTTTTTCTCTTTATTGACAGTACAGACATTTGGAAGAGGTCAAACAGACACAATAGCCATTACCTAAAAACTTACCACACTGTTTAGGCCCAATTCCAACTGCTTTTGGCAGCTAAACAGTGTTGAGCCTCTTTAGTAGTTTAATTTGAGACCACCTGCTAATATCATGTCCTGTAGGTCTTTTTACATTACCAACACATGATTTTTTTCAGTAAGCCAATATAGTTAGGAAACTTTTTTATTAGCTTACCTGGTTATAGAAGTAGAAGAGGGCAAAAAAGTGCCTGTATCTCACCTACAGCCATACCACATTGGATACGCCCAATCTCGTCTGATCTTGGAAGCTAAGCAGTGTTGGGCCTGGTTAGTACTTGGGTGGGAGACCACATGGGAACACCAGGTGCTGTAGGTTTTTCCCATTACTGGCAAATTGTTTTTATTCTCTAGCTTTTTAAATTGGAAACTTTTTTCTCTTTATTGACAGTACAGACATTTGGAAGAGGTCAAACAGACACAATAGCCGTCACCTAAAAACTTACCACACTGTTTAGGCCCAATTCCAACTTTTTTTGGCAGCTAAACAGTGTTGAGCCTCTATCCAGCCTGGGTTGGAGGACCTTGTTAAAGTCCCCCAAGCAAATCACTAAATTTTCTGGGAACAACGTCGCAAATTCCACCGCCAGTCTCACCACGTCGTAGGAGAATGGGGGTGGGATATACACAGTCATAATACAGAACCGCACATGCTCAATAGCACATTCCAAAAATATAAATCTACCCCCCTGGTCGATCTTAACACATCCTACTTCAAGAACCACAGTTTTTTTAATAAGAATCGCTACCCCACGGGAGGAGGAGGAGAAGGGGGCCTGGAAGATATGTCCAATCCATGGACGTTTTATGGATCCCGCCCGTTCCTTCGTCAAGTGGGTCTCTTGTAAACATATTATATCAGCCTCAAGGCCCTTACACTGCTTCATCACAAGAGCTCTTTTAATCTTGCAGTTCAGGCCTCTAACATTCCAGGTCAAGAATTTAACCATTTAGAATACATCAAACATGTTACTCCTGCCTGTGCCCGTGTCAGCTCCTCTACAACAAGACCCACTTGCCCCCTTGGGCCCGGCCCGCCATGACTGGCACCGTAAGAGCCACCTAGCAGAGGTTTTATAATTCAGGCGGCCATGACTAGAAACATACAAAAAAAAACAAAAACACTTACACCACAATAAATACACAAACCCCTCCCCCTTCCCCCCCCCCCACCCTGTATACCCAACCCCCCTGGTATACCTATAACCCTACACCCCCTCCACCACATACCCCAACCCTATCACAAATACATGCGGCCCTGGGGCAATTTACTAATGACCACCAAAGAAGCCCGCCCCCCCCTCCCACCACACCACTCCACAACTCTCAGAATTTATATATATAACGGTGGGCGAGAGCTATCAGCAAGACAAAGAAGAAAATGAAAAAAAAGGGAAAAAAATTAAATATGTAAACAACAGTCATGCGAATAGCTCTCGACCGAAGATCAAAAGCCCTGTTACACTACACAGGAAAAGCTCCTTCAAAATATTTAATCGAAACATAATTCATAGCGCCCCTGCGAAGTGCGCCCAGACCCTACACGCTCTACCATGCAGCCATGGACGCATCACGCAGGGGCCCCGTTATCAGTCTAAGCATAGACAAGTCATTAAGAAGATAGTATATAGCAGTGTCAAAATAGGAGTATATATGCATCAAGACACAAAAAAATAATTTGTCATAACAAAAACACATCAAGGATAAATCACCGTCGTAATAATAGTTCACGACCGCCCATCCGAAACCCTGTTATTTTTCACAGGCAATATATCAAAAAGCATGTATAATCGAGGCATACTGCAAGATGCCCATATGGGGTGTGCCCGGGGCCCAGCAAACTTTGCCATAATGCCACGCCCACACACCACAGGGCCCTCTATACAGGTCTATGCATAAAACAAATCTAAGAATACAATATATGGCGATGACCATATACGACAGTCATGCTTCAGACCACTGGACCAACTGATATCAACATGCTAAGACCTGTTTCTTTCCAGGATAGGTAACATCTAACCACCTGGCCGCCTCCCCGGGAGTGAAGAAAAATTTCGTAGCCCCATCCGCCACAACTCTCAATTTGGACGGATAGAGCATGGAATATTTTAATTCCAGCTCCCGCAGGCGAATTTTAACATCCCTAAATTTGGCCCGATCCTTCTGGATTTCTAAGGGAAAGTCCGGGAAGGCAGCAATCCTACTGCCGTTATATGCAAAGTCCTCCTTGTCCCTGGACAACCTTAAGACCGTATCCCGGTCTTTAAAATTTAGGAATTTAGCAATAAGAGTCCGATGAGGACCTCCCGGAGGGGGGGCCCGCCCGGGGACCCGATGGGCCCGCTCAATGGCAAACTGAGCCGAAAAGGCCTTATCCCCAAAGATCTGTAGCAACCAATCTGTCAGAAATTTCTCTGGGGATGCCCCCTCTACTCTCTCTTCAAACCCCAGGAAACGAATATTATTCCGTCGAAGACGGCCTTCCATGTCCGACAATTTATACCGTATTTCAGAGATTTGGCCGCTCATGGCTTTAACCTGGGACTGTAATGGGCCAACCAGATCTTCTACACCTGATATTCTAGTCTCGGCCTCAGTTACTCTCTCACGCAGAAGTTGAGCATCGTTCCTCAGCAAGGAGATATCAGACTGGACCTTGCTAATCTGTTCACCCAGACGGGTCTCACACGTATTGATAGCCTCAAGCACTTGTTGCAGCGTGACTTCAGGGACCCCCGGGGTTGTACTATCTTTGGTAGGGGTAGATAGCGGAGTGCTAGCATGCAACTGAGAACTGTTCCCCGCCTGAGAGCGAGCATACTTCTCCAATCTCGCGGCAGCGGCTGTCTGGCCCGTTTTCCCCATTTTTGCCTTTGACACAATCCCTTGAGATTTTCCCTCCCCTTACTCAAAGTATTATTTTGGAGAGCCTAAACCAAGGTCACCACACTCACAGCTCCGGCCAAGGGTCCCCTTCAAAAAGAGAAGAGAAGAAAAAAAAAAAAAACACGAAAGTCTCCGGCTCAATCCGCCATGCCCCCCAATTCATGCAGCAGTCCAGAAAAAAAAAAAAAAAAAAAAAAAACTCCAACCTCACTCCCGGCCAAACTGGTGCTGTACTGGTACTGTCGGGCCCTACAGTTAATTATAGGCCCAGGGACACTCGCAATTCATCTGTAACAGACACTGAAGTTCTCTAAAGGAGATAACTTGCTCCCAACTGCCACCCAGCTCTTTGAGATATAAATATACAGCGAGGCGGAGGTACCTTCTTACAGACAATAGACTCCGGTGTCTGCGCCTCACACCCGCAGGCTCCCGGGGTCTCTTGAACAGGCAAAGGGGGCAGCCCACGTCCGCTGCGACTCTCACCCGCAGGCAGCCGCTGGCGGTCCACACGCGCCCCTCCGTCTCCACTCACCGGAAGGCTCCCTTGCGGGCAACACAGCGCTAGATACCTGCTCTCACCAGGCGTCGCAGCCCCTCTATCCAGTGACCGGGGGGCGGGAAAAACAGACGGGGATGATCGGCCTGCTATACCCCAGACCAACGTTCTCTCCTGCGGCACGTGTCTCTGCACGTCACAGCGCTGGGCGCCCGCTCTCACCGGGCGTCCCAGTCCTTCTGTCCGGAGGTCCAGGGGGAGAAGGGTAAGCGGGAAGGAACAGCCCGCTGAAGCCCAGACCAGAATCCTCTCCTTCGCCTCACGTCACCGCGCGTCACAGCGCTGGGCGCCCGCTCCCACCGGGCGTCACAGCCCTTCCGTCAAACGGCACTGAGGCAGGGAGACAGGCGGGGGAAAGACAGCCAACTATAACCCGGATCCAAGTCTCTCCTTCACTGGCGGTAAGGCAAGGTGTCGCCGGGTATCATAGTAGTTTACAGGGCTTGTATCCAGTAGTATCAACTACTAAAACGGAGCAGTCTCCATTCACGTGGAGTGATGAGTGCGGAGGAGGACAGGCGCGCGCTCTCACTCACGTCCTGCCGTGATCACGCCCCCACCATGATAGATGGAATAGGTCCGAGAAGGATATAGATAGAGAAGGCAATAGGTTTTCTGAGTTCATTGAAGAAATTGGGTGGAAAGACCCCTGGCGGATGAGGAATCCCGAGGCTCAGCAGTTTTCGTGCTATTCCCCCTCCCATAGATCGTTTTCTCGGATCGATCTGATTCTTGTATCAGACCTAGCCCTTACTAAGATTAGGCATGTTGACTATAGAGCACGTGGGATATCGGACCACTCCCCGGTGATAATGGAATTGGATCTAGAGACCCCGTTAGGGTTTAAATATTGGAAATTACAGGCCTATTGGTTGGAGCAATTGGGTGATCCGGGCGGGTTTGAAACCATTATTGAGGAGTTCTTTGCGGGTAATGATGGGTCCGCCTCTAATAACTGTGTGTGGGACGCCTTTAAGGCCTATTTGAGAGGGGTTGTGATCAAAAAGATAGCATTTTTAAAAACATCTAATCGTAAACTAGCAAAAGAATTAGAGGCCAAAATGACTCACTATGAGAATGTATTTCTACAGGTGAAAACTGATGTTGCCAGGTCTGAGTGGCTGGGTGCCCAGAAAGAGTGGGTAGAATATCTTCAAGGGGCGACATGTCGCAGGCTGGGGTTTGGGGCACACAAGTGGTATGCAAACTCTGACCGCACTGGGAAATTCCTGGCCCATTTAATGAAGCAGGAGAACCCCCATAACACTATTTCGATGATTGAACTATCAAACGGTGATAAAGTAACTAAAACCCCGGGTATAACGGAGCTCTTCTCCACACATCTGGAGGATGTATATAGGTCCAAACTTAATCGGAATATCGGGGAAATCGAGGACTATTTGTCCCGGTTAGCTCTCCCTCGCTTAGAGCCCGCTTCACGGGATTGTTTGGAGGCTCCTCTGCTATTAGAGGAGGTTAAGGTGGCGGTTAATTCTTTCCCAGGGGGCAAAGCCCCCGGTCTGGATGGCCTCCCTGGGGAGGTGTATCAAAAATTTATAGGAAAGCTAGGCCCGCGCCTCCTGAAAGTATTTCAACAGATGGAACAAGAAGAAAGTATCCCTCAGTCAATGGCTGAAGCCGTAATTATCATGATCCCTAAAAGTGGTAAGAACCCTAATCGGGTGGACTCATACAGGCCTATTTCTTTAATAACGGCGGATGCAAAGATATATGCCAAGATTTTGGCAACCAGACTTCAGACAGTAATACATCAAGTGGTCCACCCGGACCAGACTGGGTTTATGGTGGGTAAATCCACCATGATTAATTTAAGAAGGGCTTATACCTATCTTCAGTGGGTACAGTTGGTGGGGACGGACGCCTTGCTCGCGTCTTTTGACGCGAACAAGGCGTTCGACTCAGTTGAATGGCCTTTTTTGTGGGGGGTGCTGCGGGCGTTGGGGTTTGGCGAAAGGTTTATTAAACGGATATCATTGTTATATCAGGATCCTAAGGCCAGAGTGTCAATTAATGGACATACCTCTCCCCTTTTCTCTCTCTCCAGAGGCACGCGCCAAGGCTGTCCCCTGTCCCCTCTGCTGTTTGCAGTGGTGGTGGAGCCCTTGGCTTGCGCCCTGCGGGCGACATTGGGGGGAGGGATTCGGGGAAATGGGCCCTGTAGGAACTTAGTTTCGTTATATGCGGACGATTTACTGGTGGGGCTGGCGGATCCCGGTGACTTGCCGGGAGTGATAAAGTTAATTCAGGACTTTGGGGGATACTCTGGCCTCACTATGAATTGGGGGAAATCTAATTTTATCTGGTTAGGGGAAAATGCAGGGACTAGGTCAATGCCAATTGTTCAGTTAAAGCAGGTGGAGAAATTTAGATATTTGGGAATAGTGGTAGCAAGAGACTCAGCCGACTTTATCTCTGATAACCTTATCCCTTTTATTCATGACTTAAAAACAAAATGTAGAAGTTGGGCACGACTCCAGATTTCACAAATTGGCCGGGTGAACCTGGTCAAGATGGCTATTTTGCCCAAGTTTCTGTATATTGCTCAACATGCCCCTGTTTTCATAAAGGACGAACACTTTCGGAAAATCAGGAGTATTGTTTCTTCCTTTATATGGAGAGAAAAACGCCCAAGAGTCAGATTAGAGATCCTCTCCCGGGATAGGGAAAGGGGTGGCTTGGCTCTCCCTGACTTTAAGCTTTATTATAATAATTATAATTTGAGACCACCTGCTAATATCATGTCCTGTAGGTCTTTTTACATTACCAACACATGATTTTTTTCAGTAAGGCAATACAGTTATGGGTACTTGTGAGTTAACTGGGCGCCCGATTTCTAAATCGGGTTGGATCGGGCACATCGCATCGCATCGCATGCGACCATCGGATGCGATGCGATGCGATGCGATGACCCGATTTTTCCATAGGAATCAATGTTAAAATGGACTGAGTCCATTTTAACATGGAATTCAATGGGAAAAGGGGTCCTTTTCATACCCCTACTATCCAAGTGGGCATGGAGTTGGATATAAACCTGTGGCGAGCGTAGCGAGCCACCGAGCCCGAAGCGTGGCGAGCGTAGCGAGCCCCGCGAGGGGACACAGAATACCGTCCCCTCGCGGGGCTCGCTTCGCTCGCCACGCTTCGGGCTCGGTGGCTCGCTACGCTCGCCACAGGTTTATGTCCAACTCCATGCCCACTTGGATAGTAGGGGTATGAAAAGGACCCCTTCTCCCATTGAATTCCATGTTAAAATGGACTCAGTCCATTTTAACATTGATTCCTATGGAAAAATCGGGTCATCGCATCCGATGGTCGCATGCGATGCGATGCGATGCGATGCGATATCGCATCGCATCGCATCTGATTGTATGCCTTAACTTAAGGCATACAATCAAAAAATCGGGCGCCCAGATAACTCATAAGTACCCAGTTATGAAACTTTTTTATTAGCTTACCTGGTTATGAAGTAGAAGAGGGCAAAAAAGTGCCTGGATCTCACTTACAGCAATACCACATTGGATATGCCCAATCTCGTCTGATCTTGGAAGCTAAGCAGCGTTGGGCCTGGTTAGTACTTGGGTGGGAGACCACATGGGAACACCAGGTGCTGTAGGTTTTTTCCCATTAATGGCAAATTGTTTTTATTCTCTTGCTATTTAAATTGGAAACTTTTTATTTTTATTGCCAATACAGACATTTGGGAGAGGTCAAACAGACACAATAGACATCACCTAAAAACTTACCACACTGTTTAGGCCCAATTCCAACTGCTTTTGGGAGCTAAACAGTGTTGAGCCTCTTTAGTAGTTTAATTTGAGACCACCTGCTAATATCATGTCCTGTAGGTCTTTTTACATTACCAACACATGATTTTTTTCAGTAAGCCAATATAGTTAGGAAACTTTTTTATTAGCTTACCTGGTTATAGAAGTAGAAGAGGGCAAAAAAGTGCTTGTATCTCACCTACAGCCATACCACATTGGATACGCCCAATCTCGTCTGATCTTGGAAGCTAAGCAGTGTTGGGCCTGGTTAGTACTTGGGTGGGAGACCACATGGGAACACCAGGTGCTGTAGGTTTTTACCATTACTGGCAAATTGTTTTTATTCTCTAGCTTTTTAAATTGGAAACTTTTTTCTCTTTATTGACAGTACAGACATTTGGAAGAGGTCAAACAGACACAATAGCCATCACCTAAAAACTTACCACACTGTTTAGGCCCAATTCCAACTTTTTTTGGCAGCTAAAAAGTTTTGAGCCTCTTTAGTAGTTTAATTTGAGACCACCTGCTAATATCATGTCCTGTAGGTCATTTTATACTTTACCAACACATGATTTTTTTCAGTAAGCCAATATAGTTAGGAAACTTTTTTATTAGCTTACCTGGTTATAGAAGTAGAAGATGGCAAAAAAGTGCCTGTATCTCACCTACAGCCATACCACATTGGATACGCCCAATCTCGTCTGATCTTGGAAGCTAAGCAGTGTTGGGCCTGGTTAGTACTTGGGTGGGAGACCACATGGGAATACCAGGTGCTTTCGGTTTTTCCCATTACTGGCAAATTGTTTTTAGTCTCTAGCTTTTTAAATTGGAAACTTTTTTCTCTTTATTGACAGTACAGACATTTGGAAGAGGTCAAACAGACACAATAGCCATCACCTAAAAACTTACCACACTGTTTAGGCCCAATTCCAACTGCTTTTGGCAGCTAAACAGTGTTGAGCCTCTTTAGTAGTTTAATTTGAGACCACCTGCTAATATCATGTCCTGTAGGTCTTTTTACATTATCAACACATGATTTTTTTCAGTAAGCCAATATAGTTAGGAAACTTTTTTATTAGCTTACCTGGTTATAGAAGTAGAAGAGGGCAAAAAAGTGCCGGTATCTCACCTACAGCCATACCACTTTGGATACGCCCAATCTCGACTGATCTTGGAAGCTAAGCAGTGTTGGGCCTGGTTAGTACTTGGGTGGGAGACCACATGGGAACACCAGGTGCTGTAGGTTTTTCCCATTACTGGCAAATTGTTTTTATTCTCTAGCTTTTTAAATTGGAAACTTTTTTCTCTTTATTTAGAGTACAGACATTTGGAAGAGGTCAAACAGACACAATAGCCATCACCTAAAAACTTACCACACTGTTTAGGCCCAATTCCAACTGCTTTTGGCAGCTAAACAGTGTTGAGCCTCTTTAGTAGTTTAATTTGAGACCACCTGCTAATATCATGTCCTGTAGGTCTTTTTACATTACCAACACATGATTTTTTTCAGTAAGGCAATACAGTTAGGAAACTTTTTTATTAGCTTACCTGGTTATAGAAGTAGAAGAGGGCAAAAAAGTGTCTGGATCTCACCCACAGCCATACCACATTGGATACGCCCAATCTCGTCTGATCTTGGAAGCTAAGCAGTGTTGGGCCTGGTTAGTACTTGGGTGGGAGACCACATGGGAACACCAGGTGCTGTAGGTTTTTTCCCATTAATGGCAAATTGTTTTTATTCTCTTGCTATTTAAATTGGAAACTTTTTATTTTTATTGCGAATACAGACATTTGGGACAGGTCAAACAGACACAATAGCCATCACCTAAAAACTTACCACACTGTTTAGGCCCAATTCCAACTGCTTTTGGGAGCTAAACAGTGGTGAGCCTCTTTAGTAGTTTAATTTGAGACCACCTGCTAACATCATGTCCTGTAGGTCTTTTTACATTACCAACACATGATTTTTTTCAGTAAGCCAATATAGTTAGGAAACTTTTTTATTAGCTTACCTGGTTGTAGAAGTAGAAGAGGGCAAAAAAGTGCCTGTATCTCACCTACAGCCATACCACATTGGATACGCCCAATCTCGCCTGATCTTGGAAGCTAAGCAGTGTTGGGCCTGGGTAGTACTTGGGTGGGAGACCACGCGGGAACACCAGGTGCTGTAGGTTTTTCCCATTACTGGCAAATTGTTTTTATTCTCTAGCTTTTTAAATTGGAAACTTTTTTCTCTTTATTGACAGTACAGACATTTGGAAGAGGTCAAACAGACACAATAGCCATCACCTAAAAACTTACCACACTGTTTAGGCCCAATTCCAACTTTTTTTGGCAGCTAAACAGTGTTGAGCCTCTTTAGTAGTTTAATTTGAGACCACCTGCTAATATCATGTCCTGTAGGTCTTTTTACATTACCAACACATGATTTTTTTCAGTAAGCCAATATAGTTAGGAAACCTTTTTATTAGCTTACCTGGTTATAGAAGTAGAAAAGGGCAAAAAAGTGCCTATATCTCACCTACAGCCATACCACATTGGATATGCCCAATCTCGTCTGATCTTGGAAGCTAAGCAGTGTTGGGCCTGGTTAGTTCTTGGGTGGGAGACCACATGGGAACACCAGGTGCTGTAGGTTTTTTCCCATTAATGGCAAATTGTTTTTATTCTCTTGCTATTTAAATTGGAAACTTTTTATTTTTATTGCCAATACAGACATTTGGGACAGGTCAAACAGATACAATAGCCATCACCTAAAAACTTACCACACTGTTTAGGCCCAATTCCAACTGCTTTTGGGAGCTAAACAGTGTTGAGCCTCTTTAGTAGTTTAATTTGAGACCACCTGCTAATATCATGTCCTGTTTGTCTTTTTACATTACCAACACATGATTTTTTTCAGTAAGCCAATATAGTTAGGAAACTTTTTTATTAGCTTACCTGGTTATAGAAGTAGAAGAGGGCAAAAAACTGCCAGTATCTCACCTACAGCCATACCACATTGGATACGCCCAATCTCGTCTGATCTTGGAAGCTAAGCAGTGTTGGGCCTGGTTAGTACTTGGGTGGGAGTCCACATGGGAACACCAGGTGCTGTAGGTTTTTCCCATTACTGGCAAATTGTTTTTATTCTCTAGCTTTTTAAATTGGAAACTTTTTTCTCTTTATTGACAGTACAGACATTTGGAAGAGGTCAAACAGACACAATAGCCATCACCTAAAAACTTACCACACTGTTTAGGCCCAATTCCAACTGCTTTTGGCAGCTAAACAGTGTTGAGCCTCTTTAGTAGTTTAATTTGAGACCACCTGCTAATATCATGTCCTGTAGGTCTTTTTACATTACCAACACATGATTTTTTTTCAGTAAGGCAATACAGTTAGGAAACTTTTTTATTAGCTTACCTGGTTATAGAAGTAGAAGAGGGCAAAAAAGTGCCGATATCTCACCTACAGCCATACCACATTGGATATGCCCAATCTCGTCTGATATTGGAAGCTAAGCAGTGTTGGGCCTGGTTAGTACTTGGGTGGGAGACCACATGGGAACACCAGGTGCTGTAGGTTTTTTCCCATTAATGGCAAATTGTTTTTATTCTCTTGCTATTTAAATTGGAAACTTTTTATTTTTATTGCCAATACAGACATTTGGGACAGGTCAAACAGACACAATAGCCATCACCTAAAAACTTACCACACTGTTTAGGCCCAATTCCAACTGCTTTTGGGAGCTAAACAGTGTTGAGCCTCTTTAGTAGTTTAATTTGAGACCACCTTCTAATATCATGTCCTGTAGGTCTTTTTACATTACCAACACATGATTTTTTTCAGTAAGCCAATATAGTTAGGAAACTTTTTTATTAGCTTACCTGGTTATAGAAGTAGAAGATGGCAAAAAAGTGCCTGTATCTCACCTACAGCCATACCACATTGGATATGCCCAATCTCGTCTGATCTTGGAAGCTTAGCAGTGTTGGGCCTGGTTAGTACTTGGGTGGGAGACCACATGGGAACACCAGGTGCTGTAGGTTTTTCCCATTACTGGCAAATTGTTTTTATTCTCTAGCTTTTTAAATTGGAAACTTTTTTCTCTTTATTGACAGTACAGACTTTTGGAAGAGGTCAAACAGACACAATAGCCATCACCTAAAAACTTACCACACTGTTTAGGCCCAATTCCAACTGCTTTTGGCAGCTAAACAGTGTTGAGCCTCTTTAGTAGTTTAATTTGAGACCACCTGCTAATATCATGTCCTGTAGGTCTTTTTACATTACCAACACATGATTTTTTTTCAGTTAGGCAATACAGTTAGGAAACTTTTTTATTAGCTTACCTGGTTATAGAAGTAGAAGAGGGCAAAAAAGTGCCGGTATCTCACCTACAGCCATACCACATTGGATATGCCCAATCTCGTCTGATATTGGAAGCCAAGCAGTGTTGGGCCTGGTTAGTACTTGGGTGGGAGACCACATGGAAACACCAGGTGCTGTAGGTTTTTTCCCATTAATGGCAAATTGTTTTTATTCTCTTGCTATTTAAATTGGAAACTTTTTATTTTTATTGCCAATACAGACATTTGGGACAGGTCAAACAGACACAATAGCCATCATCTAAAAACTTACCACACTGTTTAGGCCCAATTCCAACTGCTTTTGGGAGCTAAACAGTGTTAAACCTCTTTAGTAGTTTAATTTGAGACCACCTGCTAATATCATGTCCTGTAGGTCTTTTTACATTACCAACACATAATTTTTTCAGTAAGCCAATATAGTTAGGAAACTTTTTATAAGCTTACCTGGTTATAGAAGTAGAAGAGGGCAAAAAAGTGCCTGTATCTCACCTACAGCCATACCACATTGGATACTCCCAATCTCGTCTGATCTTGGAAGCTAAGCAGTGTTGGGCCTGGTTAGTACTTGGGTGGGAGACCACATGGGAACACCAGGTGCTGTAGGTTTTTTCCCATTAATGGCAAATTGTTTTTATTCTCTAGCTATTTAAATTGGAAACTTTTTATTTTTATTGCCAATACAGACATTTGGGACAGGTCAAACAGACACAATAGCCATCACCTAAAAACTTACCACACTGTTTAGGCCCAATTCCAACTGCTTTTGGCAGCTAAACAGTGTTGAGCCTCTTTAGTAGTTTAATTTGAGACCACCTGCTAATATCATGTCCTGTAGGTCTTTTTACATTACCAACACATGATTTTTTTCAGTAAGGCAATACAGTTAGGAAACTTTTTTATTAGCTTACCTGGTTATAGAAGTAGAAGAGGGCAAAAAAGTGTCTGGATCTCACCCACAGCCATACCACATTGGATACGCCCAATCTCGTCTGATCTTGGAAGCTAAGCAGTGTTGGGCCTGGTTAGTACTTGGGTGGGAGACCACATGGGAACACCAGGTGCTGTAGGTTTTTTCCCATTAATGGCAAATTGTTTTTATTCTCTTGCTATTTAAATTGGAAACTTTTTATTTTTATTGCGAATACAGACATTTGGGACAGGTCAAACAGACACAATAGCCATCACCTAAAAACTTACCACACTGTTTAGGCCCAATTCCAACTGCTTTTGGGAGCTAAACAGTGGTGAGCCTCTTTAGTAGTTTAATTTGAGACCACCTGCTAACATCATGTCCTGTAGGTCTTTTTACATTACCAACACATGATTTTTTTCAGTAAGCCAATATAGTTAGGAAACTTTTTTATTAGCTTACCTGGTTGTAGAAGTGGAAGAGGGCAAAAAAGTGCCTGTATCTCACCTACAGCCATACCACATTGGATACGCCCAATCTCGCCTGATCTTGGAAGCTAAGCAGTGTTGGGCCTGGTTAGTACTTGGGTGGGAGACCACACGGGAACACCAGGTGCTGTAGGTTTTTCCCATTACTGGCAAATTGTTTTTATTCTCTAGCTTTTTAAATTGGAAACTTTTTTCTCTTTATTGACAGTACAGACATTTGGAAGAGGTCAAACAGACACAATAGCCATCACCTAAAAACTTACCACACTGTTTAGGCCCAATTCCAACTTTTTTTGGCAGCTAAACAGTGTTGAGCCTCTTTAGTAGTTTAATTTGAGACCACCTGCTAATATCATGTCCTGTAGGTCTTTTTACATTACCAACACATGATTTTTTTCAGTAAGCCAATATAGTTAGGAAACCTTTTTATTAGCTTACCTGGTTATAGAAGTAGAAAAGGGCAAAAAAGTGCCTATATCTCACCTACAGCCATACCACATTGGATATGCCCAATCTCGTCTGATCTTGGAAGCTAAGCAGTGTTGGGCCTGGTTAGTTCTTGGGTGGGAGACCACATGGGAACACCAGGTGCTGTAGGTTTTTTCCCATTAATGGCAAATTGTTTTTATTCTCTTGCTATTTAAATTGGAAACTTTTTATTTTTATTGCCAATACAGACATTTGGGACAGGTCAAACAGATACAATAGCCATCACCTAAAAACTTACCACACTGTTTAGGCCCAATTCCAACTGCTTTTGGGAGCTAAACAGTGTTGAGCCTCTTTAGTAGTTTAATTTGAGACCACCTGCTAATATCATGTCCTGTTTGTCTTTTTACATTACCAACACATGATTTTTTTCAGTAAGCCAATATAGTTAGGAAACTTTTTTATTAGCTTACCTGGTTATAGAAGTAGAAGAGGGCAAAAAACTGCCAGTATCTCACCTACAGCCATACCACATTGGATACGCCCAATCTCGTCTGATCTTGGAAGCTAAGCAGTGTTGGGCCTGGTTAGTACTTGGGTGGGAGTCCACATGGGAACACCAGGTGCTGTAGGTTTTTCCCATTACTGGCAAATTGTTTTTATTCTCTAGCTTTTTAAATTGGAAACTTTTTTCTCTTTATTGACAGTACAGACATTTGGAAGAGGTCAAACAGACACAATAGCCATCACCTAAAAACTTACCACACTGTTTAGGCCCAATTCCAACTGCTTTTGGCAGCTAAACAGTGTTGAGCCTCTTTAGTAGTTTAATTTGAGACCACCTGCTAATATCATGTCCTGTAGGTCTTTTTACATTACCAACACATGATTTTTTTTCAGTAAGGCAATACAGTTAGGAAACTTTTTTATTAGCTTACCTGGTTATAGAAGTAGAAGAGGGCAAAAAAGTGCCGATAACTCACCTACAGCCATACCACATTGGATATGCCCAATCTCGTCTGATATTGGAAGCTAAGCAGTGTTGGGCCTGGTTAGTACTTGGGTGGGAGACCACATGGGAACACCAGGTGCTGTAGGTTTTTTCCCATTAATGGCAAATTGTTTTTATTCTCTTGCTATTTAAATTGGAAACTTTTTATTTTTATTGCCAATACAGACATTTGGGACAGGTCAAACAGACACAATAGCCATCACCTAAAAACTTACCACACTGTTTAGGCCCAATTCCAACTGCTTTTGGGAGCTAAACAGTGTTGAGCCTCTTTAGTAGTTTAATTTAAAACCACCTTCTAATATCATGTCCTGTAGGTCTTTTTACATTACCAACACATGATTTTTTTCAGTAAGCCAATATAGTTAGGAAACTTTTTTATTAGCTTACCTGGTTATAGAAGTAGAAGATGGCAAAAAAGTGCCTGTATCTCACCTACAGCCATACCACATTGGATATGCCCAATCTCGTCTGATCTTGGAAGCTTAGCAGTGTTGGGCCTGGTTAGTACTTGGGTGGGAGACCACATGGGAACACCAGGTGCTGTAGGTTTTTCCCATTACTGGCAAATTGTTTTTATTCTCTAGCTTTTTAAATTGGAAACTTTTTTCTCTTTATTGACAGTACAGACATTTGGAAGAGGTCAAACAGACACAATAGCCATCACCTAAAAACTTACCACACTGTTTAGGCCCAATTCCAACTGCTTTTGGCAGCTAAACAGTGTTGAGCCTCTTTAGTAGTTTAATTTGAGACCACCTGCTAATATCATGTCCTGTAGGTCTTTTTACATTACCAACACATGATTTTTTTTCAGTAAGGCAATACAGTTAGGAAACTTTTTTATTAGCTTACCTGGTTATAGAAGTAGAAGAGGGCAAAAAAGTGCCGGTATCTCACCTACAGCCATACCACATTGGATATGCCCAATCTCGTCTGATATTGGAAGCTAAGCAGTGTTGGGCCTGGTTAGTACTTGGGTGGGAGACCACATGGAAACACCAGGTGCTGTAGGTTTTTTCCCATTAATGGCAAATTGTTTTTATTCTCTTGCTATTTAAATTGGAAACTTTTTATTTTTATTGCCAATACAGACATTTGGGGCTGGCTCAAACATACACAATAGCCATCATCTAAAAACTTACCACACTGTTTAGGCCCAATTCCAACTGCTTTTGGGAGCTAAACAGTGTTAAACCTCTTTAGTAGTTTAATTTGAGACCACCTGCTAATATCATGTCCTGTAGGTCTTTTTACATTACCAACACATAATTTTTTCAGTAAGCCAATATAGTTAGGAAACTTTTTATTAGCTTACCTGGTTATAGAAGTAGAAGAGGGCAAAAAAGTGCCTGTATCTCACCTACAGCCATACCACATTGGATACTCCCAATCTCGTCTGATCTTGGAAGCTAAGCAGTGTTGGGCCTGGTTAGTACTTGGGTGGGAGACCACATGGGAACACCAGGTGCTGTAGGTTTTTTCCCATTAATGGCAAATTGTTTTTATTCTCTAGCTATTTAAATTGGAAACTTTTTATTTTTATTGCCAATACAGACATTTGGGACAGGTCAAACAGACACAATAGCCATCACCTAAAAACTTACCACACTGTTTAGGCCCAATTCCAACTGCTTTTGGGAGCTAAACAGTGTTGAGCCTCTTTAGTAGTTTAATTTGAGACCACCTGCTAATATCATGTCCTGTAGGTCTTTTTACATTACCAACACATGATTTTTTTCAGTAAGCCAATATAGTTAGGAAACTTTTTTATTAGCTTACCTGGTTATAGAAGTAGAAGAGGGCAAAAAAGTGCCTGTATCTCACCTACAGCCATACCACATTGGATACTCCCAATCTCGTCTGATCTTGGAAGCTAAGCAGTGTTGGGCCTGGTTAGTACTTGGGTGGGAGACCACATGGGAACACCAGGTGCTGTAGGTTTTTTCCCATTAATGGCAAATTGTTTTTATTCTCTAGCTATTTAAATTGGAAACTTTTTATTTTTATTGCCAATACAGACATTTGGGACAGGTCAAACAGACACAATAGCCATCACCTAAAAACTTACCACACTGTTTAGGCCCAATTCCAACTGCTTTTGGGAGCTAAACAGTGTTGAGCCTCTTTAGTAGTTTAATTTGAGACCACCTGCTAATATCATGTCCTGTAGGTCTTTTTACATTACCAACACATGATTTTTTTCAGTAAGCCAATATAGTTAGGAAACTTTTTTATTAGCTTACCTGGTTATAGAAGTAGAAGAGGGCAAAAAAGTACCTGTATCTCACCTACAGCCATACCACATTGGATACGCCCAATCTCGTCTGATCTTGGAAGCTAAGCAGTGTTGGGCCTGGTTAGTACTTGGGTGGGAGACCACATGGGAACACCAGGTGCTGTAGGTTTTTCCCATTACTGGCAAATTGTTTTTATTCTCTAGCTTTTTAAATTGGAAACTTTTTTTCTCTTTATTGACAGTACAGACATTTGGAAGAGGTCAAACAGACACAATAGCCATCACCTAAAAATTTACCACACTGTTTAGGCCCAATTCCAACTTCTTTTGGCAGCTAAACAGTGTTGAGCCTCTTTAGTAGTTTAATTTGAGACCACCTGCTAATATCATGTCTTGTAGGTCTTTTTACATTACCAACACATGATTTTTTTCAGTAAGGCAATACAGTTAGGAAACTTTTTTATTAGCTTACCTGGTTATAGAAGTAGAAGAGGGCAAAAAAGTGCCAATATCTCACCTACAGCCATACCACATTGGATACGCCCAATCTCTTCTGATCTTGGAAGCTAAGCAGTGTTGGGCCTGGTTAGTACTTGGGTGGGAGACCACATGGGAACACCAGGTGCTGTAGTTTTTTTTACCATTAATGGCAAATTGTTTTAATTCTCTTGCTATTTAAATTGGAAACTTTTTATTTTTATTGCCAATACAGACATTTGGGACAGGTCAAACAGATACAATAGCCATCACCTAAAAACTTACCACACTGTTTTGGCCCAATTCCAACTGCTTTTGGGAGCTAAACAGTGTTGAGCCTCTTTAGTAGTTTAATTTGAGACCACCTGCTAATATCATGTCCTGTAGGTCTTTTTACATTACCAACACCTGATTTTTTTCAGTAAGCCAATATAGTTAGGAAACTTTTTTATTAGCTTACCTGGTTATAGAAGTAGAAGAGGGCAAAAAAGTACCTGTATCTCACCTACAGCCATACCACATTGGATACGCCCAATCTCGTCTGATCTTGGAAGCTAAGCAGTGTTGGGCCTGGTTAGTACTTGGGTGGGAGACCACATGGGAACACCAGGTGCTGTAGGTTTTTCCCATTACTGGCAAATTGTTTTTATTCTCTAGATTTTTAAATTGGAAACTTTTTTTTCTTTATTGACAGTACAGACATTTGGAAGAGGTCAAACAGACACAATAGCCATCACCTAAAAACTTACCACACTGTTTAGGCCCAATTCCAACTGCTTTTGGCAGCTAAACAGTGTTGAGACTCTTTAGTAGTTTAATTTGAGACCACCTGCTAATATCATGTCCTGTAGGTCTTTTTACATTACCAACACATGATTTTTTTCAGTAAGGCAATACAGTTAGGAAACTTTTTTATTAGTTTACCTGGTTATAGAAGTAGAAGAGGTCAAAAAAGAGCAGATATTTCACCTACAGCCATACCACATTGGATACGCCCAATCTCGTCTGATCTTGGAAGCTAAGCAGTGTTGGGCCTGGTTAGTACTTGGGTGGGAGACCACATGGGAAAACCAGGTGCTGTAGGTTTTTTCCCATTAATGGCAAATTGTTTTTATTCTCTTGCTATTTAAATTGGAAACTTTTTATTTTTATTGCCAATACAGACATTTGGGACAGGTCAAACAGACACAATAGCCATCACCTAAAAACTTACCACACTGTTTAGGCCCAATTCCAACTGCTTTTGGGAGTTAAACAGTGTTGAGCCTCTTTAGTAGTTTAATTTGAGACCACCTGCTAATATCATGTCCTGTAGGTCTTTTTACATTACCAACACCTGATTTTTTTCAGTAAGCCAATATAGTTATTAAACTTTTTTATTAGCTTACCTGGTTATAGAAGTAGAAGAGGGCAAAAAAGTGCCTGTATTTCACCTACAGCCATACCACATTGGATACGCCCAATCTCGTCTGATCTTGGAAGCTTAGCAGTGTTGGGCCTGGTTAGTACTTGGGTGGGAGACCACATGGGAACACCAGGTGCTGTAGGTTTTTCCCATTACTGGCAAATTGTTTTTATTCTCTAGCTTTTTAAATTGGAAACTTTTTTCTCTTTATTGACGGTACAGACATTTGGAAGAGGTCAAACAGACACAATAGCCATCACCTAAAAACTTACCACACTGTTTAGGCCCAATTCCAACTGCTTTTGGCAGCTAAACAGTGTTGAGCCTCTTTAGTAGTTTAATTTGAGACCACCTGCTAATATCATGTCCTGTAGGTCTTTTTACATTACCAACACATGATTTTTTTTCAGTAAGGCAATACAGTTAGGAAACTTTTTTATTAGCTTACCTGGTTATAGAAGTAGAAGAGGGCAAAAAAGTGCCGGTATCTCACCTACAGCCATACCACATTGGATATGCCCAATCTCGTCTGATATTGGAAGCTAAGCAGTGTTGGGCCTGGTTAGTACTTGGGTGGGAGACCACATGGAAACACCAGGTGCTGTAGGTTTTTTCCCATTAATGGCAAATTGTTTTTATTCTCTTGCTATTTAAATTGGAAACTTTTTATTTTTATTGCCAATACAGACATTTGGGACAGGTCAAACAGACACAATAGCCATCATCTAAAAACTTACCACACTGTTTAGGCCCAATTCCAACTGCTTTTGGGAGCTAAACAGTGTTAAACCTCTTTAGTAGTTTAATTTGAGACCACCTGCTAATATCATGTCCTGTAGGTCTTTTTACATTACCAACACATAATTTTTTCAGTAAGCCAATATAGTTAGGAAACTTTTTATTAGCTTACCTGGTTATAGAAGTAGAAGAGGGCAAAAAAGTGCCTGTATCTCACCTACAGCCATACCACATTGGATACTCCCAATCTCGTCTGATCTTGGAAGCTAAGCAGTGTTGGGCCTGGTTAGTACTTGGGTGGGAGACCACATGGGAACACCAGGTGCTGTAGGTTTTTTCCCATTAATGGCAAATTGTTTTTATTCTCTAGCTATTTAAATTGGAAACTTTTTATTTTTATTGCCAATACAGACATTTGGGACAGGTCAAACAGACACAATAGCCATCACCTAAAAACTTACCACACTGTTTAGGCCCAATTCCAACTGCTTTTGGGAGCTAAACAGTGTTGAGCCTCTTTAGTAGTTTAATTTGAGACCACCTGCTAATATCATGTCCTGTAGGTCTTTTTACATTACCAACACATGATTTTTTTCAGTAAGCCAAT
Source organism: Crinia signifera (assembly GCF_055691185.1). Lineage (NCBI taxonomy): Eukaryota > Metazoa > Chordata > Amphibia > Anura > Myobatrachidae > Crinia > Crinia signifera. Next base: position 56,770,400 of record NC_139225.1, on the reverse strand, counting down.
ATAGTTAGGAAACTTTTTTATTAGCTTACCTGGTTATAGAAGTAGAAGAGGGCAAAAAAGTGCCTGTATCTCACCTACAGCCATACCACATTGGATACTCCCAATCTCGTCTGATCTTGGAAGCTAAGCAGTGTTGGGCCTGGTTAGTACTTGGGTGGGAGACCACATGGGAACACCAGGTGCTGTAGGTTTTTTCCCATTAATGGCAAATTGTTTTTATTCTCTAGCTATTTAAATTGGAAACTTTTTATTTTTATTGCCAATACAGACATTTGGGACAGGTCAAACAGACACAATAGCCATCACCTAAAAACTTACCACACTGTTTAGGCCCAATTCCAACTGCTTTTGGGAGCTAAACAGTGTTGAGCCTCTTTAGTAGTTTAATTTGAGACCACCTGCTAATATCATGTCCTGTAGGTCTTTTTACATTACCAACACATGATTTTTTTCAGTAAGCCAATATAGTTAGGAAACTTTTTTATTAGCTTACCTGGTTATAGAAGTAGAAGAGGGCAAAAAAGTACCTGTATCTCACCTACAGCCATACCACATTGGATACGCCCAATCTCGTCTGATCTTGGAAGCTAAGCAGTGTTGGGCCTGGTTAGTACTTGGGTGGGAGACCACATGGGAACACCAGGTGCTGTAGGTTTTTCCCATTACTGGCAAATTGTTTTTATTCTCTAGCTTTTTAAATTGGAAACTTTTTTTCTCTTTATTGACAGTACAGACATTTGGAAGAGGTCAAACAGACACAATAGCCATCACCTAAAAATTTACCACACTGTTTAGGCCCAATTCCAACTTCTTTTGGCAGCTAAACAGTGTTGAGCCTCTTTAGTAGTTTAATATGAGACCACCTGCTAATATCATGTCTTGTAGGTCTTTTTACATTACCAACACATGATTTTTTTCAGTAAGCCAATATAGTTAGGAAACCTTTTTATTAGCTTACCTGGTTATAGAAGTAGAAAAGGGCAAAAAAGTGCCTATATCTCACCTACAGCCATACCACATTGGATATGCCCAATCTCGTCTGATCTTGGAAGCTAAGCAGTGTTGGGCCTGGTTAGTTCTTGGGTGGGAGACCACATGGGAACACCAGGTGCTGTAGGTTTTTTCCCATTAATGGCAAATTGTTTTTATTCTCTTGCTATTTAAATTGGAAACTTTTTATTTTTATTGCCAATACAGACATTTGGGACAGGTCAAACAGATACAATAGCCATCACCTAAAAACTTACCACACTGTTTAGGCCCAATTCCAACTGCTTTTGGGAGCTAAACAGTGTTGAGCCTCTTTAGTAGTTTAATTTGAGACCACCTGCTAATATCATGTCCTGTTTGTCTTTTTACATTACCAACACATGATTTTTTTCAGTAAGCCAATATAGTTAGGAAACTTTTTTATTAGCTTACCTGGTTATAGAAGTAGAAGAGGGCAAAAAACTGCCAGTATCTCACCTACAGCCATACCACATTGGATACGCCCAATCTCGTCTGATCTTGGAAGCTAAGCAGTGTTGGGCCTGGTTAGTACTTGGGTGGGAGTCCACATGGGAACACCAGGTGCTGTAGGTTTTTCCCATTACTGGCAAATTGTTTTTATTCTCTAGCTTTTTAAATTGGAAACTTTTTTCTCTTTATTGACAGTACAGACATTTGGAAGAGGTCAAACAGACACAATAGCCATCACCTAAAAACTTACCACACTGTTTAGGCCCAATTCCAACTGCTTTTGGCAGCTAAACAGTGTTGAGCCTCTTTAGTAGTTTAATTTGAGACCACCTGCTAATATCATGTCCTGTAGGTCTTTTTACATTACCAACACATGATTTTTTTTCAGTAAGGCAATACAGTTAGGAAACTTTTTTATTAGCTTACCTGGTTATAGAAGTAGAAGAGGGCAAAAAAGTGCCGATATCTCACCTACAGCCATACCACATTGGATATGCCCAATCTCGTCTGATATTGGAAGCTAAGCAGTGTTGGGCCTGGTTAGTACTTGGGTGGGAGACCACATGGGAACACCAGGTGCTGTAGGTTTTTTCCCATTAATGGCAAATTGTTTTTATTCTCTTGCTATTTAAATTGGAAACTTTTTATTTTTATTGCCAATACAGACATTTGGGACAGGTCAAACAGACACAATAGCCATCACCTAAAAACTTACCACACTGTTTAGGCCCAATTCCAACTGCTTTTGGGAGCTAAACAGTGTTGAGCCTCTTTAGTAGTTTAATTTGAGACCACCTTCTAATATCATGTCCTGTAGGTCTTTTTACATTACCAACACATGATTTTTTTCAGTAAGCCAATATAGTTAGGAAACTTTTTTATTAGCTTACCTGGTTATAGAAGTAGAAGATGGCAAAAAAGTGCCTGTATCTCACCTACAGCCATACCACATTGGATATGCCCAATCTCGTCTGATCTTGGAAGCTTAGCAGTGTTGGGCCTGGTTAGTACTTGGGTGGGAGACCACATGGGAACACCAGGTGCTGTAGGTTTTTCCCATTACTGGCAAATTGTTTTTATTCTCTAGCTTTTTAAATTGGAAACTTTTTTCTCTTTATTGACAGTACAGACATTTGGAAGAGGTCAAACAGACACAATAGCCATCACCTAAAAACTTACCACACTGTTTAGGCCCAATTCCAACTGCTTTTGGCAGCTAAACAGTGTTGAGCCTCTTTAGTAGTTTAATTTGAGACCACCTGCTAATATCATGTCCTGTAGGTCTTTTTACATTACCAACACATGATTTTTTTTCAGTAAGGCAATACAGTTAGGAAACTTTTTTATTAGCTTACCTGGTTATAGAAGTAGAAGAGGGCAAAAAAGTGCCGGTATCTCACCTACAGCCATACCACATTGGATATGCCCAATCTCGTCTGATATTGGAAGCTAAGCAGTGTTGGGCCTGGTTAGTACTTGGGTGGGAGACCACATGGAAACACCAGGTGCTGTAGGTTTTTTCCCATTAATGGCAAATTGTTTTTATTCTCTTGCTATTTAAATTGGAAACTTTTTATTTTTATTGCCAATACAGACATTTGGGACAGGTCAAACAGACACAATAGCCATCATCTAAAAACTTACCACACTGTTTAGGCCCAATTCCAACTGCTTTTGGGAGCTAAACAGTGTTAAACCTCTTTAGTAGTTTAATTTGAGACCACCTGCTAATATCATGTCCTGTAGGTCTTTTTACATTACCAACACATAATTTTTTCAGTAAGCCAATATAGTTAGGAAACTTTTTATTAGCTTACCTGGTTATAGAAGTAGAAGAGGGCAAAAAAGTGCCTGTATCTCACCTACAGCCATACCACATTGGATACTCCCAATCTCGTCTGATCTTGGAAGCTAAGCAGTGTTGGGCCTGGTTAGTACTTGGGTGGGAGACCACATGGGAACACCAGGTGCTGTAGGTTTTTTCCCATTAATGGCAAATTGTTTTTATTCTCTAGCTATTTAAATTGGAAACTTTTTATTTTTATTGCCAATACAGACATTTGGGACAGGTCAAACAGACACAATAGCCATCACCTAAAAACTTACCACACTGTTTAGGCCCAATTCCAACTGCTTTTGGGAGCTAAACAGTGTTGAGCCTCTTTAGTAGTTTAATTTGAGACCACCTGCTAATATCATGTCCTGTAGGTCTTTTTACATTACCAACACATGATTTTTTTCAGTAAGCCAATATAGTTAGGAAACTTTTTTATTAGCTTACCTGGTTATAGAAGTAGAAGAGGGCAAAAAAGTGCCTGTATCTCACCTACAGCCATACCACATTGGATACTCCCAATCTCGTCTGATCTTGGAAGCTAAGCAGTGTTGGGCCTGGTTAGTACTTGGGTGGGAGACCACATGGGAACACCAGGTGCTGTAGGTTTTTTCCCATTAATGGCAAATTGTTTTTATTCTCTAGCTATTTAAATTGGAAACTTTTTATTTTTATTGCCAATACAGACATTTGGGACAGGTCAAACAGACACAATAGCCATCACCTAAAAACTTACCACACTGTTTAGGCCCAATTCCAACTGCTTTTGGGAGCTAAACAGTGTTGAGCCTCTTTAGTAGTTTAATTTGAGACCACCTGCTAATATCATGTCCTGTAGGTCTTTTTACATTACCAACACATGATTTTTTTCAGTAAGCCAATATAGTTAGGAAACTTTTTTATTAGCTTACCTGGTTATAGAAGTAGAAGAGGGCAAAAAAGTACCTGTATCTCACCTACAGCCATACCACATTGGATACGCCCAATCTCGTCTGATCTTGGAAGCTAAGCAGTGTTGGGCCTGGTTAGTACTTGGGTGGGAGACCACATGGGAACACCAGGTGCTGTAGGTTTTTCCCATTACTGGCAAATTGTTTTTATTCTCTAGCTTTTTAAATTGGAAACTTTTTTTCTCTTTATTGACAGTACAGACATTTGGAAGAGGTCAAACAGACACAATAGCCATCACCTAAAAATTTACCACACTGTTTAGGCCCAATTCCAACTTCTTTTGGCAGCTAAACAGTGTTGAGCCTCTTTAGTAGTTTAATTTGAGACCACCTGCTAATATCATGTCTTGTAGGTCTTTTTACATTACCAACACATGATTTTTTTCAGTAAGGCAATACAGTTAGGAAACTTTTTTATTAGCTTACCTGGTTATAGAAGTAGAAGAGGGCAAAAAAGTGCCAATATCTCACCTACAGCCATACCACATTGGATACGCCCAATCTCTTCTGATCTTGGAAGCTAAGCAGTGTTGGGCCTGGTTAGTACTTGGGTGGGAGACCACATGGGAACACCAGGTGCTGTAGTTTTTTTTACCATTAATGGCAAATTGTTTTAATTCTCTTGCTATTTAAATTGGAAACTTTTTATTTTTATTGCCAATACAGACATTTGGGACAGGTCAAACAGATACAATAGCCATCACCTAAAAACTTACCACACTGTTTAGGCCCAATTCCAACTGCTTTTGGGAGCTAAACAGTGTTGAGCCTCTTTAGTAGTTTAATTTGAGACCACCTGCTAATATCATGTCCTGTAGGTCTTTTTACATTACCAACACCTGATTTTTTTCAGTAAGCCAATATAGTTAGGAAACTTTTTTATTAGCTTACCTGGTTATAGAAGTAGAAGAGGGCAAAAAAGTACCTGTATCTCACCTACAGCCATACCACATTGGATACGCCCAATCTCGTCTGATCTTGGAAGCTAAGCAGTGTTGGGCCTGGTTAGTACTTGGGTGGGAGACCACATGGGAACACCAGGTGCTGTAGGTTTTTCCCATTACTGGCAAATTGTTTTTATTCTCTAGATTTTTAAATTGGAAACTTTTTTTTCTTTATTGACAGTACAGACATTTGGAAGAGGTCAAACAGACACAATAGCCATCACCTAAAAACTTACCACACTGTTTAGGCCCAATTCCAACTGCTTTTGGCAGCTAAACAGTGTTGAGACTCTTTAGTAGTTTAATTTGAGACCACCTGCTAATATGATGTCCTGTAGGTCTTTTTACATTACCAACACATGATTTTTTTCAGTAAGGCAATACAGTTAGGAAACTTTTTTATTAGTTTACCTGGTTATAGAAGTAGAAGAGGTCAAAAAAGAGCAGATATTTCACCTACAGCCATACCACATTGGATACGCCCAATCTCGTCTGATCTTGGAAGCTAAGCATTGTTGGGCCTGGTTAGTACTTGGGTGGGAGACCACATGGGAAAACCAGGTGCTGTAGGTTTTTTCCCATTAATGGCAAATTGTTTTTATTCTCTTGCTATTTAAATTGGAAACTTTTTATTTTTATTGCCAATACAGACATTTGGGACAGGTCAAACAGACACAATAGCCATCACCTAAAAACTTACCACACTGTTTAGGCCCAATTCCAACTGCTTTTGGGAGTTAAACAGTGTTGAGCCTCTTTAGTAGTTTAATTTGAGACCACCTGCTAATATCATGTCCTGTAGGTCTTTTTACATTACCAACACCTGATTTTTTTCAGTAAGCCAATATAGTTATTAAACTTTTTTATTAGCTTACCTGGTTATAGAAGTAGAAGAGGGCAAAAAAGTGCCTGTATTTCACCTACAGCCATACCACATTGGATACGCCCAATCTCGTCTGATCTTGGAAGCTTAGCAGTGTTGGGCCTGGTTAGTACTTGGGTGGGAGACCACATGGGAACACCAGGTGCTGTAGGTTTTTCCCATTACTGGCAAATTGTTTTTATTCTCTAGCTTTTTAAATTGGAAACTTTTTTCTCTTTATTGACAGTACAGACATTTGGAAGAGGTCAAACAGACACAATAGCCATCACCTAAAAACTTACCACACTGTTTAGGCCCAATTCCAACTGCTTTTGGCAGCTAAACAGTGTTGAGCCTCTTTAGTAGTTTAATTTGAGACCACCTGCTAATATCATGTCCTGTAGGTCTTTTTACATTACCAACACATGATTTTTTTTCAGTAAGGCAATACAGTTAGGAAACTTTTTTATTAGCTTACCTGGTTATAGAAGTAGAAGAGGGCAAAAAAGTGCCGGTATCTCACCTACAGCCATACCACATTGGATATGCCCAATCTCGTCTGATATTGGAAGCTAAGCAGTGTTGGGCCTGGTTAGTACTTGGGTGGGAGACCACATGGAAACACCAGGTGCTGTAGGTTTTTTCCCATTAATGGCAAATTGTTTTTATTCTCTTGCTATTTAAATTGGAAACTTTTTATTTTTATTGCCAATACAGACATTTGGGACAGGTCAAACAGACACAATAGCCATCATCTAAAAACTTACCACACTGTTTAGGCCCAATTCCAACTGCTTTTGGGAGCTAAACAGTGTTAAACCTCTTTAGTAGTTTAATTTGAGACCACCTGCTAATATCATGTCCTGTAGGTCTTTTTACATTACCAACACATAATTTTTTCAGTAAGCCAATATAGTTAGGAAACTTTTTTATTAGCTTACCTGGTTATAGAAGTAGAAGAGGGCAAAAAAGTGCCTGTATCTCACCTACAGCCATACCACATTGGATACTCCCAATCTCGTCTGATCTTGGAAGCTAAGCAGTGTTGGGCCTGGTTAGTACTTGGGTGGGAGACCACATGGGAACACCAGGTGCTGTAGGTTTTTTCCCATTAATGGCAAATTGTTTTTATTCTCTAGCTATTTAAATTGGAAACTTTTTATTTTTATTGCCAATACAGACATTTGGGACAGGTCAAACAGACACAATAGCCATCACCTAAAAACTTACCACACTGTTTAGGCCCAATTCCAACTGCTTTTGGGAGTTAACAGTGTTGAGCCTCTTTAGTAGTTTAATTTGAGACCACCTGCTAATATCATGTCCTGTAGGTCTTTTTACATTACCAACACATGATTTTTTTCAGTAAGCCAATATAGTTAGGAAACTTTTTTATTAGCTTACCTGGTTATAGAAGTAGAAGAGGGCAAAAAAGTACCTGTATCTCACCTACAGCCATACCACATTGGATACGCCCAATCTCGTCTGATCTTGGAAGCTAAGCAGTGTTGGGCCTGGTTAGTACTTGGGTGGGAGACCACATGGGAACACCAGGTGCTGTAGGTTTTTCCCATTACTGGCAAATTGTTTTTATTCTCTAGCTTTTTAAATTGGAAACTTTTTTTCTCTTTATTGACAGTACAGACATTTGGAAGAGGTCAAACAGACACAATAGCCATCACCTAAAAATTTACCACACTGTTTAGGCCCAATTCCAACTTCTTTTGGCAGCTAAACAGTGTTGAGCCTCTTTAGTAGTTTAATTTGAGACCACCTGCTAATATCATGTCTTGTAGGTCTTTTTACATTACCAACAAATGATTTTTTTCAGTAAGCCAATATAGTTAGGAAACCTTTTTATTAGCTTACCTGGTTATAGAAGTAGAAAAGGGCAAAAAAGTGCCTATATCTCACCTACAGCCATACCACATTGGATATGCCCAATCTCGTCTGATCTTGGAAGCTAAGCAGTGTTGGGCCTGGTTAGTTCTTGGGTGGGAGACCACATGGGAACACCAGGTGCTGTAGGTTTTTTCCCATTAATGGCAAATTGTTTTTATTCTCTTGCTATTTAAATTGGAAACTTTTTATTTTTATTGCCAATACAGACATTTGGGACAGGTCAAACAGATACAATAGCCATCACCTAAAAACTTACCACACTGTTTAGGCCCAATTCCAACTGCTTTTGGGAGCTAAACAGTGTTGAGCCTCTTTAGTAGTTTAATTTGAGACCACCTGCTAATATCATGTCCTGTTTGTCTTTTTACATTACCAACACATGATTTTTTTCAGTAAGCCAATATAGTTAGGAAACTTTTTTATTAGCTTACCTGGTTATAGAAGTAGAAGAGGGCAAAAAACTGCCAGTATCTCACCTACAGCCATACCACATTGGATACGCCCAATCTCGTCTGATCTTGGAAGCTAAGCAGTGTTGGGCCTGGTTAGTACTTGGGTGGGAGTCCACATGGGAACACCAGGTGCTGTAGGTTTTTCCCATTACTGGCAAATTGTTTTTATTCTCTAGCTTTTTAAATTGGAAACTTTTTTCTCTTTATTGACAGTACAGACATTTGGAAGAGGTCAAACAGACACAATAGCCATCACCTAAAAACTTACCACACTGTTTAGGCCCAATTCCAACTGCTTTTGGCAGCTAAACAGTGTTGAGCCTCTTTAGTAGTTTAATTTGAGACCACCTGCTAATATCATGTCCTGTAGGTCTTTTTACATTACCAACACATGATTTTTTTTCAGTAAGGCAATACAGTTAGGAAACTTTTTTATTAGCTTACCTGGTTATAGAAGTAGAAGAGGGCAAAAAAGTGCCGATATCTCACCTACAGCCATACCACATTGGATATGCCCAATCTCGTCTGATATTGGAAGCTAAGCAGTGTTGGGCCTGGTTAGTACTTGGGTGGGAGACCACATGGGAACACCAGGTGCTGTAGGTTTTTTCCCATTAATGGCAAATTGTTTTTATTCTCTTGCTATTTAAATTGGAAACTTTTTATTTTTATTGCCAATACAGACATTTGGGACAGGTCAAACAGACACAATAGCCATCACCTAAAAACTTACCACACTGTTTAGGCCCAATTCCAACTGCTTTTGGGAGCTAAACAGTGTTGAGCCTCTTTAGTAGTTTAATTTGAGACCACCTTCTAATATCATGTCCTGTAGGTCTTTTTACATTACCAACACATGATTTTTTTCAGTAAGCCAATATAGTTAGGAAACTTTTTTATTAGCTTACCTGGTTATAGAAGTAGAAGATGGCAAAAAAGTGCCTGTATCTCACCTACAGCCATACCACATTGGATATGCCCAATCTCGTCTGATCTTGGAAGCTTAGCAGTGTTGGGCCTGGTTAGTACTTGGGTGGGAGACCACATGGGAACACCAGGTGCTGTAGGTTTTTCCCATTACTGGCAAATTGTTTTTATTCTCTAGCTTTTTAAATTGGAAACTTTTTTCTCTTTATTGACAGTACAGACATTTGGAAGAGGTCAAACAGACACAATAGCCATCACCTAAAAACTTACCACACTGTTTAGGCCCAATTCCAACTGCTTTTGGCAGCTAAACAGTGTTGAGCCTCTTTAGTAGTTTAATTTGAGACCACCTGCTAATATCATGTCCTGTAGGTCTTTTTACATTACCAACACATGATTTTTTTTCAGTAAGGCAATACAGTTAGGAAACTTTTTTATTAGCTTACCTGGTTATAGAAGTAGAAGAGGGCAAAAAAGTGCCGGTATCTCACCTACAGCCATACCACATTGGATATGCCCAATCTCGTCTGATATTGGAAGCTAAGCAGTGTTGGGCCTGGTTAGTACTTGGGTGGGAGACCACATGGAAACACCAGGTGCTGTAGGTTTTTTCCCATTAATGGCAAATTGTTTTTATTCTCTTGCTATTTAAATTGGAAACTTTTTATTTTTATTGCCAATACAGACATTTGGGACAGGTCAAACAGACACAATAGCCATCATCTAAAAACTTACCACACTGTTTAGGCCCAATTCCAACTGCTTTTGGGAGCTAAACAGTGTTAAACCTCTTTAGTAGTTTAATTTGAGACCACCTGCTAATATCATGTCCTGTAGGTCTTTTTACATTACCAACACATAATTTTTTCAGTAAGCCAATATAGTTAGGAAACTTTTTATTAGCTTACCTGGTTATAGAAGTAGAAGAGGGCAAAAAAGTGCCAGTATCTCACCTACAGCCATACCACATTGGATACTCCCAATCTCGTCTGATCTTGGAAGCTAAGCAGTGTTGGGCCTGGTTAGAACTTGGGTGGGAGACCACATGGGAACACCAGGTGCTGTAGGTTTTTTCCCATTAATGGCAAATTGTTTTTATTCTCTAGCTATTTAAATTGGAAACTTTTTATTTTTATTGCCAATACAGACATTTGGGACAGGTCAAACAGACACAATAGCCATCACCTAAAAACTTACCACACTGTTTAGGCCCAATTCCAACTGCTTTTGGGAGCTAAACAGTGTTGAGCCTCTTTAGTAGTTTAATTTGAGACCACCTGCTAATATCATGTCCTGTAGGTCTTTTTACATTACCAACACATGATTTTTTTCAGTAAGCCAATATAGTTAGGAAACTTTTTTATTAGCTTACCTGGTTATAGAAGTAGAAGAGGGCAAAAAAGTGCCTGTATCTCACCTACAGCCATACCACATTGGATACTCCCAATCTCGTCTGATCTTGGAAGCTAAGCAGTGTTGGGCCTGGTTAGTACTTGGGTGGGAGACCACATGGGAACACCAGGTGCTGTAGGTTTTTTCCCATTAATGGCAAATTGTTTTTATTCTCTAGCTATTTAAATTGGAAACTTTTTATTTTTATTGCCAATACAGACATTTGGGACAGGTCAAACAGACACAATAGCCATCACCTAAAAACTTACCACACTGTTTAGGCCCAATTCCAACTGCTTTTGGGAGCTAAACAGTGTTGAGCCTCTTTAGTAGTTTAATTTGAGACCACCTGCTAATATCATGTCCTGTAGGTCTTTTTACATTACCAACACATGATTTTTTTCAGTAAGCCAATATAGTTAGGAAACTTTTTTATTAGCTTACCTGGTTATAGAAGTAGAAGAGGGCAAAAAAGTACCTGTATCTCACCTACAGCCATACCACATTGTATACGCCCAATCTCGTCTGATCTTGGAAGCTAAGCAGTGTTGGGCCTGGTTAGTACTTGGGTGGGAGACCACATGGGAACACCAGGTGCTGTAGGTTTTTCCCATTACTGGCAAATTGTTTTTATTCTCTAGCTTTTTAAATTGGAAACTTTTTTTCTCTTTATTGACAGTACAGACATTTGGAAGAGGTCAAACAGACACAATAGCCATCACCTAAAAATTTACCACACTGTTTAGGCCCAATTCCAACTTCTTTTGGCAGCTAAACAGTGTTGAGCCTCTTTAGTAGTTTAATTTGAGACCACCTGCTAATATCATGTCTTGTAGGTCTTTTTACATTACCAACACATGATTTTTTTCAGTAAGGCAATACAGTTAGGAAACTTTTTTATTAGCTTACCTGGTTATAGAAGTAGAAGAGGGCAAAAAAGTGCCAATATCTCACCTACAGCCATACCACATTGGATACGCCCAATCTCTTCTGATCTTGGAAGCTAAGCAGTGTTGGGCCTGGTTAGTACTTGGGTGGGAGACCACATGGGAACACCAGGTGCTGTAGTTTTTTTACCATTAATGGCAAATTGTTTTAATTCTCTTGCTATTTAAATTGGAAACTTTTTATTTTTATTGCCAATACAGACATTTGGGACAGGTCAAACAGATACAATAGCCATCACCTAAAAACTTACCACACTGTTTAGGCCCAATTCCAACTGCTTTTGGGAGCTAAACAGTGTTGAGCCTCTTTAGTAGTTTAATTTGAGACCACCTGCTAATATCATGTCCTGTAGGTCTTTTTACATTACCAACACCTGATTTTTTTCAGTAAGCCAATATAGTTAGGAAACTTTTTTATTAGCTTACCTGGTTATAGAAGTAGAAGAGGGCAAAAAAGTACCTGTATCTCACCTACAGCCATACCACATTGGATACGCCCAATCTCGTCTGATCTTGGAAGCTAAGCAGTGTTGGGCCTGGTTAGTACTTGGGTGGGAGACCACATGGGAACACCAGGTGCTGTAGGTTTTTCCCATTACTGGCAAATTGTTTTTATTCTCTAGATTTTTAAATTGGAAACTTTTTTTTCTTTATTGACAGTACAGACATTTGGAAGAGGTCAAACAGACACAATAGCCATCACCTAAAAACTTACCACACTGTTTAGGCCCAATTCCAACTGCTTTTGGCAGCTAAACAGTGTTGAGACTCTTTAGTAGTTTAATTTGAGACCACCTGCTAATATCATGTCCTGTAGGTCTTTTTACATTACCAACACATGATTTTTTTCAGTAAGGCAATACAGTTAGGAAACTTTTTTATTAGTTTACCTGGTTATAGAAGTAGAAGAGGTCAAAAAAGAGCAGATATTTCACCTACAGCCATACCACATTGGATACGCCCAATCTCGTCTGATCTTGGAAGCTAAGCAGTGTTGGGCCTGGTTAGTACTTGGGTGGGAGACCACATGGGAAAACCAGGTGCTGTAGGTTTTTTCCCATTAATGGCAAATTGTTTTTATTCTCTTGCTATTTAAATTGGAAACTTTTTATTTTTATTGCCAATACAGACATTTGGGACAGGTCAAACAGACACAATAGCCATCACCTAAAAACTTACCACACTGTTTAGGCCCAATTCCAACTGCTTTTGGGAGTTAAACAGTGTTGAGCCTCTTTAGTAGTTTAATTTGAGACCACCTGCTAATATCATGTCCTGTAGGTCTTTTTACATTACCAACACCTGATTTTTTTCAGTAAGCCAATATAGTTATTAAACTTTTTTATTAGCTTACCTGGTTATAGAAGTAGAAGAGGGCAAAAAAGTGCCTGTATTTCACCTACAGCCATACCACATTGGATACGCCCAATCTCGTCTGATCTTGGAAGCTTAGCAGTGTTGGGCCTGGTTAGTACTTGGGTGGGAGACCACATGGGAACACCAGGTGCTGTAGGTTTTTCCCATTACTGGCAAATTGTTTTTATTCTCTAGCTTTTTAAATTGGAAACTTTTTTCTCTTTATTGACAGTACAGACATTTGGAAGAGGTCAAACAGACACAATAGCCATCACCTAAAAACTTACCACACTGTTTAGGCCCAATTCCAACTGCTTTTGGCAGCTAAACAGTGTTGAGCCTCTTTAGTAGTTTAATTTGAGACCACCTGCTAATATCATGTCCTGTAGGTCTTTTTACATTACCAACACATGATTTTTTTTCAGTAAGGCAATACAGTTAGGAAACTTTTTTATTAGCTTACCTGGTTATAGAAGTAGAAGAGGGCAAAAAAGTGCCGGTATCTCACCTACAGCCATACCACATTGGATATGCCCAATCTCGTCTGATATTGGAAGCTAAGCAGTGTTGGGCCTGGTTAGTACTTGGGTGGGAGACCACATGGAAACACCAGGTGCTGTAGGTTTTTTCCCATTAATGGCAAATTGTTTTTATTCTCTTGCTATTTAAATTGGAAACTTTTTATTTTTATTGCCAATACAGACATTTGGGACAGGTCAAACAGACACAATAGCCATCATCTAAAAACTTACCACACTGTTTAGGCCCAATTCCAACTGCTTTTGGGAGCTAAACAGTGTTAAACCTCTTTAGTAGTTTAATTTGAGACCACCTGCTAATATCATGTCCTGTAGGTCTTTTTACATTACCAACACATAATTTTTTCAGTAAGCCAATATAGTTAGGAAACTTTTTATTAGCTTACCTGGTTATAGAAGTAGAAGAGGGCAAAAAAGTGCCTGTATCTCACCTACAGCCATACCACATTGGATACTCCCAATCTCGTCTGATCTTGGAAGCTAAGCAGTGTTGGGCCTGGTTAGTACTTGGGTGGGAGACCACATGGGAACACCAGGTGCTGTAGGTTTTTTCCCATTAATGGCAAATTGTTTTTATTCTCTAGCTATTTAAATTGGAAACTTTTTATTTTTATTGCCAATACAGACATTTGGGACAGGTCAAACAGACACAATAGCCATCACCTAAAAACTTACCACACTGTTTAGGCCCAATTCCAACTGCTTTTGGGAGCTAAACAGTGTTGAGCCTCTTTAGTAGTTTAATTTGAGACCACCTGCTAATATCATGTCCTGTAGGTCTTTTTACATTACCAACACATGATTTTTTTCAGTAAGCCAATATAGTTAGGAAACTTTTTTATTAGCTTACCTGGTTATAGAAGTAGAAGAGGGCAAAAAAGTACCTGTATCTCACCTACAGCCATACCACATTGGATACGCCCAATCTCGTCTGATCTTGGAAGCTAAGCAGTGTTGGGCCTGGTTAGTACTTGGGTGGGAGACCACATGGGAACACCAGGTGCTGTAGGTTTTTCCCATTACTGGCAAATTGTTTTTATTCTCTAGCTTTTTAAATTGGAAACTTTTTTTCTCTTTATTGACAGTACAGACATTTGGAAGAGGTCAAACAGACACAATAGCCATCACCTAAAAATTTACCACACTGTTTAGGCCCAATTCCAACTTCTTTTGGCAGCTAAACAGTGTTGAGCCTCTTTAGTAGTTTAATTTGAGACCACCTGCTAATATCATGTCTTGTAGGTCTTTTTACATTACCAACACATGATTTTTTTCAGTAAGGCAATACAGTTAGGAAACTTTTTTATTAGCTTACCTGGTTATAGAAGTAGAAGAGGGCAAAAAAGTGCCAATATCTCACCTACAGCCATACCACATTGGATACGCCCAATCTCTTCTGATCTTGGAAGCTAAGCAGTGTTGGGCCTGGTTAGTACTTGGGTGGGAGACCACATGGGAACACCAGGTGCTGTAGTTTTTTTTACCATTAATGGCAAATTGTTTTAATTCTCTTGCTATTTAAATTGGAAACTTTTTATTTTTATTGCCAATACAGACATTTGGGACAGGTCAAACAGATACAATAGCCATCACCTAAAAACTTACCACACTGTTTAGGCCCAATTCCAACTGCTTTTGGGAGCTAAACAGTGTTGAGCCTCTTTAGTAGTTTAATTTGAGACCACCTGCTAATATCATGTCCTGTAGGTCTTTTTACATTACCAACACCTGATTTTTTTCAGTAAGCCAATATAGTTAGGAAACTTTTTTATTAGCTTACCTGGTTATAGAAGTAGAAGAGGGCAAAAAAGTACCTGTATCTCACCTACAGCCATACCACATTGGATACGCCCAATCTCGTCTGATCTTGGAAGCTAAGCAGTGTTGGGCCTGGTTAGTACTTGGGTGGGAGACCACATGGGAACACCAGGTGCTGTAGGTTTTTCCCATTACTGGCAAATTGTTTTTATTCTCTAGATTTTTAAATTGGAAACTTTTTTTTCTTTATTGACAGTACAGACATTTGGAAGAGGTCAAACAGACACAATAGCCATCACCTAAAAACTTACCACACTGTTTAGGCCCAATTCCAGCTGCTTTTGGCAGCTAAACAGTGTTGAGACTCTTTAGTAGTTTAATTTGAGACCACCTGCTAATATCATGTCCTGTAGGTCTTTTTACATTACCAACACATGATTTTTTTCAGTAAGGCAATACAGTTAGGAAACTTTTTTATTAGTTTACCTGGTTATAGAAGTAGAAGAGGTCAAAAAAGAGCAGATATTTCACCTACAGCCATACCACATTGGATACGCCCAATCTCGTCTGATCTTGGAAGCTAAGCAGTGTTGGGCCTGGTTAGTACTTGGGTGGGAGACCACATGGGAAAACCAGGTGCTGTAGGTTTTTTCCCATTAATGGCAAATTGTTTTTATTCTCTTGCTATTTAAATTGGAAACTTTTTATTTTTATTGCCAATACAGACATTTGGGACAGGTCAAACAGACACAATAGCCATCACCTAAAAACTTACCACACTGTTTAGGCCCAATTCCAACTGCTTTTGGGAGTTAAACAGTGTTGAGCCTCTTTAGTAGTTTAATTTGAGACCACCTGCTAATATCATGTCCTGTAGGTCTTTTTACATTACCAACACCTGATTTTTTTCAGTAAGCCAATATAGTTATTAAACTTTTTTATTAGCTTACCTGGTTATAGAAGTAGAAGAGGGCAAAAAAGTGCCTGTATTTCACCTACAGCCATACCACATTGGATACGCCCAATCTCGTCTGATCTTGGAAGCTTAGCAGTGTTGGGCCTGGTTAGTACTTGGGTGGGAGACCACATGGGAACACCAGGTGCTGTAGGTTTTTCCCATTACTGGCAAATTGTTTTTATTCTCTAGCTTTTTAAATTGGAAACTTTTTTCTCTTTATTGACAGTACAGACATTTGGAAGAGGTCAAACAGACACAATAGCCATCACCTAAAAACTTACCACACTGTTTAGGCCCAATTCCAACTGCTTTTGGCAGCTAAACAGTGTTGAGCCTCTTTAGTAGTTTAATTTGAGACCACCTGCTAATATCATGTCCTGTAGGTCTTTTTACATTACCAACACATGATTTTTTTTCAGTAAGGCAATACAGTTAGGAAACTTTTTTATTAGCTTACCTGGTTATAGAAGTAGAAGAGGGCAAAAAAGTGCCGGTATCTCACCTACAGCCATACCACATTGGATATGCCCAATCTCGTCTGATATTGGAAGCTAAGCAGTGTTGGGCCTGGTTAGTACTTGGGTGGGAGACCACATGGAAACACCAGGTGCTGTAGGTTTTTTCCCATTAATGGCAAATTGTTTTTATTCTCTTGCTATTTAAATTGGAAACTTTTTATTTTTATTGCCAATACAGACATTTGGGACAGGTCAAACAGACACAATAGCCATCATCTAAAAACTTACCACACTGTTTAGGCCCAATTCCAACTGCTTTTGGGAGCTAAACAGTGTTAAACCTCTTTAGTAGTTTAATTTGAGACCACCTGCTAATATCATGTCCTGTAGGTCTTTTTACATTACCAACACATAATTTTTTCAGTAAGCCAATATAGTTAGGAAACTTTTTATTAGCTTACCTGGTTATAGAAGTAGAAGAGGGCAAAAAAGTGCCTGTATCTCACCTACAGCCATACCACATTGGATACTCCCAATCTCGTCTGATCTTGGAAGCTAAGCAGTGTTGGGCCTGGTTAGTACTTGGGTGGGAGACCACATGGGAACACCAGGTGCTGTAGGTTTTTTCCCATTAATGGCAAATTGTTTTTATTCTCTAGCTATTTAAATTGGAAACTTTTTATTTTTATTGCCAATACAGACATTTGGGACAGGTCAAACAGACACAATAGCCATCACCTAAAAACTTACCACACTGTTTAGGCCCAATTCCAACTGCTTTTGGGAGCTAAACAGTGTTGAGCCTCTTTAGTAGTTTAATTTGAGACCACCTGCTAATATCATGTCCTGTAGGTCTTTTTACATTACCAACACATGATTTTTTTCAGTAAGCCAATATAGTTAGGAAACTTTTTTATTAGCTTACCTGGTTATAGAAGTAGAAGAGGGCAAAAAAGTGCCTGTATCTCACCTACAGCCATACCACATTGGATACTCCCAATCTCGTCTGATCTTGGAAGCTAAGCAGTGTTGGGCCTGGTTAGTACTTGGGTGGGAGACCACATGGGAACACCAGGTGCTGTAGGTTTTTTCCCATTAATGGCAAATTGTTTTTATTCTCTAGCTATTTAAATTGGAAACTTTTTATTTTTATTGCCAATACAGACATTTGGGACAGGTCAAACAGACACAATAGCCATCACCTAAAAACTTACCACACTGTTTAGGCCCAATTCCAACTGCTTTTGGGAGCTAAACAGTGTTGAGCCTCTTTAGTAGTTTAATTTGAGACCACCTGCTAATATCATGTCCTGTAGGTCTTTTTACATTACCAACACATGATTTTTTTCAGTAAGCCAATATAGTTAGGAAACTTTTTTATTAGCTTACCTGGTTATAGAAGTAGAAGAGGGCAAAAAAGTACCTGTATCTCACCTACAGCCATACCACATTGGATACGCCCAATCTCGTCTGATCTTGGAAGCTAAGCAGTGTTGGGCCTGGTTAGTACTTGGGTGGGAGACCACATGGGAACACCAGGTGCTGTAGGTTTTTCCCATTACTGGCAAATTGTTTTTATTCTCTAGATTTTTAAATTGGAAACTTTTTTTTCTTTATTGACAGTACAGACATTTGGAAGAGGTCAAACAGACACAATAGCCATCACCTAAAAACTTACCACACTGTTTAGGCCCAATTCCAACTGCTTTTGGCAGCTAAACAGTGTTGAGACTCTTTAGTAGTTTAATTTGAGACCACCTGCTAATATCATGTCCTGTAGGTCTTTTTACATTACCAACACATGATTTTTTTCAGTAAGGCAATATAGTTAGGAAACTTTTTTATTAGCTTACCTGGTTATAGAAGTAGAAGAGGGCAAAAAAGTGCCTGTATCTCACCTACAGCCATACCACATTGGATACTCCCAATCTCGTCTGATCTTGGAAGCTAAGCAGTGTTGGGCCTGGTTAGTACTTGGGTGGGAGACCACATGGGAACACCAGGTGCTGTAGGTTTTTTCCCATTAATGGCAAATTGTTTTTATTCTCTTGCTATTTAAATTGGAAACTTTTTATTTTTATTGCCAATACAGACATTTGGGACAGGTCAAACAGACACAATAGCCATCACCTAAAAACTTACCACACTGTTTAGGCCCAATTCCAACTGCTTTTGGGAGTTAAACAGTGTTGAGCCTCTTTAGTAGTTTAATTTGAGACCACCTGCTAATATCATGTCCTGTAGGTCTTTTTACATTACCAACACCTGATTTTTTTCAGTAAGCCAATATAGTTATTAAACTTTTTTATTAGCTTACCTGGTTATAGAAGTAGAAGAGGGCAAAAAAGTGCCTGTATTTCACCTACAGCCATACCACATTGGATACGCCCAATCTCGTCTGATCTTGGAAGCTAAGCAGTGTTGGGCCTGGTTAGTACTTGGGTGGGAGACCACATGGGAACACCAGGTGCTGTAGGTTTTTTCCCATTAATGGCAAATTGTTTTTATTCTCTTGCTATTTAAATTGGAAACTTTTTATTTTTATTGCCAATACAGACATTTGGGACAGGTCAAACAGACACAATAGCCATCACCTAAAAACTTACCACTCTGTTTAGGCCCAATTCCAACTGCTTTTGGGAGCTAAACATTGTTGAGCCTCTTTAGTAGTTTAATCTGAGACCACCTGCTAATATCATGTCCTGTAGGTCTTTTTACATTACCAACACATGCTTTTTTTCAGTAAGCCAATATAGTTAGGAAACTTTTTTATTAGCTTACCTGGCTATAGAAGTAGAAGATGGCAAAAAAGTGCGTGTATCTCACCTACAGCCATACCACATTGGATACGCCCAATCTCGTCTGATCTTGGAAGCTAAGCAGTGTTTGGCCTGGTTAGTACTTGGGTGGGAGACCACATGGGAACACCAGGTGCTGTAGGTTTTTCCCATTACTGGCAAATTGTTTTTATTCTCTAGCTTTTTAAATTGGAAACTTTTTATTTTTATTGCCAATACAGACATTTGGGACAGGTCAAACAGACACAATAGCCATCACCTAAAAACTTACCACACTGTTTAGGCCCAATTCCAACTGCTTTTGGCAGCTAAACAGTGTTGATCCTCTTTAGTAGTTTAATTTGAGACCACCTGCTAATATCATGTCCTGTAGGTCTTTTTACATTACCAACACATGATTTTTTTCAGTAAGGCAATACAGTTAGGAAACTTTTTTATTAGCTTACCTGGTTATAGAAGTAGAAGAGGGCAAAAAAGTGTCCTGATCTCACCCACAGCCATACCACATTGGATACGCCCAATCTCGTCTGATCTTGGAAGCTAAGCAGTGTTGGGCCTGGTTAGTACTTGGGTGGGAGACCACACGGGAACACCAGGTGCTGTAGGTTTTTACAATTACTGGCAAATTGTTTTTATTCTCTAGCTTTTTAAATTTTAAACTTTTTTCTCTTTATTGACAGTACAGACATTTGGAAGAGGTCAAACAGACACAATAGCCATTACCTAAAAACTTACCACACTGCTTAGGCCCAATTCCAACTGCTTTTGGGAGCTAAACAGTGTTGAGCCTCTTAGGTAGTTTAATTTGAGACCACCTGCTAATATCATGTCCTGTAGGTCTTTTTACATTACCAACACATGATTTTTTTCAGTAAGACAATACAGTTATGAAACTTTTTTATTAGCTTACCTGGTTATAGAAGTAGAAGAGGGCAAAAAAGTGCCTGTATCTCACCTACAGCCATACCACATTGGATACGCCCAATCTCATCTGATCTTGGAAGCTAAGCGGTGTTGGGCCTGGTTAGTACTTGGGTGGGAGACCACATGGGAACACCAGGTGCTGTAGGTTTTTTCCCATTAATGGCAAATTGTTTTTATTCTCTTGCTATTTAAATTGGAAACTTTTTATTTTTATTGCCAATACAGACATTTGGGAGAGGTCAAACAGACACAATAGCCATCACCTAAAAACTTACCACACTGTTTAGGACCAATTTCAACTGCTTTTGGGAGCTAAACAGTGTTGAGCCTCTTTAGTAGTTTAATTTGAGACCACCTGCTAATATCATGTCCTGTAGGTCTTTTTACATTACCAACACATGATTTTTTTCAGTAAGCCAATATAGTTAGGAAACTTTTTTATTAGCTTACCTGGTTATAGAAGTAGAAGAGGGCAAAAAAGTGCCTGTATCTCACCTACAGCCATACCACATTGGATACGCCCAATCTCGTCTGATCTTGGAAGCTAAGCAGTGTTGGGCCTGGTTAGTACTTGGGTGGGAGACCACATGGGAACACCAGGTGCTGTAGGTTTTTCCCATTACTGGCAAATTGTTTTTATTCTCTAGCTTTTTAAATTGGAAACTTTTTTCTCTTTATTGACAGTACAGACATTTGGAAGAGGTCAAACAGACACAATAGCCGTCACCTAAAAACTTACCACACTGTTTAGGCCCAATTCCAACTTTTTTTGGCAGCTAAACAGTGTTGAGCCTCTTTAGTAGTTTAATTTGAGACCACCTGCTAATATCATGTCCTGTAGGTCTTTTTACATTACCAACACATGATTTTTTTCAGTAAGCCAATATAGTTAGGAAACTTTTTTATTAGCTTACCTGGTTATAGAAGTAGAAGATGGCAAAAAAGTGCCTGTATCTCACCTACAGCCATACCACATTGGATACGCCCAATCTCGTCTGATCTTGTAAGCTAAGCAGTGTTGGGCCTTGTTAGTACTTGGGTGGGAGACCACATGGGAACACCAGGTGCTTTCGGTTTTTCCCATTACTGGAAAATTGTTTTTAGTCTCTAGCTTTTTAAATTGGAAACTTTTTTCTCTTTATTGACAGTACAGACATTTGGAAGAGGTCAAACAGACACAATAGCCATCACCTAAAAACTTACCACACTGTTTAGGCCCAATTCCAACTGCTTTTGGCAGCTAAACAGTGTTGAGCCTCTTTAGTAGTTTAATTTGAGACCACCTGCTAATATCATGTCCTGTAGGTCTTTTTACATTACCAACACATGATTTTTTTCAGTAAGCCAATATAGTTAGGAAACTTTTTTATTAGCTTACCTGGTTATAGAAGTAGAAGAGGGCAAAAAAGTGCCTGTATCTCACCTACAGCCATACCACATTGGATACGCCCAATCTCGTCTGATCTTGGAAGCTAAGCAGTGTTGGGCCTGGTTAGTACTTGGGTGGGAGACCACATGGGAACACCAGGTGCTGTAGGTTTTTCCCATTACTGGCAAATTGTTTTTATTCTCTAGCTTTTTAAATTGGAAACTTTTTTCTCTTTATTGACAGTACAGACATTTGGAAGAGGTCAAACAGACACACTAGCCGTCACCTAAAAACTTACCACACTGTTTAGGCCCAATTCCAACTTTTTTTGGCAGCTAAACAGTGTTGAGCCTCTTTAGTAGTTTAATTTGAGACCACCTGCTAATATCATGTCCTGTAGGTCTTTTTACATTACCAACACATGATTTTTTTCAGTAAGCCAATATAGTTAGGAAACTTTTTTATTAGCTTACCTGGTTATAGAAGTAGAAGATGGCAAAAAAGTGCCTGTATCTCACCTACAGCCATACCACATTGGATACGCCCAATCTCGTCTGATCTTGGAAGCTAAGCAGTGTTGGGCCTTGTTAGTACTTGGGTGGGAGACCACATGGGAACACCAGGTGCTTTCGGTTTTTCCCATTACTGGCAAATTGTTTTTAGTCTCTAGCTTTTTAAATTGGAAACTTTTTTCTCTTTATTGACAGTACAGACATTTGGAAGAGGTCAAACAGACACAATAGCCATCACCTAAAAACTTACCACACTGTTTAGGCCCAATTCCAACTGCTTTTGGCAGCTAAACAGTGTTGAGCCTCTTTAGTAGTTTAATTTGAGACCACCTGCTAATATCATGTCCTGTAGGTCTTTTTACATTACCAACACATGATTTTTTTCAGTAAGCCAATATAGTTAGGAAACTTTTTTATTAGCTTACCTGGTTATAGAAGTAGAAGAGGGCAAAAAAGTGCCTGTATCTCACCTACAGCCATACCACATTGCATACGCCCAATCTCGTCTGATCTTGGAAGCTAAGCAGTGTTGGGCCTGGTTAGTACTTGGGTGGGAGACCACATGGGAACACCAGGTGCTGTAGGTTTTTCCCATTACTGGCAAATTGTTTTTATTCTCTAGCTTTTTAAATTGGAAACTTTTTTCTCTTTATTGACAGTACAGACATTTGGAAGAGGTCAAACAGACACAATAGCCATCACCTAAAAACTTACCACACTGTTTAGGCCCAATTCCAACTTTTTTTGGCAGCTAAACAGTGTTGAGCCTCTTTAGTAGTTTAATTTGAGACCACCTGCTAATATCATGTCCTGTAGGTCTTTTTACATTACCAACACATGATTTTTTTCAGTAAGCCAATATAGTTAGGAAACTTTTTTATTAGCTTACCTTGTTATAGAAGTAGAAGATGGCAAAAAAGTGCCTGTATCTCACCTACAGCCATACCACATTGGATACGCCCAATCTCGTCTGATCTTGGAAGCTAAGCAGTGTTGGGCCTTGTTAGTACTTGGGTGGGAGACCACATGGGAACACCAGGTGCTTTCGGTTTTTCCCATTACTGGCAAATTGTTTTTAGTCTCTAGCTTTTTAAATTGGAAACTTTTTTCTCTTTATTGACAGTACAGACATTTGGAAGAGGTCAAACAGACACAATAGCCATCACCTAAAAACTTACCACACTGTTTAGGCCCAATTCCAACTGCTTTTGGCAGCTAAACAGTGTTGAGCCTCTTTAGTAGTTTAATTTGAGACCACCTGCTGATATCATGTCCTGTAGGTCTTTTTACATTACCAACACATGATTTTTTTCAGTAAGCCAATATAGTTAGGAAACTTTTTTATTAGCTTACCTGGTTATAGAAGTAGAAGAGGGCAAAAAAGTGCTGGTATCTCACCTACAGCCATACCACATTGGATACGCCCAATCTCGTCTGATCTTGGAAGCTAAGCAGTGTTGGGCCTGGTTAGTACTTGGGTGGGAGACCACATGGAAACACCAGGTGCTGTAAGTTTTTTCCCATTAATGGCAAATTGTTTTTATTCTCTTGCTATTTAAATTAGAAACTTTTTATTTTTTATTGCCAATACAGACATTTGGGACAGGTCAAACAGACACAATAGCCATCACCTAAAAACTTACCACACTGTTTAGGCCCAATTCCAACTGCTTTTGGCAGCTAAACAGTGTTGAGCCTCTTTAGTAGTTTAATTTGAGACCACCTGCTAATATCATGTCCTGTAGGTCTTTTTACATTACCAACACATGATTTTTTTCAGTAAGCCAATATAGTTAGGACACTTTTTTATTAGCTTACCTGGTTATAGAAGTAGAAGAGGGCAAAAAAGTGCCTGTATCTCACCTACAGCCATACCACATTGGATACGCCCAATCTCGTCTGATCTTGGAAGCTAAGCAGTGTTGGGCCTGGTTAGTACTTGGGTGGGAGACCACATGGGAACACCAGGTGCTGTAGGTTTTTCCCATTACTGGCAAATTGTTTTTATTCTCTAGCTTTTTAAATTGGAAACTTTTTTCTCTTTATTGACAGTACAGATATTTGGAAGAGGTCAAACAGACACAATAGCCATCACCTAAAAACTTACCACACTGTTTAGGCCCAATTCCAACTGCTTTTGGCAGCTAAACAGTGTTGAGCCTCTTTAGTAGTTTAATTTGAGACCACCTGCTAATATCATGTCCTTTAGGTCTTTTTACATTACCAACACATGATTTTTTTCAGTAAGGCAATACAGTTAGGAAACTTTTTTAGGTACTTATGTAGTATCTGGGCTGCCGATTTTTTGATTGTATGCCTTAAGTTAAGGCATACAATCAGATGCGATGCGATGCGATATTGCATCGCATCGCATCGCATCGCATCCGATATCGGATGCGATGACCCGATTTTTCCATAGGAATCAATGTTAAAATGATTCCTATGGAAAAATGGGTCCTTTTCATACCCCTACTATCCAAGTGGGCATGGAGTTGGATATAAACCTGTGGCGAGCGTAGCGAGCCACCGAGCCCGAAGCGTGGCGAGCGAAGCGAGCCCCGCGAGGGGACGGTATTCGTCCCCTCGCGGGGCTCGCTTCGCTCGCCACGCTTCGGGCTCGGTGGCTCGCTACGCTCGCCACAGGTTTATATCCAACTCCATGCCCACTTGGATAGTAGGGGTATGAAAAGGACCCATTTTTCCCATTGAATTCCATGTTAAAATGGACTCAGTCCATTTTAACATTGATTCCTATGGAAAAATCGGGTCATCGCATCGCATCGCATCGCATCGAATCGCATGGTCGCATGCGATGCGATGCGATCTCCCGATCCGACCCGATTTTGAAATCGGCAGCCCAGATACTACATAAGTACCCTTTTTTATTAGCTTACCTGGTTATAGAAGTAGAAGAAGGCAAAAAAGTGCCGGTATCTTAACTACAGCCTTACCACATTGGATACGCCCAATCTCGTCTGATCTTGGAAGCTAAGCAGTGTTGGGCCTGGTTAGTACTTGGGTGGGAGACCACATGGGAACACCAGGTGCTGTAGGTTTTTTCCCATTAATGGCAAATTGTTTTTATTCTCTTGCTATTTAAATTGGAAACTTTTTATTTTTATTGCCAATACAGACATTTGGGACAGGTCAAACAGACACAATAGCCATCACCTAAAAACTTACCACACTGTTTAGGCCCAATTCCAACTGCTTTTGGGAGCTAAACAGTGTTGAGCCTCTTTAGTAGTTTAATTTGAGACCACCTTCTAATATCATGTCCTGTAGGTCTTTTTACATTACCAACACATGATTTTTTTCAGTAAGCCAATATAGTTAGGAAACTTTTTTATTAGCTTACCTGGTTATAGAAGTAGAAGATGGCAAAAAAGTGCCTGTATCTCACCTACAGCCATACCATATTGGATATGCCCAATCTCGTCTGATCTTGGAAGCTTAGCAGTGTTGGGCCTGGTTAGTACTTGGGTGGGAGACCACATGGGAACACCAGGTGCTGTAGGTTTTTCCCATTACTGGCAAATTGTTTTTATTCTCTAGCTTTTTAAATTGGAAACTTTTTTCTCTTTATTGACAGTACAGACATTTGGAAGAGGTCAAACAGACACAATAGCCATCACCTAAAAACTTACCACACTGTTTAGGCCCAATTCCAACTGCTTTTGGCAGCTAAACAGTGTTGAGCCTCTTAAGTAGTTTAATTTGAGACCACCTGCTAATATCATGTCCTGTAGGTCTTATTACATTACCAACACATGATTTTTTTCAGTAAGGCAATACAGTTAGGAAACTTTTTTATTAGCTTTCCTGGTTATAGAAGTAGAAGAGGGCAAAAAAGTGCCGGTATCTCACCTACAGCCATACCACATTGGATACGCCCAATCTCGTCTGATCTTGGAAGCTAAGCAGTGATGGGCATGGTTAGTACTTGGGTGGGAGACCACATGGGAACTCCAGGTGCTGTAGGTTTTTTCCCATTAATGGCAAATTGTTTTTATTCTCTTTCTATTTAAATTGGAAACTTTTTATTTTTATTGCCAATACAGACATTTGGGACAGGTCAAACAGACACAATAGCCATCACCTAAAAACTTACCACACTGTTTAGGCCCAATTCCAACTGCTTTTGGGAGCTAAACAGTGTTGAGCCTCTTTAGTAGTTTAATTTGAGACCACCTGTTAATATCATGTCCTGTAGGTCTTTTTACATTACCAACACTTGATTTTTTTCAGTAAGGCAATACAGTTAGGAAACTTTTTTATTAGCTTACCTGGTTAAATAAGTAGAAGAGGGCAAAAAAGTGCCAGTATCTCACCTACAGCCATACCACATTGGATACGCCAAATCTCGTCTGATCTTGGAAGCTAAGCAGTGTTGGGCCTGATTAGTACTTGGGTGGGAGACCACATGGGAACACCAGGTGCTATAGGTTTTTTTCCCATTAATGGCAAATTGTTTTTATTCTCTTGCTATTTAAATTGGAAACTTTTTATTTTTATTGCCAATACAGACATTTGGGACAGGTCAAACAGACACAATAGCCATCACCTAAAAACTTACCACACTGTTTAGGCCCAATTCCAACTGCTTTTCGGAGCTAAACAGTGTTGAGCCTCTTTAGTAGTTTAATTTGAGACCACCTGCTAATATCATGTCCTGTAGGTCTTTTTACATTACCAACACATGATTTTTTTCAGTAAGCCAATATAGTTAGGAAACTTTTTTATTAGCTTACCTGGTTATAGAAGTAGAAGAGGGCAAAAAAGTGCCTGTATCTCACCTACAGCCATACCACATTGGATACGCCCAATCTCGTCTGATCTTGGAAGCTAAGCAGTGTTGGGCCTGGTTAGTACTTGGGTGGGAGACCACATGGGAACACCAGGTGCTGTAGGTTTTTCCCATTACTGGCAAATTGTTTTTATTCTCTAGCTTTTTAAATTGGAAACTTTTTTCTATTTATTGACAGTACAGACATTTGGAAGAGGTCAAACAGACACAATAGCCATCACCTAAAAACTTACCACACTGTTTAGGCCCAATTCCAACTGCTTTTGGCAGCTAAACAGTGTTGAGCCTCTTTAGTAGTTTAATTTGAGACCACCTGCTGATATCATGTCCTGTAGGTCTTTTTACATTACCAACACATGATTTTTTTCAGTAAGCCAATATAGTTAGGAAACTTTTTTATTAGCTTACCTGGTTATAGAAGTAGAAGAGGGCAAAAAAGTGCTGGTATCTCACCTACAGCCATACCACATTGGATACGCCCAATCTCGTCTGATCTTGGAAGCTAAGCAGTGTTGGGCCTGGTTAGTACTTGGGTGGGAGACCACATGGAAACACCAGGTGCTGTAGGTTTTTTCCCATTAATGGCAAATTGTTTTTATTCTCTTGCTATTTAAATTAGAAACTTTTTATTTTTTATTGCCAATACAGACATTTGGGACAGGTCAAACAGACACAATAGCCATCACCTAAAAACTTACCACACTGTTTAGGCCCAATTCCAACTGCTTTTGGCAGCTAAACAGTGTTGAGCCTCTTTAGTAGTTTAATTTGAGACCACCTGCTAATATCATGTCCTGTAGGTCTTTTTACATTACCAACACATGATTTTTTTTCAGTAAGGCAATACAGTTAGGAAACTTTTTTATTAGCTTACCTGGTTATAGAAGTAGAAGAGGGCAAAAAAGTGCCGGTATCTCACCTACAGCCATACCACATTGGATACGCCCAATCTCGTCTGATCTTGGAAGCTAAGCAGTGTTGGGCCTGGTTAGTACTTGGGTGGGAGACCACATGGGAACACCAGGTGCTGTAGGTTTTTTCCCATTAATGGCAAATTGTTTTTATTCTCTTGCTATTTAAATTGGAAACTTTTTATTTTTTATTGCCAATACAGACATTTGGGACAGGTCAAACAGACACAATAGCCATAACCTAAAAACTTACCACACTGTTTAGGCCCAATTCCAACTGCTTTTGGGAGCTAAACAGTGTTGAGCCTCTTTAGTAGTTTAATTTGAGACCACCTGCTAATATCATGTCCTGTAGGTCTTTTTACATTACCAACACATGATTTTTTTCAGTAAGCCAATATAGTTAGGAAACTTTTGTATTAGCTTACCTGGTTATAGAAGTAGAAGAGGGCAAAAAAGTGCCTGTATCTCACCTACAGCCATACCACATTGGATACGCCCAATCTCGTCTGATCTTGGAAGCTAAGCAGTGTTGGGCCTGGTTAGTACTTGGGTGGGAGACCACATGGGAACACCAGGTGCTGTAGGTTTTTCCCATTACTGGCAAATTGTTTTTATTCTCTAGCTTTTTAAATTGGAAACTTTTTTCTCTTTATTGACAGTACAGACATTTGGAAGAGGTCAAACAGACACAATAGCCATCACCTAAAAACTTACCACACTGTTTAGGCCCAATTCCAACTGCTTTTGGCAGCTAAACAGTGTTGAGCCTCTTTAGTAGTTTAATTTGAGACCACCTGCTAATATCATGTCCTGTAGGTCTTTTTACATTACCAACACATGATTTTTTTCAGTAAGGCAATACAGTTATGAAACTTTTTTATTAGCTTACCTGGTTATAGAAGTAGAAGAAGGCAAAAAAGTGCCGGTATCTCAACTACAGCCATACCACATTGGATACGCCCAATCTCGTCTGATCTTGGAAGCTAAGCAGTGTTGGGCCTGGTTAGTACTTGGGTGGGAGACCACATGGGAACACCAGGTGCTGTAGGTTTTTTCCCATTAATGGCAAATTGTTTTTATTCTCTTGCTATTTAAATTGGAAACTTTTTATTTTTATTGCCAATACAGACATTTGGGACAGGTCAAACAGACACAATAGCCATCACCTAAAAACTTACCACACTGTTTAGGCCCAATTCCAACTGCTTTTGGGAGCTAAACAGTGTTGAGCCTCTTTAGTAGTTTAATTTGAGACCACCTTCTAATATCATGTCCTGTAGGTCTTTTTACATTACCAACACATGATTTTTTTCAGTAAGCCAATATAGTTAGGAAACTTTTTTATTAGCTTACCTGGTTATAGAAGTAGAAGATGGCAAAAAAGTGCCTGTATCTCACCTACAGCCATACCACATTGGATATGCCCAATCTCGTCTGATCTTGGAAGCTTAGCAGTGTTGGGCCTGGTTAGTACTTGGGTGGGAGACCACATGGGAACACCAGGTGCTGTAGGTTTTTCCCATTACTGGCAAATTGTTTTTATTCTCTAGCTTTTTAAATTGGAAACTTTTTTCTCTTTATTGACAGTACAGACATTTGGAAGAGGTCAAACAGACACAATAGCCATCACCTAAAAACTTACCACACTGTTTAGGCCCAATTCCAACTGCTTTTGGCAGCTAAACAGTGTTGAGCCTCTTAAGTAGTTTAATTTGAGACCACCTGCTAATATCATGTCCTGTAGGTCTTTTTACATTACCAACACATGATTTTTTTCAGTAAGGCAATACAGTTAGGAAACTTTTTTATTAGCTTTCCTGGTTATAGAAGTAGAAGAGGGCAAAAAAGTGCCGGTATCTCACCTACAGCCATACCACATTGGATACGCCCAATCTCGTCTGATCTTGGAAGCTAAGCAGTGATGGGCATGGTTAGTACTTGGGTGGGAGACCACATGGGAACTCCAGGTGCTGTAGGTTTTTTCCCATTAATGGCAAATTGTTTTTATTCTCTTTCTATTTAAATTGGAAACTTTTTATTTTTATTGCCAATACAGACATTTGGGACAGGTCAAACAGACACAATAGCCATCACCTAAAAACTTACCACACTGTTTAGGCCCAATTCCAACTGCTTTTGGCAGCTAAACAGTGTTGAGCCTCTTTAGTAGTTTAATTTGAGTCCACCTGTTAATATCATGTCCTGTAGGTCTTTTTACATTACCAACACTTGATTTTTTTCAGTAAGGCAATACAGTTAGGAAACTTTTTTATTAGCTTACCTGGTTAAATAAGTAGAAGAGGGCAAAAAAGTGCCAGTATCTCACCTACAGCCATACCACATTGGATACGCCAAATCTCGTCTGATCTTGGAAGCTAAGCAGTGTTGGGCCTGATTAGTACTTGGGTGGTAGACCACATGGGAACACCAGGTGCTATAGGTTTTTTTCCCATTAATGGCAAATTGTTTTTATTCTCTTGCTATTTAAATTGGAAACTTTTTATTTTTATTGCCAATACAGACATTTGGGACAGGTCAAACAGACACAATAGCCATCACCTAAAAACTTACCACACTGTTTAGGCCCAATTCCAACTGCTTTTCGGAGCTAAACAGTGTTGAGCCTCTTTAGTAGTTTAATTTGAGACCACCTGCTAATATCATGTCCTGAAGGTCTTTTTACATTACCAACACATGATTTTTTTTCAGTAAGCCAATATAGTTAGGAAACTTTTTTATTAGCTTACCTGGTTATAGAAGTAGAAGAGGGCAAAAAAGTGCCTGTATCTCACCTACAGCCATACCACATTGGATACGCCCAATCTCGTCTGATCTTGGAAGCTAAGCAGTGTTGGGCCTGGTTAGTACTTGGGTGGGAGACCACATGGGAACACCAGGTGCTGTAGGTTTTTCCCATTACTGGCAAATTGTTTTTATTCTCTAGCTTTTTAAATTGGAAACTTTTTTCTCTTTATTGACAGTACAGACATTTGGAAGAGGTCAAACAGACACAATAGCCATCACCTAAAAACTTACCACACTGTTTAGGCCCAATTCCAACTGCTTTTGGCAGCTAAACAGTGTTGAGCCTCTTTAGTAGTTTAATTTGAGACCACCTGCTGATATCATGTCCTGTAGGTCTTTTTACATTACCAACACATGATTTTTTTCAGTAAGCCAATATAGTTAGGAAACTTTTTTATTAGCTTACCTGGTTATAGAAGTAGAAGAGGGCAAAAAAGTGCTGGTATCTCACCTACAGCCATACCACATTGGATACGCCCAATCTCGTCTGATCTTGGAAGCTAAGCAGTGTTGGGCCTGGTTAGTACTTGGGTGGGAGACCACATGGAAACACCAGGTGCTATAGGTTTTTTCCCATTAATGGCAAATTGTTTTTATTCTCTTGCTATTTAAATTAGAAACTTTTTATTTTTTATTGCCAATACAGACATTTGGGACAGGTCAAACAGACACAATAGCCATCACCTAAAAACTTACCACACTGTTTAGGCCCAATTCCAACTGCTTTTGGCAGCTAAACAGTGTTGAGCCTCTTTAGTAGTTTAATTTGAGACCACCTGCTAATATCATGTCCTGTAGGTCTTTTTACATTACCAACACATGATTTTTTTCAGTAAGCCAATATAGTTAGGAAACTTTTTTATTAGCTTACCTGGTTATAGAAGTAGAAGATGGCAAAAAAGTGCCTGTATCTCACCTACAGCCATACCACATTGGATATGCCCAATCTCGTCTGATCTTGGAAGCTTAGCAGTGTTGGGCCTGGTTAGTACTTGGGTGGGAGACCACATGGGAACACCAGGTGCTGTAGGTTTTTCCCATTACTGGCAAATTGTTTTTATTCTCTAGCTTTTTAAATTGGAAACTTTTTTCTCTTTATTGACAGTACAGACATTTGGAAGAGGTCAAACAGACACAATAGCCATCACCTAAAAACTTACCACACTGTTTAGGCCCAATTCCAACTGCTTTTGGCAGCTAAACAGTGTTGAGCCTCTTAAGTAGTTTAATTTGAGACCACCTGCTAATATCATGTCCTGTAGGTCTTTTTACATTACCAACACATGATTTTTTTCAGTAAGGCAATACAGTTAGGAAACTTTTTTATTAGCTTTCCTGGTTATAGAAGTAGAAGAGGGCAAAAAAGTGCCGGTATCTCACCTACAGCCATACCACATTGGATACGCCCAATCTCGTCTGATCTTGGAAGCTAAGCAGTGATGGGCATGGTTAGTACTTGGGTGGGAGACCACATGGGAACTCCAGGTGCTGTAGGTTTTTTCCCATTAATGGCAAATTGTTTTTATTCTCTTTCTATTTAAATTGGAAACTTTTTATTTTTATTGCCAATACAGACATTTGGGACAGGTCAAACAGACACAATAGCCATCACCTAAAAACTTACCACACTGTTTAGGCCCAATTCCAACTGCTTTTGGCAGCTAAACAGTGTTGAGCCTCTTTAGTAGTTTAATTTGAGACCACCTGTTAATATCATGTCCTGTAGGTCTTTTTACATTACCAACACTTGATTTTTTTCAGTAAGGCAATACAGTTAGGAAACTTTTTTATTAGCTTACCTGGTTAAATAAGTAGAAGAGGGCAAAAAAGTGCCAGTATCTCACCTACAGCCATACCACATTGGATACGCCAAATCTCGTCTGATCTTGGAAGCTAAGCAGTGTTGGGCCTGATTAGTACTTGGGTGGGAGACCACATGGGAACACCAGGTGCTATAGGTTTTTTTCCCATTAATGGCAAATTGTTTTTATTCTCTTGCTATTTAAATTGGAAACATTTTATTTTTATTGCCAATACAGACATTTGGGACAGGTCAAACAGACACAATAGCCATCACCTAAAAACTTACCACACTGTTTAGGCCCAATTCCAACTGCTTTTCGCAGCTAAACAGTGTTGAGCCTCTTTAGTAGTTTAATTTGAGACCACCTGCTAATATCATGTCCTGTAGGTCTTTTTACATTACCAACACATGATTTTTTTCAGTAAGCCAATATAGTTAGGAAACTTTTTTATTAGCTTACCTGGTTATAGAAGTAGAAGAGGGCAAAAAAGTGCCTGTATCTCACCTACAGCCATACCACATTGGATATGCCCAATCTCGTCTGATCTTGGAAGCTAAGCAGTGTTGGGCCTGGTTAGTACTTGGGTGGGAGACCACATGGGAACACCAGGTGCTGTAGGTTTTTCCCATTACTGGCAAATTGTTTTTATTCTCTAGCTTTTTAAATTGGAAACTTTTTTCTCTTTATTGACAGTACAGACATTTGGAAGAGGTCAAACAGACACAATAGCCATCACCTAAAAACTTACCACACTGTTTAGGCCCAATTCCAACTGCTTTTGGCAGCTAAACAGTGTTGAGCCTCTTTAGTAGTTTAATTTGAGACCACCTGCTGATATCATGTCCTGTAGGTCTTTTTACATTACCAACACATGATTTTTTTCAGTAAGCCAATATAGTTAGGAAACTTTTTTATTAGCTTACCTGGTTATAGAAGTAGAAGAGGGCAAAAAAGTGCTGGTATCTCACCTACAGCCATACCACATTGGATACGCCCAATCTCGTCTGATCTTGGAAGCTAAGCAGTGTTGGGCCTGGTTAGTACTTGGGTGGGAGACCACATGGAAACACCAGGTGCTGTAGGTTTTTTCCCATTAATGGCAAATTGTTTTTATTCTCTTGCTATTTAAATTAGAAACTTTTTATTTTTTATTGCCAATACAGACATTTGGGACAGGTCAAACAGACACAATAGCCATCACCTAAAAACTTACCACACTGTTTAGGCCCAATTCCAACTGCTTTTGGCAGCTAAACAGTGTTGAGCCTCTTTAGTAGTTTAATTTGAGACCACCTGCTAATATCATGTCCTGTAGGTCTTTTTACATTACCAACACATGATTTTTTTTCAGTAAGGCAATACAGTTAGGAAACTTTTTTATTAGCTTACCTGGTTATAGAAGTAGAAGAGGGCAAAAAAGTGCCAGTATCTCACCTACAGCCATACCACATTGGATACGCCCAATCTCGTCTGATCTTGGAAACTAAGCAGTGTTGGGCCTGGTTAGTACTTGGGTGGGAGACCACATGGGAACACCAGGTGCTGTAGGTTTTTTCCCATAAATGGCAAATTGTTTTTATTCTCTTGCTATTTAAATTGGAAACTTTTTATTTTTTATTGCCAATACAGACATTTGGGACAGGTCAAACAGACACAATAGCCATCACCTAAAAACTTACCACACTGTTTAGGCCCAATTCCAACTGCTTTTGGGAGCTAAACAGTGTTGAGCCTCTTTAGTAGTTTAATTTGAGACCACCTGCTAATATCATGTCCTGTAGGTCTTTTTACATTACCAACACATGATTTTTTTCAGTAAGCCAATATAGTTAGGAAACTTTTGTATTAGCTTACCTGGTTATAGAAGTAGAAGAGGGCAAAAACGTGCCTGTATCTCACCTACAGCCATACCACATTGGATACGCCCAATCTCGTCTGATCTTGGAAGCTAAGCAGTGTTGGGCCTGGTTAGTACTTGGGTGGGAGACCACATGGGAACACCAGGTGCTGTAGGTTTTTCCCATTACTGGCAAATTGTTTTTATTCTCTAGCTTTTTAAATTGGAAACTTTTTTCTCTTTATTGACAGTACAGACATTTGGAAGAGGTCAAACAGACACAATAGCCATCACCTAAAAACTTACCACACTGTTTAGGCCCAATTCCAACTGCTTTTGGCAGCTAAACAGTGTTGAGCCTCTTTAGTAGTTCAATTTGAGACCACCTGCTAATATCATGTCCTGTAGGTCTTTTTACATTACCAACACATGATTTTTTTCAGTAAGGCAATACAGTTATAAAACTTTTTTATTAGCTTACCTGGTTATAGAAGTAGAAGAAGGCAAAAAAGTGCCGGTATCTCAACTACAGCCATACCACATTGGATACGCCCAATCTCGTCTGATCTTGGAAGCTAAGCAGTGTTGGGCCTGGTTAGTACTTGGGTGGGAGACCACATGGGAACACCAGGTGCTGTAGGTTTTTTCCCATTAATGGCAAATTGTTTTTATTCTCTAGCTTTTTAAATTGGAAACTTTTTTCTCTTTATTGACAATACAGACATTTGGAAGAGGTCAAACAGACACAATAGCCATCACCTAAAAACTTACCACACTGTTTAGGCCCAATTCCAACTGCTTTTGGCAGCTAAACAGTGTTGAGCCTCTTAAGTAGTTTAATTTGAGACCACCTGCTAATATCATGTCCTGTAGGTCTTTTTACATTACCAACACATGATTTTTTTCAGTAAGGCAATACAGTTAGGAAACTTTTTTATTAGCTTTCCTGGTTATAGAAGTAGAAGAGGGCAAAAAAGTGCCGGTATCTCACCTACAGCCATACCACATTGGATACGCCCAATCTCGTCTGATCTTGGAAGCTAAGCAGTGATGGGCATGGTTAGTACTTGGGTGGGAGACCACATGGGAACTCCAGGTGCTGTAGGTTTTTTCCCATTAATGGCAAATTGTTTTTATTCTCTTTCTATTTAAATTGGAAACTTTTTATTTTTATTGCCAATACAGACATTTGGGACAGGTCAAACAGACACAATAGCCATCACCTAAAAACTTACCACACTGTTTAGGCCCAATTCCAACTGCTTTTGGCAGCTAAACAGTGTTGAGCCTCTTTAGTAGTTTAATTTGAGACCACCTGTTAATATCATGTCCTGTAGGTCTTTTTACATTACCAACACTTGATTTTTTTCAGTAAGGCAATACAGTTAGGAAACTTTTTTATTAGCTTACCTGGTTAAATAAGTAGAAGAGGGCAAAAAAGTGCCAGTATCTCACCTACAGCCATACCACATTGGATACGCCAAATCTTGTCTGATCTTGGAAGCTAAGCAGTGTTGGGCCTGATTAGTACTTGGGTGGGAGACCACATGGGAACACCAGGTGCTGTAGGTTTTTTCCCATTAATGGCAAATTGTTTTTATTCTCTTGCTATTTAAATTGGAAACTTTTTATTTTTATTGCCAATACAGACATTTGGGACAGGTCAAACAGACACAATAGCCATCACCTAAAAACTTACCACACTGTTTAGGCCCAATTCCAACTGCTTTTCGGAGCTAAACAGTGTTGAGCCTCTTTAGTAGTTTAATTTGAGACCACCTGCTAATATCATGTCCTGTAGGTCTTTTTACATTACCAACACATGATTTTTTTCAGTAAGCCAATACAGTTAGGAAACTTTTTTATTAGCTTACCTGGTTAAATAAGTAGAAGAGGGCAAAAAAGTGCCAGTATCTCACCTACAGCCATACCACATTGGATACGCCAAATCTCGTCTGATCTTGGAAGCTAAGTAGTGTTGGGCCTGATTAGTACTTGGGTGGGAGACCACATGGGAACACCAGGTGCTATAGGTTTTTTTCCCATTAATGGCAAATTGTTTTTATTCTCTTGCTATTTAAATTGGAAACTTTTTATTTTTATTGCCAATACAGACATTTGGGACAGGTCAAACAGACACAATAGCCATCACCTAAAAACTTACCACACTGTTTAGGCCCAATTCCAACTGCTTTTCGGGGTACTTATGTAATATCTGGGCTTCCGTTTTCCTTATGAGACCGTGTCCCCTCGCGGGGCTCGCTGCGCTCGCCGCGCTTCGGGCTCGGTGGCTCGCTGCGCTCGCCACACTATATAAAATCAACTCCATGCGTAGTTGGATAGTAGGGGTATGAAAAAATGGGGTGCATTTAACATGGGAGCCCAGATAATACATAAGTACCCTTTTCGGAGCTAAACAGTGTTGAGCCTCTTTAGTAGTTTAATTTGAGACCACCTGCTAATATCATGTCCTGTAGGTCTTTTTACTTTACCAACACATGATTTTTTTCGGTACTTATGTAGTATCTGGGCTGCCGATTTCTAAATCGGGTCGAATCGGGCACATCGCATCGCATCGCATGCGACCATCGATGCGATGCGATGCGATGCGATGCGATGACCCGATTTTTCCATAGGAATCAATGTTAAAATGGACTGAGTCCATTTTAACATGGAATTCAATGGGAAAAAGGGGTCCTTTTCATACCCCTACTATCCAAGTGGGCATGGAGTTGGATATAAACCTGTGGCGAGCGTAGCGAGCCACCGAGCCCGAAGCGTGGCGAGCGTAGCGAGCCCCGCGAGGGGACACAGAATACCGGCCCCTCGCGGGGCTCGCTTCGCTCGCCACGCTTCGGGCTCGGTGGCTCGCTACGCTCGCCACAGGTTTATATCCAACTCCATGCCCACTTGGATAGTAGGGGTATGAAAAGGACCCCTTTTTCCCATTGAATTCCATGTTAAAATGGACTCAGTCCATTTTAACATTGATTCCTATGGAAAAATCGGGTCATCGCATCCGATGGTCGCATGCGATGCGATGCGATGCGATGCGATATCGCATCGCATCGCATCTGATTGTATGCCTTAACTTAAGGCATACAATCAAAAAATCGGCAGCCCAGATACTACATAAGTACCTTTTTTTCAGTAAGCCAATATAGTTAGGAAACTTTTTTATTAGCTTACCTGGTTATAGAAGTAGAAGAGGGCAAAAAAGTGCCTGTATCTCCCCTACAGCCATACCACATTGGATACGCCCAATCTCGTCTGATCTTGGAAGCTAAGCAGTGTTGGGCCTGGTTAGTACTTGGGTGGGAGACCACATGGGAACACCAGGTGCTGTAGGTTTTTCCCATTACTGGCAAATGGTTTTTATTCTCTAGCTTTTTAAATTGGAAACTTTTTTCTCTTTATTGACAGTACAGACATTTGGAAGAGGTCAAACAGACACAATAGCCATCACCTAAAAACTTACCACACTGTTTAGGCCCAATTCCAACTGCTTTTGGCAGCTAAACAGTGTTGAGCCTCTTTAGTAGTTTAATTTGAGACCACCTGCTGATATCATGTCCTGTAGGTCTTTTTACATTACCAACACATGATTTTTTTCAGTAAGCCAATATAGTTAGGAAACTTTTTTATTAGCTTACCTGGTTATAGAAGTAGAAGAGGGCAAAAAAGTGCTGGTATCTCTCCTACAGCCATACCACATTGGATACGCCCAATCTCGTCTGATCGTGGAAGCTAAGCAGTGTTGGGCCTGGTTAGTACTTGGGTGGGAGACCACATGGAAACACCAGGTGCTGTAGGTTTTTTCCCATTAATGGCAAATTGTTTTTATTCTCTTGCTATTTAAATTAGAAACTTTTTATTTTTTATTGCCAATACAGACATTTGGGACAGGTCAAACAGACACAATAGCCATCACCTAAAAACTTACCACACTGTTTAGGCCCAATTCCAACTGCTTTTGGCAGCTAAACAGTGTTGAGCCTCTTTAGTAGTTTAATTTGAGACCACCTGCTAATATCATGTCCTGTAGGTCTTTTTACATTACCAACACATGATTTTTTTTCAGTAAGGCAATACAGTTAGGAAACTTTTTTATTAGCTTACCTGGTTATAGAAGTAGAAGAGGGCAAAAAAGTGCCGGTATCTCACCTACAGCCATACCACATTGGATACGCCCAATCTCGTCTGATCTTGGAAGCTAAGCAGTGTTGGACCTGGTTAGTACTTGGGTGGGAGACCACATGGGAACACCAGGTGCTGTAGGTTTTTTCCCATTAATGGCAAATTGTTTTTATTCTCTTGCTATTTAAATTGGAAACTTTTTATTTTTTATTGCCAATACAGACATTTGGGACAGGTCAAACAGACACAATAGCCATCACCTAAAAACTTACCACACTGTTTAGGCCCAATTCCAACTGCTTTTGGGAGCTAAACAGTGTTGAGCCTCTTTAGTAGTTTAATTTGAGACCACCTGCTAATATCATGTCCTGTAGGTCTTTTTACATTACCAACACATGATTTTTTTCAGTAAGCCAATATAGTTAGGAAACTTTTTTATTAGCTTACCTGGTTATAGAAGTAGAAGAGGGCAAAAAAGTGCGTGTATCTCACCTACAGCCATACCACATTGGATACGCCCAATCTCGTCTGATCTTGGAAGCTAAGCAGTGTTGGGCCTGGTTAGTACTTGGGTGGGAGACCACATGGGAACACCAGGTGCTGTAGGTTTTTCCCATTACTGGCAAATTGTTTTTATTCTCTAGCTTTTTAAATTGGAAACTTTTTTCTCTTTATTGACAGTACAGACATTTGGAAGAGGTCAAACAGACACAATAGCCATCACCTAAAAACTTACCACACTGTTTAGGCCCAATTCCAACTGCTTTTGGCAGCTAAACAGTGTTGAGCCTCTTTAGTAGTTTAATTTGAGACCACCTGCTAATATCATGTCCTGTAGGTCTTTTTACATTACCAACACATGATTTTTTTCAGTAAGGCAATACAGTTAGGAAACTTTTTTATTAGCTTACCTGGTTATAGATGTAGAAGAGGGCAAAAAAGTGCCGGTATCTCAACTACAGCCATACCACATTGGATACGCCCAATCTCGTCTGATCTTGGAAGCTAAGCAGTGTTGGGCCTGGTTAGTACTTAGGTGGGAGACCACATGGGAACACCAGGTGCTGTAGGTTTTTTCCCATTAATGGCAAATTGTTTTTATTCTCTTGCTATTTAAATTGGAAACTTTTTATTTTTATTGCCAATACAGACATTTGGGACAGGTCAAACAGACACAATAGCCATCACCTAAAAACTTACCACACTGTTTAGGCCCAATTTCAACTGCTTTTGGGAGCTAAACAGTGTTGAGCCTCTTTAGTAGTTTAATTTGAGACCACCTTCTAATATCATGTCCTGTAGGTCTTTTTACATTACCAACACATGATTTTTTTCAGTAAGCCAATATAGTTAGGAAACTTTTTTATTAGCTTACCTGGTTATAGAAGTAGAAGATGGCAAAAAAGTGCCTGTATCTCACCTACAGCCATACCACATTGGATATGCCCAATCTCGTCTGATCTTGGAAGCTTAGCAGTGTTGGGCCTGGTTAGTACTAGGGTGGGAGACCACATGGGAACACCAGGTGCTGTAGGTTTTTCCCATTACTGGCAAATTGTTTTTATTCTCTAGCTTTTTAAATTGGAAACTTTTTTCTCTTTATTGACAGTACAGACATTTGGAAGAGGTCAAACAGACACAATAGCCATCACCTAAAAACTTACCACACTGTTTAGGCCCAATTCCAACTGCTTTTGGCAGCTAAACAGTGTTGAGCCTCTTAAGTAGTTTAATTTGAGACCACCTGCTAATATCATGTCCTGTAGGTCTTTTTACATTACCAACACATGATTTTTTTCAGTAAGGCAATACAGTTAGGAAACTTTTTTATTAGCTTTCCTGGTTATAGAAGTAGAAGAGGGCAAAAAAGTGCCGGTATCTCACCTACAGCCATACCACATTGGATACGCCCAATCTCGTCTGATCTTGGAAGCTAAGCAGTGATGGGCATGGTTAGTACTTGGGTGGGAGACCACATGGGAACTCCAGGTGCTGTAGGTTTTTTCCCATTAATGGCAAATTGTTTTTATTCTCTTTCTATTTAAATTGGAAACTTTTTATTTTTATTGCCAATACAGACATTTGGGACAGGTCAAACAGACACAATAGCCATCACCTAAAAACTTACCACACTGTTTAGGCCCAATTCCAACTGCTTTTGGCAGCTAAACAGTGTTGAGCCTCTTTAGTAGTTTAATTTGAGACCACCTGTTAATATCATGTCCTGTAGGTCTTTTTACATTACCAACACTTGATTTTTTTCAGTAAGGCAATACAGTTAGGAAACTTTTTTATTAGCTTACCTGGTTAAATAAGTAGAAGAGGGCAAAAAAGTGCCAGTATCTCACCTACAGCCATACCACATTGGATACGCCAAATCTCGTCTGATCTTGGAAGCTAAGCAGTGTTGGGCCTGATTAGTACTTGGGTGGGAGACCACATGGGAACACCAGGTGCTGTAGGTTTTTTCCCATTAATGGCAAATTGTTTTTATTCTCTTGCTATTTAAATTGGAAACTTTTTATTTTTATTGCCAATACAGACATTTGGGACAGGTCAAACAGACACAATAGCCATCACCTAAAAACTTACCACACTGTTTAGGCCCAATTCCAACTGCTTTTCGGAGCTAAACAGTGTTGAGCCTCTTTAGTAGTTTAATTTGAGACCACCTGCTAATATCATGTCCTGTAGGTCTTTTTACATTACCAACACATGATTTTTTTCAGTAAGCCAATATAGTTAGGAAACTTTTTTATTAGCTTACCTGGTTATAGAAGTAGAAGAGGGCAAAAAAGGTGCCTTTATCTCACTTACAGCCATACCACATTGGATACGCCCAATCTCGTCTGATCTTGGAAGCTAAGCAGTGTTGGGCCTGGTTAGTACTTGGGTGGGAGACCACATGGGAACCCCAGGTGCTGTAGGTTTTTCCCATTACTGGCAAATTGTTTTTATTCTCTAGCTTTTTAAATTGGAAACTTTTTTCTCTTTATTGACAGTACAGACATTTGGAAGAGGTCAAACAGACACAATAGCCATCACCTAAAAACTTACCACACTGTTTAGGCCCAATTCCAACTGCTTTTGGCAGCTAAACAGTGTTGAGCCTCTTTAGTAGTTTAATTTGAGACCACCTGCTGATATCATGTCCTGTAGGTCTTTTTACATTACCAACACATGATTTTTTTCAGTAAGCCAATATAGTTAGGAAACTTTTTTATTAGCTTACCTGGTTATAGAAGTAGAAGAGGGCAAAAAAGTGCTAGTATCTCACTTACAGCCATACCACATTGGATACGCCCAATCTCGTCTGATCTTGGAAGCTAAGCAGTGTTGGGCCTGGTTAGTACTTGGGTGGGAGACCACATGGAAACACCAGGTGCTGTAGGTTTTTTCCCATTAATGGCAAATTGTTTTTATTCTCTTGCTATTTAAATTAGAAACTTTTTATTTTTTATTGCCAATACAGACATTTGGGACAGGTCAAACAGACACAATAGCCATCACCTAAAAACTTACCACACTGTTTAGGCCCAATTCCAACTGCTTTTGGCAGCTAAACAGTGTTGAGCCTCTTTAGTAGTTTAATTTGAGACCACCTGCTAATATCATGTCCTGTAGGTTTTTTACATTACCAACACATGATTTTTTTCAGTAGGCCAATATAGTTAGGAAACTTTTTTATTAGCTTACCTGGTTAAAGAAGTAGAAGAGGGCAAAAAAGTGCCTGTATCTCACCTACAGCCATACCACATTGGATACGCCCAATCTCGTCTGATCTTGGAAGCTAAGCAGTGTTGGGCCTGGTTAGTACTTGGGTGGGAGACCACATGGGAACACCAGGTGCTGTAGGTTTTTCCCATTACTGGCAAATTGTTTTTATTCTCTAGCTTTTTAAATTGGAAACTTTTTTCTCTTTATTGACAGTACAGACATTTGGAAGAGGTCAAACAGACACAATAGCCATCACCTAAAAACTTACCACACTGTTTAGGCCCAATTCCAACTGCTTTTGGCAGCTAAACAGTGTTGAGCCTCTTTAGTAGTTTAATTTGAGACCACCTGCTAATATCATGTCCTGTAGGTCTTTTTACATTACCAACACATGATTTTTTTCAGTAAGGCAATACAGTTAGGAAACCTTTTTATTAGCTTACCTGGTTATAGAAGTAGAAGAGGGCAAAAAAGTGCCAGTATCTCAACTACAGCCATACCACATTGGATACGCCCAATCTCGTCTGATCTTGGAAGCTAAGCAGTGTTGGGCCTGGTTAGTACTTGGGTGGGAGACCACATGGGAACACCAGGTGCTGTAGTTTTTTTCCCATTAATGGCAAATTGTTTTTATTCTCTTGCTATTTAAATTGGAAACTTTTTATTTTTATTGCCAATACAGACATTTGGGACAGGTCAAACAGACACAATAGCCGTCACCTAAAAACTTACCACACTGTTTAGGCCCAATTCCAACTGCTTTTGGGAGCTAAACAGTGTTGAGCCTCTTTAGTAGTTTAATTTGAGACCACCTGCTAATATCATGTCCTGTAGGTCTTTTTACATTACCAACACATGATTTTTTTCAGTAAGCCAATATAGTTAGGAAACTTTTTTATTAGCTTACCTGGTTATAGAAGTTGAAGATGGCAAAAAAGTGCCTGTATCTCACCTACAGCCATACCACATTGGATACGCCCAATCTCGTCTGATCTTGGAAGCTAAGCAGTGTTGGGCCTGGTTAGTACTTGGGTGGGGGAACACCAGGTGCTGTAGGTTTTTCCCATTACTGGCAAATTGTTTTTATTCTCTAGCTTTTTAAATTGGAAACTTTTTTCTCTTTATTGACAGTACAGACATTTGGAAGAGGTCAAACAGACACAATAGCCATCACCTAAAAACTTACCACACTGTTTAGGCCCAATTCCAACTGCTTTTGGCAGCTAAACAGTGTTGAGCCTCTTTAGTAGTTTAATTTGAGACCACCTGCTAATATCATGTCCTGTAGGTCTTTTTACATTACCAACACATGATTTTTTTCAGTAAGGCAATACAGTTAGGAAACTTTTTTATTAGCTTACCTG
This sequence comes from Crinia signifera, assembly GCF_055691185.1. Taxonomy (NCBI): domain Eukaryota; kingdom Metazoa; phylum Chordata; class Amphibia; order Anura; family Myobatrachidae; genus Crinia; species Crinia signifera. The sequence continues at coordinate 56,726,671 of NC_139225.1, read as the reverse complement.
GTTATAGAAGTAGAAGAAGGCAAAAAAGTGCCGGTATCTCAACTACAGCCATACCACATTGGATACGCCCAATCTCGTCTGATCTTGGAAGCTAAGCAGTGTTGGGCCTGGTTAGTACTTGGGTGGGAGACCACATGGGAACACCAGGTGCTGTAGGTTTTTTCCCATTAATGGCAAATTGTTTTTATTCTCTTGCTATTTAAATTGGAAACTTTTTATTTTTATTGCCAATACAGACATTTGGGACAGGTCAAACAGACACAATAGCCATCACCTAAAAACTTACCACACTGTTTAGGCCCAATTCCAACTGCTTTTGGCAGCTAAACAGTGTTGAGCCTCTTTAGTAGTTTAATTTGAGGCCACCTTCTAATATCATGTCCTGTAGGTCTTTTTACATTACCAACACATGATTTTTTTCAGTAAGCCAATATAGTTAGGAAACTTTTTTATTAGCTTACCTGGTTATAGAAGTAGAAGATGGCAAAAAAGTGTCTGTATCTCACCTACAGCCATACCACATTGGATATGCCTGATCTTGGAAGCTTAGCAGTGTTGGGCCTGGTTAGTACTTGGGTGGGAGACCACATGGGAACACCAGGTGCTGTAGGTTTTTCCCATTACTGGCAAATTGTTTTTATTCTCTAGCTTTTTAAATTGGAAACTTTTTTCTCTTTATTGACAGTACAGACATTTGGAAGAGGTCAAACAGACACAATAGCCATCACCTAAAAACTTACCACACTGTTTAGGCCCAATTCCAACTGCTTTTGGCAGCTAAACAGTGTTGAGCCTCTTAAGTAGTTTAATTTGAGACCACCTGCTAATATCATGTCCTGTAGGTCTTTTTACATTACCAACACATGATTTTTTTCAGTAAGGCAATACAGTTAGGAAACTTTTTTATTAGCTTTCCTGGTTATAGAAGTAGAAGAGGGCAAAAAAGTGCCGGTATCTCACCTACAGCCATACCACATTGGATACGCCCAATCTCGTCTGATCTTGGAAGCTAAGCAGTGATGGGCATGGTTAGTACTTGGGTGGGAGACCACATGGGAACTCCAGGTGCTGTAGGTTTTTTCCCATTAATGGCAAATTGTTTTTATTCTCTTTCTATTTAAATTGGAAACTTTTTATTTTTATTGCCAATACAGACATTTGGGACAGGTCAAACAGACACAATAGCCATCACCTAAAAACTTACCACACTGTTTAGGCCCAATTCCAACTGCTTTTGGCAGCTAAACAGTGTTGAGCCTCTTTAGTAGTTTAATTTGAGACCACCTGTTAATATCATGTCCTGTAGGTCTTTTTACATTACCAACACTTGATTTTTTTCAGTAAGGCAATACAGTTAGGAAACTTTTTTATTAGCTTACCTGGTTAAATAAGTAGAAGAGGGCAAAAAAGTGCCAGTATCTCACCTACAGCCATACCACATTGGATACGCCAAATCTCGTCTGATCTTGGAAGCTAAGCAGTGTTGTGCCTGATTAGTACTTGGGTGGGAGACCACATGGGAACACCAGGTGCTGTAGGTTTTTTCCCATTAATGGCAAATTGTTTTTATTCTCTTGCTATTTAAATTGGAAACTTTTTATTTTTATTGCCAATACAGACATTTGGGACAGGTCAAACAGACACAATAGCCATCACCTAAAAACTTACCACACTGTTTAGGCCCAATTCCAACTGCTTTTCGGAGCTAAACAGTGTTGAGCCTCTTTAGTAGTTTAATTTGAGACCACCTGCTAATATCATGTCCTGTAGGTCTTTTTACATTACCAACACATGATTTTTTTCAGTAAGCCAATATAGTTAGGAAACTTTTTTATTAGCTTACCTGGTTATAGAAGTAGAAGAGGGCAAAAAAGTGCCCGTATCTCACCTACAGCCATACCACATTGGATACGCCCAATCTCGTCTGATCTTGGAAGCTAAGCAGTGTTGGGCCTGGTTAGTACTTGGGTGGGAGACCACATGGGAACCCCAGGTGCTGTAGGTTTTTCCCATTACTGGCAAATTGTTTTTATTCTCTAGCTTTTTAAATTGGAAACTTTTTTCTCTTTATTGACAGTACAGACATTTGGAAGAGGTCAAACAGACACAATAGCCATCACCTAAAAACTTACCACACTGTTTAGGCCCAATTCCAACTGCTTTTGGCAGCTAAACAGTGTTGAGCCTCTTTAGTAGTTTAATTTGAGACCACCTGCTGATATCATGTCCTGTAGGTCTTTTTACATTACCAACACATGATTTTTTTCAGTAAGCCAATATAGTTAGGAAACTTTTTTATTAGCTTACCTGGTTATAGAAGTAGAAGAGGGCAAAAAAGTGCTGGTATCTCACCTACAGCCATACCACATTGGATACGCCCAATCTCGTCTGATCTTGGAAGCTAAGCAGTGTTGGGCCTGTTTAGTACTTGGGTGGGAGACCACATGGAAACACCAGGTGCTGTAGGTTTTTTCCCATTAATGGCAAATTGTTTTTATTCTCTTGCTATTTAAATTAGAAACTTTTTATTTTTTATTGCCAATACAGACATTTGGGACAGGTCAAACAGACACAATAGCCATCACCTAAAAACTTACCACACTGTTTAGGCCCAATTCCAACTGCTTTTGGCAGCTAAACAGTGTTGAGCCTCTTTAGTAGTTTAATTTGAGACCACCTGCTAATATCATGTCCTGTAGGTTTTTTACATTACCAACACATGATTTTTTTCAGTAAGCCAATATAGTTAGGAAACTTTTTTATTAGCTTACCTGGTTAAAGAAGTAGAAGAGGGCAAAAAAGTGCCTGTATCTCACCTACAGCCATACCACATTGGATACGCCCAATCTCGTCTGATCTTGGAAGCTAAGCAGTGTTGGGCCTGGTTAGTACTTGGGTGGGAGACCACATGGGAACACCAGGTGCTGTAGGTTTTTCCCATTACTGGCAAATTGTTTTTATTCTCTAGCTTTTTAAATTGGAAACTTTTTTCTCTTTATTGACAGTACAGACATTTGGAAGAGGTCAAACAGACACAATAGCCATCACCTAAAAACTTACCACACTGTTTAGGCCCAATTCCAACTGCTTTTGGCAGCTAAACAGTGTTGAGCCTCTTTAGTAGTTTAATTTGAGACCACCTGCTAATATCATGTCCTGTAGGTCTTTTTACATTACCAACACATCTTTTTTTTTTTAGTAAGGCAATACAGTTAGGAAACCTTTTTATTAGCTTACCTGGTTATAGAAGTAGAAGAGGGCAAAAAAGTGCCAGTATCTCAACTACAGCCATACCACATTGGATACGCCCAATCTCGTCTGATCTTGGAAGCTAAGCAGTGTTGGGCCTGGTTAGTGCTTGGGTGGGAGACCACATGGGAACACCAGGTGCTGTAGTTTTTTTCCCATTAATGGCAAATTGTTTTTATTCTCTTGCTATTTAAATTGGAAACTTTTTATTTTTATTGCCAATACAGACATTTGGGACAGGTCAAACAGACACAATAGCCGTCACCTAAAAACTTACCACACTGTTTAGGCCCAATTCCAACTGCTTTTGGGAGCTAAACAGTGTTGAGCCTCTTTAGTAGTTTAATTTGAGACCACCTGCTAATATCATGTCCTGTAGGTCTTTTTACATTACCAACACATGATTTTTTTCAGTAAGCCAATATAGTTAGGAAACTTTTTTATTAGCTTACCTGGTTATAGAAGTTGAAGATGGCAAAAAAGTGCCTGTATCTCACCTACAGCCATACCACATTGGATACGCCCAATCTCGTCTGATCTTGGAAGCTAAGCAGTGTTGGGCCTGGTTAGTACTTGGGTGGGAGACCACATGGGAACACCAGGTGCTGTAGGTTTTTCCCATTACTGGCAAATTGTTTTTATTCTCTAGCTTTTTAAATTGGAAACTTTTTTCTCTTTATTGACAGTACAGACATTTGGAAGAGGTCAAACAGACACAATAGCCATCACCTAAAAACTTACCACACTGTTTAGGCCCAATTCCAACTGCTTTTGGCAGCTAAACAGTGTTGAGCCTCTTAAGTAGTTTAATTTGAGACCACCTGCTAATATCATGTCCTGTAGGTCTTTTTACATTACCAACACATGATTTTTTTCAGTAAGGCAATACAGTTAGGAAACTTTTTTATTAGCTTTCCTGGTTATAGAAGTAGAAGAGGGCAAAAAAGTGCCGGTATCTCACCTACAGCCATACCACATTGGATACGCCCAATCTCGTCTGATCTTGGAAGCTAAGCAGTGATGGGCATGGTTAGTACTTGGGTGGGAGACCACATGGGAACTCCAGGTGCTGTAGGTTTTTTCCCATTAATGGCAAATTGTTTTTATTCTCTTTCTATTTAAATTGGAAACTTTTTATTTTTATTGCCAATACAGACATTTGGGACAGGTCAAACAGACACAATAGCCATCACCTAAAAACTTACCACACTGTTTAGGCCCAATTCCAACTGCTTTTGGCAGCTAAACAGTGTTGAGCCTCTTTAGTAGTTTAATTTGAGACCACCTGTTAATATCATGTCCTGTAGGTCTTTTTACATTACCAACACTTGATTTTTTTCAGTAAGGCAATACAGTTAGGAAACTTTTTTATTAGCTTACCTGGTTAAATAAGTAGAAGAGGGCAAAAAAGTGCCAGTATCTCACCTACAGCCATACCACATTGGATACGCCAAATCTCGTCTGATCTTGGAAGCTAAGCAGTGTTGGGCCTGATTAGTACTTGGGTGGGAGACCACATGGGAACACCAGGTGCTGTAGGTTTTTTCCCATTAATGGCAAATTGTTTTTATTCTCTTGCTATTTAAATTGGAAACTTTTTATTTTTATTGCCAATACAGACATTTGGGACAGGTCAAACAGACACAATAGCCATCACCTAAAAACTTACCACACTGTTTAGGCCCAATTCCAACTGCTTTTCGGAGCTAAACAGTGTTGAGCCTCTTTAGTAGTTTAATTTGAGACCACCTGCTAATATCATGTCCTGTAGGTCTTTTTACATTACCAACACATGATTTTTTTCAGTAAGCCAATATAGTTAGGAAACTTTTTTATTAGCTTACCTGGTTATAGAAGTAGAAGAGGGCAAAAAAGTGCCTGTATCTCACCTACAGCCATACCACATTGGATACGCCCAATCTCGTCTGATCTTGGAAGCTAAGCAGTGTTGGGCCTGGTTAGTACTTGGGTGGGAGACCACATGGGAACCCCAGGTGCTGTAGGTTTTTCCCATTACTGGCAAATTGTTTTTATTCTCTAGCTTTTTAAATTGGAAACTTTTTTCTCTTTATTTACAGTACAGACATTTGGAAGAGGTCAAACAGACACAATAGCCATCACCTAAAAACTTACCACGCTGTTTAGGCCCAATTCCAACTGCTTTTGGCAGCTAAACAGTGTTGAGCCTCTTTAGTAGTTTAATTTGAGACAACCTGCTGATATCATGTCCTGTAGGTCTTTTTACATTACCAACACATGATTTTTTTCAGTAAGCCAATATAGTTAGGAAACTTTTTTATTAGCTTACCTGGTTATAGAAGTAGAAGAGGGCAAAAAAGTGCTGGTATCTCACCTACAGCCATACCACATTGGATACGCCCAATCTCGTCTGATCTTGGAAGCTAAGCAGTGTTGGGCCTGGTTAGTACTTGGGTGGGAGACCACATGGAAACACCAGGTGCTGTAGGTTTTTTCCCATTAATGGCAAATTGTTTTTATTCTCTTGCTATTTAAATTAGAAACTTTTTATTTTTTATTGCCAATACAGACATTTGGGACAGGTCAAACAGACACAATAGCCATCACCTAAAAACTTACCACACTGTTTAGGCCCAATTCCAACTGCTTTTGGCAGCTAAACAGTGTTGAGCCTCTTTAGTAGTTTAATTTGAGACCACCTGCTAATATCATGTCCTGTAGGTTTTTTACATTACCAACACATGATTTTTTTCAGTAGGCCAATATAGTTAGGAAACTTTTTTATTAGCTTACCTGGTTAAAGAAGTAGAAGAGGGCAAAAAAGTGCCTGTATCTCACCTACAGCCATACCACATTGGATACGCCCAATCTTGTCTGATCTTGGAAGCTAAGCAGTGTTGGGCCTGGTTAGTACTTGGGTGGGAGACCACATGGGAACACCAGGTGCTGTAGGTTTTTCCCATTACTGGCAAATTGTTTTTATTCTCTAGCTTTTTAAATTGGAAACTTTTTTCTCTTTATTGACAGTACAGACATTTGGAAGAGGTCAAACAGACACAATAGCCATCACCTAAAAACTTACCACACTGTTTAGGCCCAATTCCAACTGCTTTTGGCAGCTAAACAGTGTTGAGCCTCTTTAGTAGTTTAATTTGAGACCACCTGCTAATATCATGTCCTGTAGGTCTTTTTACATTACCAACACATGATTTTTTTCAGTAAGGCAATACAGTTAGGAAACCTTTGTATTAGCTTACCTGGTTATAGAAGTAGAAGAGGGCAAAAAAGTGCCAGTATCTCAACTACAGCCATACCACATTGGATACGCCCAATCTCGTCTGATCTTGGAAGCTAAGCAGTGTTGGGCCTGGTTAGTACTTGGGTGGGAGACCACATGGGAACACCAGGTGCTGTAGTTTTTTTCCCATTAATGGCAAATTGTTTTTATTCTCTTGCTATTTAAATTGGAAACTTTTTATTTTTATTGCCAATACAGACATTTGGGACAGGTCAAACAGACACAATAGCCGTCACCTAAAAACTTACCACACTGTTTAGGCCCAATTCCAACTGCTTTTGGGAGCTAAACAGTGTTGAGCCTCTTTAGTAGTTTAATTTGAGACCACCTGCTAATATCATGTCCTGTAGGTCTTTTTACATTACCAACACATGATTTTTTTCAGTAAGCCAATATAGTTAGGAAACTTTTTTATTAGCTTACCTGGTTATAGAAGTTGAAGATGGCAAAAAAGTGCCTGTATCTCACCTACAGCCATACCACATTGGATACGCCCAATCTCGTCTGATCTTGGAAGCTAAGCAGTGTTGCGCCTGGTTAGTACTTGGGTGGGGGAACACCAGGTGCTGTAGGTTTTTCCCATTACTGGCAAATTGTTTTTATTCTCTAGCTTTTTAAATTGGAAACTTTTTTCTCTTTATTGATAGTACAGACATTTGGAAGAGGTCAAACAGACACAATAGCCATCACCTAAAAACTTACCACACTGTTTAGGCCCAATTCCAACTGCTTTTGGCAGCTAAACAGTGTTGAGCCTCTTTAGTAGTTTAATTTGAGACCACCTGCTAATATCATGTCCTGTAGGTCTTTTTACATTACCAACACATGATTTTTTTCAGTAAGGCAATACAGTTAGGAAACTTTTTTATTAGCTTACCTGGTTATAGAAGTAGAAGAAGGCAAAAAAGTGCCGGTATCTCAACTACAGCCATACCACATTGGATGCGCCCAATCTCGTCTGATCTTGGAAGCTAAGCAGTGTTGGGCCTGGTTAGTACTTGGGTGGGAGACCACATGGGAACACCAGGTGCTGTAGGTTTTTTCCCATTAATGGCAAATTGTTTTTATTCTCTTGCTATTTAAATTGGAAACTTTTTATTTTTATTGCCAATACAGACATTTGGGACAGGTCAAACAGACACAATAGCCATCACCTAAAAACTTACCACACTGTTTAGGCCCAATTCCAACTGCTTTTGGGAGCTAAACAGTGTTGAGCCTCTTTAGTAGTTTAATTTGAGACCACCTTCTAATATCATGTCCTGTAGGTCTTTTTACATTACCAACACATGATTTTTTTCAGTAAGCCAATATAGTTAGGAAACTTTTTTATTAGCTTACCTGGTTATAGAAGTAGAAGATGGCAAAAAAGTGTCTGTATCTCACCTACAGCCATACCACATTGGATATGCCCAATCTTGTCTGATCTTGGAAGCTTAGCAGTGTTGGGCCTGGTTAGTACTTGGGTGGGAGACCACATGGGAACACCAGGTGCTGTAGGTTTTTCCCATTACTGGCAAATTGTTTTTATTCTCTAGCTTTTTAAATTGGAAACTTTTTTCTCTTTATTGACAGTACAGACATTTGGAAGAGGTCAAACAGACACAATAGCCATCACCTAAAAACTTACCACACTGTTTAGGCCCAATTCCAACTGCTTTTGGCAGCTAAACAGTGTTGAGCCTCTTAAGTAGTTTAATTTGAGACCACCTGCTAATATCATGTCCTGTAGGTCTTTTTACATTATCAACACATGATTTTTTTCAGTAAGGCAATACAGTTAGGAAACTTTTTTATTAGCTTTCCTGGTTATAGAAGTAGAAGAGGGCAAAAAAGTGCCGGTATCTCACCTACAGCCATACCACATTGGATACGCCCAATCTCGTCTGATCTTGGAAGCTAAGCAGTGATGGGCATGGTTAGTACTTGGGTGGGAGACCACATGGGAACTCCAGGTGCTGTAGGTTTTTTCCCATTAATGGCAATTTGTTTTTATTCTCTTTCTATTTAAATTGGAAACTTTTTATTTTTATTGCCAATACAGACATTTGGGACAGGTCAAACAGACACAATAGCCATCACCTAAAAACTTACCACACTGTTTAGGCCCAATTCCAACTGCTTTTGGCAGCTAAACAGTGTTGAGCCTCTTTAGTAGTTTAATTTGAGACCACCTGTTAATATCATGTCCTGTAGGTCTTTTTACATTACCAACACTTGATTTTTTTCAGTAAGGCAATACAGTTAGGAAACTTTTTTATTAGCTTACCTGGTTAAATAAGTAGAAGAGGGCAAAAAAGTGCCAGTATCTCACCTACAGCCATACCACATTGGATACGCCAAATCTCGTCTGATCTTGGAAGCTAAGCAGTGTTGGGCCTGATTAGTACTTGGGTGGGAGACCACATGGGAACACCAGGTGCTGTAGGTTTTTTCCCATTAATGGCAAATTGTTTTTATTCTCTTGCTATTTAAATTGGAAACTTTTTATTTTTATTGCCAATACAGACATTTGGGACAGGTCAAACAGACACAATAGCCATCACCTAAAAACTTACCACACTGTTTAGGCCCAATTCCAACTGCTTTTCGGAGCTAAACAGTGTTGAGCCTCTTTAGTAGTTTAATTTGAGACCACCTGCTAATATCATGTCCTGTAGGTCTTTTTACATTACCAACACATGATTTTTTTCAGTAAGCCAATATAGTTAGGAAACTTTTTTATTAGCTTACCTGGTTATAGAAGTAGAAGAGGGCAAAAAAGTGCCTGTATCTCACCTACAGCCATACCACATTGGATACGCCCAATCTCGTCTGATCTTGGAAGCTAAGCAGTGTTGGGCCTGGTTAGTACTTGGGTGGGAGACCACATGGGAACCCCAGGTGCTGTAGGTTTTTCCCATTACTGGCAAATTGTTTTTATTCTCTAGCTTTTTAAATTGGAAACTTTTTTCTCTTTATTGACAGTACAGACATTTGGAAGAGGTCAAACAGACACAATAGCCATCACCTAAAAACTTACCACACTGTTTAGGCCCAATTCCAACTGCTTTTGGCAGCTAAACAGTGTTGAGCCTCTTTAGTAGTTTAATTTGAGACCACCTGCTGATATCATGTCCTGTAGGTCTTTTTACATTACCAACACATGATTTTTTTCAGTAAGCCAATATAGTTAGGAAACTTTTTTATTAGCTTACCTGGTTATAGAAGTAGAAGAGGGCAAAAAACTGCTGGTATCTCACCTACAGCCATACCACATTGGATATGCCCAATCTCGTCTGATCTTGGAAGCTAAGCAGTGTTGGGCCTGGTTAGTACTTGGGTGGGAGACCACATGGGAACACCAGGTGCTGTAGTTTTTTTCCCATTAATGGCAAATTGTTTTTATTCTCTTGCTATTTAAATTGGAAACTTTTTATTTTTATTGCCAATACAGACATTTGGGACAGGTCAAACAGACACAATAGCCGTCACCTAAAAACTTACCACACTGTTTAGGCCCAATTCCAACTGCTTTTGGGAGCTAAACAGTGTTGAGCCTCTTTAGTAGTTTAATTTGAGACCACCTGCTAATATCATGTCCTGTAGGTCTTTTTACATTACCAACACATGATTTTTTTCAGTAAGCCAATATAGTTAGGAAACTTTTTTATTAGCTTACCTGGTTATAGAAGTTGAAGATGGCAAAAAAGTGCCTGTATCTCACCTACAGCCATACCACATTGGATACGCCCAATCTCGTCTGATCTTGGAAGCTAAGCAGTGTTGCGCCTGGTTAGTACTTGGGTGGGGGAACACCAGGTGCTGTAGGTTTTTCCCATTACTGGCAAATTGTTTTTATTCTCTAGCTTTTTAAATTGGAAACTTTTTTCTCTTTATTGATAGTACAGACATTTGGAAGAGGTCAAACAGACACAATAGCCATCACCTAAAAACTTACCACACTGTTTAGGCCCAATTCCAACTGCTTTTGGCAGCTAAACAGTGTTGAGCCTCTTTAGTAGTTTAATTTGAGACCACCTGCTAATATCATGTCCTGTAGGTCTTTTTACATTACCAACACATGATTTTTTTCAGTAAGGCAATACAGTTAGGAAACTTTTTTATTAGCTTACCTGGTTATAGAAGTAGAAGAAGGCAAAAAAGTGCCGGTATCTCAACTACAGCCATACCACATTGGATACGCCCAATCTCGTCTGATCTTGGAAGCTAAGCAGTGTTGGGCCTGGTTAGTACTTGGGTGGGAGACCACATGGGAACACCAGGTGCTGTAGGTTTTTTCCCATTAATGGCAAATTGTTTTTATTCTCTTGCTATTTAAATTGGAAACTTTTTATTTTTATTGCCAATACAGACATTTGGGACAGGTCAAACAGACACAATAGCCATCACCTAAAAACTTACCACACTGTTTAGGCCCAATTCCAACTGCTTTTGGGAGCTAAACAGTGTTGAGCCTCTTTAGTAGTTTAATTTGAGACCACCTTCTAATATCATGTCCTGTAGGTCTTTTTACATTACCAACACATGATTTTTTTCAGTAAGCCAATATAGTTAGGAAACTTTTTTATTAGCTTACCTGGTTATAGAAGTAGAAGATGGCAAAAAAGTGTCTGTATCTCACCTACAGCCATACCACATTGGATATGCCCAATCTTGTCTGATCTTGGAAGCTTAGCAGTGTTGGGCCTGGTTAGTACTTGGGTGGGAGACCACATGGGAACACCAGGTGCTGTAGGTTTTTCCCATTACTGGCAAATTGTTTTTATTCTCTAGCTTTTTAAATTGGAAACTTTTTTCTCTTTATTGACAGTACAGACATTTGGAAGAGGTCAAACAGACACAATAGCCATCACCTAAAAACTTACCACACTGTTTAGGCCCAATTCCAACTGCTTTTGGCAGCTAAACAGTGTTGAGCCTCTTAAGTAGTTTAATTTGAGACCACCTGCTAATATCATGTCCTGTAGGTCTTTTTACATTATCAACACATGATTTTTTTCAGTAAGGCAATACAGTTAGGAAACTTTTTTATTAGCTTTCCTGGTTATAGAAGTAGAAGAGGGCAAAAAAGTGCCGGTATCTCACCTACAGCCATACCACATTGGATACGCCCAATCTCGTCTGATCTTGGAAGCTAAGCAGTGATGGGCATGGTTAGTACTTGGGTGGGAGACCACATGGGAACTCCAGGTGCTGTAGGTTTTTTCCCATTAATGGCAATTTGTTTTTATTCTCTTTCTATTTAAATTGGAAACTTTTTATTTTTATTGCCAATACAGACATTTGGGACAGGTCAAACAGACACAATAGCCATCACCTAAAAACTTACCACACTGTTTAGGCCCAATTCCAACTGCTTTTGGCAGCTAAACAGTGTTGAGCCTCTTTAGTAGTTTAATTTGAGACCACCTGTTAATATCATGTCCTGTAGGTCTTTTTACATTACCAACACTTGATTTTTTTCAGTAAGGCAATACAGTTAGGAAACTTTTTTATTAGCTTACCTGGTTAAATAAGTAGAAGAGGGCAAAAAAGTGCCAGTATCTCACCTACAGCCATACCACATTGGATACGCCAAATCTCGTCTGATCTTGGAAGCTAAGCAGTGTTGGGCCTGATTAGTACTTGGGTGGGAGACCACATGGGAACACCAGGTGCTGTAGGTTTTTTCCCATTAATGGCAAATTGTTTTTATTCTCTTGCTATTTAAATTGGAAACTTTTTATTTTTATTGCCAATACAGACATTTGGGACAGGTCAAACAGACACAATAGCCATCACCTAAAAACTTACCACACTGTTTAGGCCCAATTCCAACTGCTTTTCGGAGCTAAACAGTGTTGAGCCTCTTTAGTAGTTTAATTTGAGACCACCTGCTAATATCATGTCCTGTAGGTCTTTTTACATTACCAACACATGATTTTTTTCAGTAAGCCAATATAGTTAGGAAACTTTTTTATTAGCTTACCTGGTTATAGAAGTAGAAGAGGGCAAAAAAGTGCCTGTATCTCACCTACAGCCATACCACATTGGATACGCCCAATCTCGTCTGATCTTGGAAGCTAAGCAGTGTTGGGCCTGGTTAGTACTTGGGTGGGAGACCACATGGGAACCCCAGGTGCTGTAGGTTTTTCCCATTACTGGCAAATTGTTTTTATTCTCTAGCTTTTTAAATTGGAAACTTTTTTCTCTTTATTGACAGTACAGACATTTGGAAGAGGTCAAACAGACACAATAGCCATCACCTAAAAACTTACCACACTGTTTAGGCCCAATTCCAACTGCTTTTGGCAGCTAAACAGTGTTGAGCCTCTTTAGTAGTTTAATTTGAGACCACCTGCTGATATCATGTCCTGTAGGTCTTTTTACATTACCAACACATGATTTTTTTCAGTAAGCCAATATAGTTAGGAAACTTTTTTATTAGCTTACCTGGTTATAGAAGTAGAAGAGGGCAAAAAAGTGCTGGTATCTCACCTACAGCCATACCACATTGGATATGCCCAATCTCGTCTGATCTTGGAAGCTAAGCAGTGTTGGGCCTGGTTAGTACTTGGGTGGGAGACCACATGGAAACACCAGGTGCTGTAGGTTTTTTCCCATTAATGGCAAATTGTTTTTATTCTCTTGCTATTTAAATTAGAAACTTTTTATTTTTTATTGCCAATACAGACATTTGGGACAGGTCAAACAGACACAATAGCCATCACCTAAAAACTTACCACACTGTTTAGGCCCAATTCCAACTGCTTTTGGCAGCTAAACAGTGTTGAGCCTCTTTAGTAGTTTAATTTGAGACCACCTGCTAATATCATGTCCTGTAGGTTTTTTACATTACCAACACATGATTTTTTTCAGTAAGCCAATATAGTTAGGAAACTTTTTTATTAGCTTACCTGGTTAAAGAAGTAGAAGAGGGCAAAAAAGTGCCTGTATCTCACCTACAGCCATACCACATTGGATACGCCCAATCTCGTCTGATCTTGGAAGCTAAGCAGTGTTGGGCCTGGTTAGTACTTGGGTGGGAGACCACATGGGAACACCAGGTGCTGTAGGTTTTTCCCATTACTGGCAAATTGTTTTTATTCTCTAGCTTTTTAAATTGGAAACTTTTTTCTCTTTATTGACAGTACAGACATTTGGAAGAGGTCAAACAGACACAATAGCCATCACCTAAAAACTTACCACACTGTTTAGGCCCAATTCCAACTGCTTTTGGCAGCTAAACAGTGTTGAGCCTCTTTAGTAGTTTAATTTGAGACCATCTGCTAATATCATGTCCTGTAGGTCTTTTTACATTACCAACACATGATTTATTTCAGTAAGCCAATATAGTTATGAAACTTTTTTATTAGCTTACCTGGTTATAGAAGTAGAAGAGGGCAAAAAAGTGCCTGTATCTCACCTACAGCCATACCGCATTGGATACGCCCAATCTCGTCTGATCTTGGAAGCTAAGCAGTGTTGGGCCTGGTTAGTACTTGAGTGGGAGACCACATGGGAACACCAGGTGCTGTAGGTTTTTCCCATTACTGGCAAATTGTTTTTATTCTCTAGCTTTTTAAATTTTAAACTTTTTTCTCTTTATTGACAGTACAGACATTTGGAAGAGGTCAAACAGACACAATAGCCATCACCTAAAAACTTACCACACTGCTTAGGCCCAATTCCAACTGCTTTTGGGAGCTAAACAGTGTTTAGCCTCTTTAGTAGTTTAATTTGAGACCACCTGCTAATATCATGTCCTGTAGGTCTTTTTACATTACCAACACATGATTTTTTTCAGTAAGCCAATATAGTTAGGAAACTTTTTTATTAGCTTACCTGGTTATAGAAGTAGAAGAGGGCAAAAAAGTGCCGGTATCTCAACTACAGCCATACCGCATTGGATACGCCCAATCTCGTCTGATCTTGGAAGCTAAGCAGTGTTGGGCCTGGTTAGTACTTGGGTGGGAGACCACATGGAAACACCAGGTGCTGTAGGTTTTTTCCCATTAATGGCAAATTGTTTTTATTCTCTTGCTATTTAAATTAGAAACTTTTTATTTTTTATTGCCAATACAGACATTTGGGACAGGTCAAACAGACACAATAGCCATCACCTAAAAACTTACCACACTGTTTAGGCCCAATTCCAACTGCTTTTGGCAGGTAAACAGTGTTGAGCCTCTTTAGTAGTTTAATTTGAGACCACCTGCTAATATCATGTCCTGTAGGTCTTTTTACATTACCAACACATGATTTTTTTCAGTAAGCCAATATAGTTAGGAAACTTTTTTATTAGCTTACCTGGTTATAGAAGTTGAAGATGGCAAAAAAGTGCCTGTATCTCACCTACAGCCATACCACATTGGATACGCCCAATCTCGTCTGATCTTGGAAGCTAAGCAGTGTTGGGCCTGGTTAGTACTTGGGTGGGAGTCCACATGGGAACACCAGGTGCTGTAGGTTTTTCCCATTACTGGCAAATTGTTTTTATTCTCTAGCTTTTTAAATTGGAAACTTTTTTCTCTTTATTGACAGTACAGACATTTGGAAGAGGTCAAACAGACACAATAGCCATCACCTAAAAACTTACCACACTGTTTAGGCCCAATTCCAACTGCTTTTGGCAGCTAAACAGTGTTGAGCCTCTTTAGTAGTTTAATTTGAGACCACCTGCTAATATCATGTCCTGTAGGTCTTTTTACATTACCAACACATGATTTTTTTCAGTAAGCCAATATAGTTATGAAACTTTTTTATTAGCTTACCTGGTTATAGAAGTAGAAGAGGGCAAAAAAGTGCCTGTATCTCACCTACAGCCATACCGCATTGGATACGCCCAATCTCGTCTGATCTTGGAAGCTAAGCAGTGTTGGGCCTGGTTAGTACTTGAGTGGGAGACCACATGGGAACACCAGGTGCTGTAGGTTTTTCCCATTACTGGCAAATTGTTTTTATTCTCTAGCTTTTTAAATTTTAAACTTTTTTCTCTTTATTGACAGTACAGACATTTGGAAGAGGTCAAACAGACACAATAGCCATCACCTAAAAACTTACCACACTGCTTAGGCCCAATTCCAACTGCTTTTGGGAGCTAAACAGTGTTTAGCCTCTTTAGTAGTTTAATTTGAGACCACCTGCTAATATCATGTCCTGTAGGTCTTTTTACATTACCAACACATGATTTTTTTCAGTAAGCCAATATAGTTAGGAAACTTTTTTATTAGCTTACCTGGTTATAGAAGTAGAAGAGGGCAAAAAAGTGCCTGTATCTCACCTACAGCCATACCACATTGGATACGCCTGATCTTGGAAGCTAAGCAGTGTTGGGCCTGGTTAGTACTTGGGTGGGAGACCACATGGGAACACCAGGTGCTGTAGGTTTTTTCCCATTAATGGCAAATTGTTTTTATTCTCTTGCTATTTAAATTGGAAACTTTTTATTTTTATTGCCAATACAGACATTTGGGACAGGTCAAACAGACACAATAGCCATCACCTAAAAACTTACCACACTGTTTAGGCCCAATTCCAACTGCTTTTGGGAGTTAAACAGTGTTGAGCCTCTTTAGTAGTTTAATTTGAGACCACCTGCTAACATCATGTCCTGTAGGTCTTTTTACATTACCAACACATGATTTTTTTCAGTAAGCCAATATAGTTAGGAAACTTTTTTATTAGCTTACCTGGTTATAGAAGTAGAAGAGGGCAAAAAAGTGCCTGTATCTCACCTACAGCCATACCACATTGGATACTCCGAATCTCGTCTGATCTTGGAAGCTAAACAGTGTTGGGCCTGGTTAGTACTTGGGTGGGAGACCACACGGGAACACCAGGTGCTGTAGGTTTTTCCCATTACTGGCAAATTGTTTTTATTCTCTAGCTTTTTAAATTTTAAACTTTTTTCTCTTTATTGACAGTACAGACATTTGGAAGAGGTCAAACAGACACAATAGCCATCACCTAAAAACTTACCACACTGCTTAGGCCCAATTCCAACTGCTTTTGGGAGCTAAACAGTGTTGAGCCTCTTTAGTAGTTTAATTTGAGATTACCTGCTAATATCATGTCCTGTAGGTCTTTTTACATTACCAACACATGATTTTTTTCAGTAAGGCAATACAGTTATGAAACTTTTTTATTAGCTTACCTGGTTATAGAAGTAGAAGAGGGCAAAAAAGTGCCTGGATCTCACCTACAGCAATACCACATTGGATACGCCCAATCTCGTCTGATCTTGGAAGCTAAGCAGTGTTGGGCCTGGTTAGTACTTGGGTGGGAGACCACATGGGAACACCAGGTGCTGTAGGTTTTTTCCCATTAATGGCAAATTGTTTTTATTCTCTTGCTATTTAAATTGGAAACTTTTTATTTTTATTGCCAATACAGACATTTGGGAGAGGTCAAACAGACACAATAGCCATCACCTAAAAACTTACCACACTGTTTAGGCCCAATTCCAACTGCTTTTGGGAGCTAAACAGTGTTGAGCCTCTTTAGTAGTTTAATTTGAGACCACCTGCTAATATCATGTCCTGTAGGTCTTTTGACATTACCAACACATGATTTTTTTCAGTAAGCCAATATAGTTAGGAAACTTTTTTATTAGCTTACCTGGTTATAGAAGTAGAAGAGGGCAAAAAAGTGCTTGTATCTCACCTACAGCCATACCACATTGGATACGCCCAATCTCGTCTGATCTTGGAAACTAAGCAGTGTTGGGCCTGGTTAGTACTTGGGTGGGAGACCACATGGGAACACCAGGTGCTGTAGGTTTTTACCATTACTGGCAAATTGTTTTTATTCTTTAGCTTTTTAAATTGGAAACTTTTTTCTCTTTATTGACAGTACAGACATTTGGAAGAGGTCAAACAGACACAATAGCCATCACCTAAAAACTTACCACACTGTTTAGGCCCAATTCCAACTGCTTTTGGCAGCTAAACAGTGTTGAGCCTCTTTAGTAGTTTAATTTGAGACCACCTGCTGATATCATGTCCTGTAGGTCTTTTTACATTACCAACACATGATTTTTTTCAGTAAGCCAATATAGTTAGGAAACTTTTTTATTAGCTTACCTGGTTATAGAAGTAGAAGAGGGCAAAAAAGTGCTGGTATCTCACCTACAGCCATACCACATTGGATACGCCCAATCTCGTCTGATCTTGGAAGCTAAGCAGTGTTGGGCCTGGTTAGTACTTGGGTGGGAGACCACATGGAAACACCAGGTGCTGTAGGTTTTTTCCCATTAATGGCAAATTGTTTTTATTCTCTTGCTATTTAAATTAGAAACTTTTTATTTTTTATTGCCAATACAGACATTTGGGACAGGTCAAACAGACACAATAGCCATCACCTAAAAACTTACCACACTGTTTAGGCCCAATTCCAACTGCTTTTGGCAGCTAAACAGTGTTGAGCCTCTTTAGTAGTTTAATTTGAGACCACCTGCTAATATCATGTCCTGTAGGTCTTTTTACATTACCAACACATGATTTTTTTCAGTAAGCCAATATAGTTAGGAAACTTTTTTATTAGCTTACCTGGTTATAGAAGTAGAAGAGGGCAAAAAAGTGCCTGTATCTCACCTACAGCCATACCACATTGGATACGCCCAATCTCGTCTGATCTTGGAAGCTAAGCAGTGTTGGGCCTGGTTAGTACTTGGGTGGGAGACCACATGGGAACACCAGGTGCTGTAGGATTTTTCCCATTACTGGCAAATTGTTTTTATTCTCTAGCTTTTTAAATTGGAAACTTTTTTCTCTTTATTGACAGTACAGATATTTGGAAGAGGTCAAACAGACACAATAGCCATCACCTAAAAACTTACCACACTGTTTAGGCCCAATTCCAACTGCTTTTGGCAGCTAAACAGTGTTGAGCCTCTTTAGTAGTTTAATTTGAGACCACCTGCTAATATCATGTCCTTTAGGTCTTTTTACATTACCAACACATGATTTTTTTCAGTAAGGCAATACAGTTAGGAAACTTTTTTATTAGCTTACCTGGTTATAGAAGTAGAAGAAGGCAAAAAAGTGCCGGTATCTCAACTACAGCCATACCACATTGGATACGCCCAATCTCGTCTGATCTTGGAAGCTAAGCAGTGTTGGGCCTGGTTAGTACTTGGGTGGGAGACCACATGGGAACACCAGGTGCTGTAGGTTTTTTCCCATTAATGGCAAATTGTTTTTATTCTCTTGCTATTTAAATTGGAAACTTTTTATTTTTATTGCCAATACAGACATTTGGGACAGGTCAAACAGACACAATAGCCATCACCTAAAAACTTACCACACTGTTTAGGCCCAATTCCAACTGCTTTTGGGAGCTAAACAGTGTTGAGCCTCTTTAGTAGTTTAATTTGAGACCACCTTCTAATATCATGTCCTGTAGGTCTTTTTACATTACCAACACATGATTTTTTTCAGTAAGCCAATATAGTTAGGAAACTTTTTTATTAGCTTACCTGGTTATAGAAGTAGAAGATGGCAAAAAAGTGCCTGTATCTCACCTACAGCCATACCACATTGGATATGCCCAATCTCATCTGATCTTGGAAGCTTAGCAGTGTTGGGCCTGGTTAGTACTTGGGTGGGAGACCACATGGGAACACCAGGTGCTGTAGGTTTTTCCCATTACTGGCAAATTGTTTTTATTCTCTAGCTTTTTAAATTGGAAACTTTTTTCTCTTTATTGACAGTACAGACATTTGGAAGAGGTCAAACAGACACAATAGCCATCACCTAAAAACTTACCACACTGTTTAGGCCCAATTCCAACTGCTTTTGGCAGCTAAACAGTGTTGAGCCTCTTAAGTAGTTTAATTTGAGACCACCTGCTAATATCATGTCCTGTAGGTCTTTTTACATTACCAACACATGATTTTTTTCAATAAGGCAATACAGTTAGGAAACTTTTTTATTAGCTTTCCTGGTTATAGAAGTAGAAGAGGGCAAAAAAGTGCCGGTATCTCACCTACAGCCATACCACATTGGATACGCCCAATCTCGTCTGATCTTGGAAGTTAAGCAGTGATGGGCATGGTTAGTACTTGGGTGGGAGACCACATGGGAACTCCAGGTGCTGTAGGTTTTTTCCCATTAATGGCAAATTGTTTTTATTCTCTTTCTATTTAAATTGGAAACTTTTTATTTTTATTGCCAATACAGACATTTGGGACAGGTCAAACAGACACAATAGCCATCACCTAAAAACTTACCACACTGTTTAGGCCCAATTCCAACTGCTTTTGGCAGCTAAACAGTGTTGAGCCTCTTTAGTAGTTTAATTTGAGACCACTTGTTAATATCATGTCCTGTAGGTCTTTTTACATTACCAACACTTGATTTTTTTCAGTAAGGCAATACAGTTAGGAAACTTTTTTATTAGCTTACCTGGTTAAAGAAGTAGAAGAGGGCAAAAAAGTGCCAGTATCTCACCTACAGCCATACCACATTGGATATGCCAAATCTCGTCTCATCTTGGAAGCTAAGCAGTGTTGGGCCTGATTAGTACTTGGGTGGGAGACCACATGGGAACACCAGGTGCTATAGGTTTTTTTCCCATTAATGGCAAATTGTTTTTATTCTCTTGCCATTTAAATTGGAAACTTTTTATTTTTATTGCCAATACAGACATTTGGGACAGGTCAAACAGACACAATAGCCATCACCTAAAAACTTACCACACTGTTTAGGCCCAATTCCAACTGCTTTTCGGAGCTAAACAGTGTTGAGCCTCTTTAGTAGTTTAATTTGAGACCACCTGCTAATATCATGTCCTGTAGGTCTTTTTACATTACCAACACATGATTTTTTTCAGTAAGCCAATATAGTTAGGAAACTTTTTTATTAGCTTACCTGGTTATAGAAGTAGAAGAGGGCAAAAAAGTGCCTGTATCTCACCTACAGCCATACCACATTGGATACGCCCAATCTCGTCTGATCTTGGAAGCTAAGCAGTGTTGGGCCTGGTTAGTACTTGAGTGGGAGACCACATGGGAACACCAGGTGCTGTAGGTTTTTCCCATTACTGGCAAATTGTTTTTATTCTCTAGCTTTTTAAATTGGAAACTTTTTTCTCTTTATTGACAGTACAGACATTTGGAAGAGGTCAAACAGACACAATAGCCATCACCTAAAAACTTACCACACTGTTTAGGCCCAATTCCAACTGCTTTTGGCAGCTAAACAGTGTTGAGCCTCTTTAGTAGTTTAATTTGAGACCACCTGCTGATATCATGTCCTGTAGGTCTTTTTACATTACCAACACATGATTTTTTTCAGTAAGCCAATATAGTTAGGAAACTTTTTTATTAGCTTACCTGGTTATAGAAGTAGAAGAGGGCAAAAAAGTGCTGGTATCTCACCTACAGCCATACCACATTGGATACGCCCAATCTCGTCTGATCTTGGAAGCTAAGCAGTGTTGGGCCTGGTTAGTACTTGGGTGGGAGACCACATGGAAACACCAGGTGCTGTAGGTTTTTTCCCATTAATGGCAAATTGTTTTTATTCTCTTGCTATTTAAATTAGAAACTTTTTATTTTTTATTGCCAATACAGACATTTGGGACAGGTCAAACAGACACAATAGCCATCACCTAAAAACTTACCACACTGTTTAGGCCCAATTCCAACTGCTTTTGGCAGCTAAACAGTGTTGAGCCTCTTTAGTAGTTTAATTTGAGACCACCTGCTAATATCATGTCCTGTAGGTCTTTTTACATTACCAACACATGATTTTTTTTCAGTAAGGCAATACAGTTAGGAAACTTTTTTATTAGCTTACCTGGTTATAGAAGTAGAAGAGGGCAAAAAAGTGCCGGTATCTCACCTACAGCCATACCACATTGGATACGCCCAATCTCGTCTGATCTTGGAAGCTAAGCAGTGTTGGGCCTGGTTAGTACTTGGGTGGGAGACCACATGGGAACACCAGGTGCTGTAGGTTTTTTCCCATTAATGGCAAATTGTTTTTATTCTCTTGCTATTTAAATTGGAAACTTTTTATTTTTTATTGCCAATACAGACATTTGGGACAGGTCAAACAGACACAATAGCCATCACCTAAAAACTTACCACACTGTTTAGGCCCAATTCCAACTGCTTTTGGCAGCTAAACAGTGTTGAGCCTCTTTAGTAGTTTAATTTGAGACCACCTGTTAATATCATGTCCTGTAGGTCTTTTTACATTACCAACACTTGATTTTTTTCAGTAAGGCAATACAGTTAGGAAACTTTTTTATTAGCTTACCTGGTTAAATAAGTAGAAGAGGGCAAAAAAGTGCCAGTATCTCACCTACAGCCATACCACATTGGAAACGCCAAATCTCGTCTGATCTTGGAAGCTAAGCAGTGTTGGGCCTGATTAGTACTTGGGTGGGAGACCACATGGGAACACCAGGTGCTGTAGGTTTTTTCCCATTAATGGCAAATTGTTTTTATTCTCTTGCTATTTAAATTGGAAACTTTTTATTTTTATTGCCAATACAGACATTTGGGACAGGTCAAACAGACACAATAGCCATCACCTAAAAACTTACCACACTGTTTAGGCCCAATTCCAACTGCTTTTCGGAGCTAAACAGTGTTGAGCCTCTTTAGTAGTTTAATTTGAGACCACCTGCTAATATCATGTCCTGTAGGTCTTTTTACATTACCAACACATGATTTTTTTCAGTAAGCCAATACAGTTAGGAAACTTTTTTATTAGCTTACCTGGTTAAATAAGTAGAAGAGGGCAAAAAAGTGCCAGTATCTCACCTACAGCCATACCACATTGGATACGCCAAATCTCGTCTGATCTTGGAAGCTAAGCAGTGTTGGGCCTGATTAGTACTTGGGTGGGAGACCACATGGGAACACCAGGTGCTATAGTTTTTTTTCCCATTAATGGCAAATTGTTTTTATTCTCTTGCTATTTAAATTGGAAACTTTTTATTTTTATTGCCAATACAGACATTTGGGACAGGTCAAACAGACACAATAGCCATCACCTAAAAACTTACCACACTGTTTAGGCCCAATTCCAACTGCTTTTTGGAGCTAAACAGTGTTGAGCCTCTTTAGTAGTTTAATTTGAGACCACCTGCTAATATCATGTCCTGTAGGTCTTTTTACATTACCAACACATGATTTTTTTCAGTAAGCCAATATAGTTAGGAACCTTTTTATTAGCTTACCTGGTTATAGAAGTAGAAGAGGGCAAAAAAGTGCCTGTATCTCACCTACAGCCATACCACATTGGATACGCCCAATCTCGTCTGATCTTGGAAGCTAAGCAGTGTTGGGCCTGGTTAGTACTTGGGTGGGAGACCACATGGGAACACCAGGTGCTGTAGGTTTTTCCCATTACTGGCAAATTGTTTTTTTTCTCTAGCTTTTTAAATTGGAAACTTTTTTCTCTTTATTGACAGTACAGACATTTGGAAGAGGTCAAACAGACACAATAGCCATCACCTAAAAACTTACCACACTGTTTAGGCCCAATTCCAACTGCTTTTGGCAGCTAAACAGTGTTGAGCCTCTTTAGTAGTTTAATTTGAGACCACCTGCTAATATCATGTCCTGTAGGTCTTTTTACATTACCAACACATGATTTTTTTCAGTAAGGCAATACAGTTAGGAAACTTTTTTATTAGCTTACCTGGTTATAGAAGTAGAAGAAGGCAAAAAAGTGCCGGTATCTCAACTACAGCCATACCACATTGGATACGCCCAATCTCGTCTGATCTTGGAAGCTAAGCAGTGTTGGGCCTGGTTAGTACTTGGGTGGGAGACCACATGGGAACACCAGGTGCTGTAGGTTTTTTCCCATTAATGGCAAATTGTTTTTATTCTCTTGCTATTTAAATTGGAAACTTTTTATTTTTATTGCCAATACAGACATTTGGGACAGGTCAAACAGACACAATAGCCATCACCTAAAAACTTACCACACTGTTTAGGCCCAATTCCAACTGCTTTTGGGAGCTAAACAGTGTTGAGCCTCTTTAGTAGTTTAATTTGAGACCACCTTCTAATATCATGTCCTGTAGGTCTTTTTACATTACCAACACATGATTTTTTTCAGTAAGCCAATATAGTTAGGAAACTTTTTTATTAGCTTACCTGGTTATAGAAGTAGAAGATGGCAAAAAAGTGCCTGTATCTCACCTACAGCCATACCACATTGGATATGCCCAATCTCGTCTGATCTTGGAAGCTTAGCAGTGTTGGGCCTGGTTAGTACTTGGGTGGGAGACCACATGGGAACACCAGGTGCTGTAGGTTTTTCCCATTACTGGCAAATTGTTTTTATTCTCTAGCTTTTTAAATTGGAAACTTTTTTCTCTTTATTGACAGTACAGACATTTGGAAGAGGTCAAACAGACACAATAGCCATCACCTAAAAACTTACCACACTGTTTAGGCCCAATTCCAACTGCTTTTGGCAGCTAAACAGTGTTGAGCCTCTTAAGTAGTTTAATTTGAGACCACCTGCTAATATCATGTCCTGTAGGTCTTTTTACATTACCAACACATGATTTTTTTCAGTAAGGCAATACAGTTAGGAAACTTTTTTATTAGCTTTCCTGGTTATAGAAGTAGAAGAGGGCAAAAAAGTGCCGGTATCTCACCTACAGCCATACCACATTGGATACGCCCAATCTCGTCTGATCTTGGAAGCTAAGCAGTGTTGGGCCTGGTTAGTACTTGGGTGGGAGACCACATGGAAACACCAGGTGCTGTAGGTTTTTTCCCATTAATGGCAAATTGTTTTTATTCTCTTGCTATTTAAATTAGAAACTTTTTATTTTTTATTGCCAATACAGACATTTGGGACAGGTCAAACAGACACAATAGCCATCACCTAAAAACTTACCACACTGTTTAGGCCCAATTCCAACTGCTTTTGGCAGCTAAACAGTGTTGAGCCTCTTTAGTAGTTTAATTTGAGACCACCTGCTAATATCATGTCCTGTAGGTTTTTTACATTACCAACACATGATTTTTTTCAGTAAGCCAATATAGTTAGGAAACTTTTTTATTAGCTTACCTGGTTAAAGAAGTAGAAGAGGGCAAAAAAGTGCCTGTATCTCACCTACAGCCATACCACATTGGATACGCCCAATCTCGTCTGATCTTGGAAGCTAAGCAGTGTTGGGCCTGGTTAGTACTTGGGTGGGAGACCACATGGGAACACCAGGTGCTGTAGGTTTTTCCCATTACTGGCAAATTGTTTTTATTCTCTAGCTTTTTAAATTGGAAACTTTTTTCTCTTTATTGACAGTACAGACATTTGGAAGAGGTCAAACAGACACAATAGCCATCACCTAAAAACTTACCACACTGTTTAGGCCCAATTCCAACTGCTTTTGGCAGCTAAACAGTGTTGAGCCTCTTTAGTAGTTTAATTTGAGACCACCTGCTAATATCATGTCCTGTAGGTCTTTTTACATTACCAACACATGATTTTTTTCAGTAAGGCAATACAGTTAGGAAACCTTTTTATTAGCTTACCTGGTTATAGAAGTAGAAGAGGGCAAAAAAGGGCTAGTATCTCAACTACAGCCATACCACATTGGATACGCCCAATCTCGTCTGATCTTGGAAGCTAAGCAGTGTTGGGCCTGGTTAGTACTTGGGTGGGAGACCACATGGGAACACCAGGTGCTGTAGTTTTTTTCCCATTAATGGCAAATTGTTTTTATTCTCTTGCTATTTAAATTGGAAACTTTTTATTTTTATTGCCAATACAGACATTTGGGACAGGTCAAACAGACACAATAGCCGTCACCTAAAAACTTACCACACTGTTTAGGCCCAATTCCAACTGCTTTTGGGAGCTAAACAGTGTTGAGCCTCTTTAGTAGTTTAATTTGAGACCACCTGCTAATATCATGTCCTGTAGGTCTTTTTACATTACCAACACATGATTTTTTTCAGTAAGCCAATATAGTTAGGAAACTTTTTTATTAGCTTACCTGGTTATAGAAGTTGAAGATGGCAAAAAAGTGCCTGTATCTCACCTACAGCCATACCACATTGGATACGCCCAATCTCGTCTGGTCTTGGAAGCTAAGCAGTGTTGGGCCTGGTTAGTACTTGGGTGGGAGACCACATGGGAACACCAGGTGCTGTAGGTTTTTCCCATTACTGGCAAACTGTTTTTATTCTCTAGCTTTTTAAATTGGAAACTTTTTTCTCTTTATTGACAGTACAGACATTTGGAAGAGGTCAAACAGACACAATAGCCATCACCTAAAAACTTACCACACTGTTTAGGCCCAATTCCAACTGCTTTTGGCAGCTAAACAGTGTTGAGCCTCTTTAGTAGTTTAATTTGAGACCACCTGCTAATATCATGTCCTGTAGGTCTTTTTACATTACCAACACATGATTTTTTTCAGTAAGCCAATATAGTTATGAAACTTTTTTATTAGCTTACCTGGTTATAGAAGTAGAAGAGGGCAAAAAAGTGCCTGTATCTCACCTACAGCCATACCGCATTGGATACGCCCAATCTCGTCTGATCTTGGAAGCTAAGCAGTGTTGGGCCTGGTTAGTACTTGAGTGGGAGACCACATGGGAACACCAGGTGCTGTAGGTTTTTACCATTACTGGCAAATTGTTTTTATTCTCTAGCTTTTTAAATTTTAAACTTTTTTCTCTTTATTGACAGTACAGACATTTGGAAGAGGTCAAACAGACACAATAGCCATCACCTAAAAACTTACCACGCTGCTTAGGCCCAATTCCAACTGCTTTTGGGAGCTAAACAGTGTTAAGCCTCTTTAGTAGTTTAATTTGAGACCACCTGCTAATATCATGTCCTGTAGGTCTTTTTACATTACCAACACATGATTTTTTTCAGCAAGCCAATATAGTTAGGAAATTTTTTTATTAGCTTACCTGGTTATAGAAGTAGAAGAGGGCAAAAAAGTGCCTGTATCTCACCTACAGCCATACCACATTGGATACGCCTGATCTTGGAAGCTAAGCAGTGTTGGGCCTGGTTAGTACTTGGGTGGGAGACCACATGGGAACACCAGGTGCTGTAGGTTTTTCCCATTACTGGCAAATTGTTTTTATTCTCTAGCTTTTTAAATTGGAAACTTTTTTCTCTTTATTGACAGTACAGACATTTGGAAGAGGTCAAACAGACACAATAGCCATCACCTAAAAACTTACCACACTGCTTAGGCCCAATTCCAACTGCTTTTGGCAGCTAAACAGTATTGAGCCTCTTTAGTAGTTTAATTTGAGACCACCTGCTAATATCATGTCCTGTAGGTCTTTTTACATTACCAACACATGATTTTTTTCAGTAAGGCAATACAGTTAGGAAACTTTTTTATTAGCTTTCCTGGTTATAGAAGTAGAAGAGGGCAAAAAAGTGCCTGGATCTCACCTACAGCCATACCACATTGGATACACCCAATCTCGTCTGATCTTGGAAGCTAAGCAGTGTTGGGCCTGGTTAGTACTTGGGTGGGAGACCACATGGGAACACCAGGTGCTGTAGGTTTTTTCCCATTAATGGCAAATTGTTTTTATTCTCTTGCTATTTAAATTGGAAACTTTTTATTTTTATTGCCAATACAGACATTTGGGACAGGTCAAACAGACACAATAGCCATCACCTAAAAACTTACCACACTGTTTAGGCCCAATTCCAACTGCTTTTGGGAGCTAAACAGTGTTGAGCCTCTTTAGTAGTTTAATTTGAGACCACCTGCTAATATCATGTCCTGTAGGTCTTTTTACATTACCAACACATGATTTTTTTCAGTAAGCCAATATAGTTAGGAAACTTTTTTATTAGCTTACCTGGTTATAGAAGTAGAAGAGGGCAAAAAAGTGCCTGTATCTCACCTACAGCCATACCACATTGGATATGCCCAATCTCGTCTGATCTTGGAAGCTAAGCAGTGTTGGGCCTGGTTAGTACTTGGGTGGGAGACCACATGGGAACACCAGGTGCTGTAGGTTTTTCCCATTACTGGCAAATTGTTTTTATTCTCTAGCTTTTTAAATTGGAAACTTTTTTCTCTTTATTGACAGTACAGACATTTGGAAGAGGTCAAACAGACACAATAGCCATCACCTAAAAACTTACCACACTGTTTAGGCCCAATTCCAACTGCTTTTGGCAGCTAAACAGTGTTGAGCCTCTTTAGTAGTTTAATTTGAGACCACCTGCTAATATCATGTCCTGTAGGTCTTTTTACATTAACAACACATGATTTTTTTCAGTAAGGCAATACAGTTAGGAAACTTTTTTATTAGCTTACCTGGTTATAGAAGTAGAGGAAAGCAAAAAAGTGCCGTTATCTCAACTTCAGCCATACCACATTGGATACGCCCAATCTCGTCTTATCTTGGAAGCTAAGCAGTGTTGGGCCTGGTTAGTACTTGGGTGGGAGACCACATGGGAACACCAGGTGCTGTAGGTTTTTTCCCATTAATGGCAAATTGTTTTTATTCTCTTGCTATTTAAATTGGAAACTTTTTATTTTTATTGCCAATACAGACATTTGGGACAGGTCAAACAGACACAATAGCCATCACCTAAAAACTTACCACACTGTTTAGGCCCAATTTCAACTGCTTTTCGGAGCTAAACAGTGTTGAGCCTCTTTAGTAGTTTAATTTGAGACCACCTGCTAATATCATGTCCTGTAGGTCTTTTTACATTACCAACACATGATTTTTTTCAGTAAGCCAATATAGTTAGGAACCTTTTTATTAGCTTACCTGGTTATAGAAGTAGAAGAGGGCAAAAAAGTGCCGGTATCTCACCTACAGCCATACCACATTGGATGCGCCCAATCTTGTCTGATCTTGGAAGCTAAGCAGTGTTGGGCCTGGTTAGTACTTGGGTGGGAGACCACATGGGAACACCAGGTGCTGTAGGTTTTTTCCCATTAATGGCAAATTGTTTTTATTCTCTTGCTATTTAAATTGGAAACTTTTTATTTTTTATTGCCAATACAGACATTTGGGACAGGTCAAACAGACACAATAGCCATCACCTAAAAACTTACCACACTGTTTAGGCCCAATTCCAACTGCTTTTGGCAGATAAACAGTGTTGAGCCTCTTTAGTAGTTTAATTTGAGACCACCTGCTAATATCATGTCCTGTAGGTCTTTTTACATTACCAACACATGATTTTTTTCAGTAAGCTAATATAGTTAGGAAACTTTTTTATTAGCTTACCTGGTTATAGAAGTAGATGATGGCAAAAAAGTGCCTGTATCTCACCTACAGCCATACCATATTGGATACACCCAATCTCGTCTGATCTTGGAAGCTAAGCAGTGTTGGGCCTGGTTAGTACTTGGATGGGAGACCACATGGGAACACCAAGTGCTTTCGGTTTTTCCCATTACTGGCAAATTGTTTTTATTCTCTAGCTTTTTAAATTGGAAACTTTTTTCTCTTTATTGACAGTACAGACATTTGGAAGAGGTCAAACAGACACAATAGCCATCACCTAAAAACTTACCACACTGTTTAGGCCCAATTCCAACTGCTTTTGGCAGCTAAACAGTGTTGAGCCTCTTTAGTAGTTTAATTTGAGACCACCTGCTAATATCATGTCCTGTAGGTCTTTTTACATTATCAACACATGATTTTTTTCAGTAAGCCAATATAGTTAGGAAACTTTTTTATTAGCTTACCTGGTTATAGAAGTAGAAGAGGGCAAAAAAGTGCCTGTATCTCACCTACAACCATACCACATTGGATACTCCCAATCTCGTCTGATCTTGGAAGCTAAGCAGTGTTGGGCCTGGTTAGTACTTGGCTGGGAGACCACATGGGAACACCAGGTGCTGTAGGTTTTTCCCATTACTGGCAAATTGTTTTTATTCTCTAGCTTTTTAAATTTTAAACTTTTTTCTCTTTATTGACAGTACAGACATTTGGAAGAGGTCAAACAGACACAATAGCCATCACCTAAAAACTTACCACACTGCTTAGGCCCAATTCCAACTGCTTTTGGGAGCTAAACAGTGTTGAGCCTCTTTAGTAGTTTAATTTGAGACCACCTGCTAATATCATGTCCTGTAGGTCTTTTTACATTACCAACACATGATTTTTTTCAGTAAGCCAATACAGTTATGAAACTTTTTTATTAGCTTACCTGGTTATAGAAGTAGAAGAGGGCAAAAAAGTGCCTGGATCTCACCTACAGCCATACCACATTGGATACGCCCAATCTCGTCTGATCTTGGAAGCTAAGCAGTGTTGGGCCTGGTTAGTACTTGGGTGGGAGACCACATGGGAACACCAGGTGCTGTAGGTTTTTTCCCATTAATGGCAAATTGTTTTTATTCTCTTGCTATTTAAATTGGAAACTTTTTATTTTTATTGCCAATACAGACATTTGGGACAGGTCAAACAGACACAATAGCCATCACCTAAACACTTCCCACACTGTTTTGGCCCAATTCCAACTGCTTTTGGGAGCTAAACAGTGTTGAGCCTCTTTAGTAGTTTAATTTGAGACCACCTGCTAATATCATGTCCTGTAGGTCTTTTTACATTACCAACACATGATTTTTTTCAGTAAGCCAATATAGTTAGGAAACTTTTTTATTAGCTTACCTGGTTATAGAAGTAGAAGAGGGCAAAAAAGTGCCTGTATCTCACCTACAGCCATACCACATTGGATACGCCCAATCTCGTCTGATCTTGGAAGCTAAGCAGTGTTGGGCCTGGTTAGTACTTGGGTGGGAGACCACATGGGAACACCAGGTGCTGTAGGTTTTTCCCATTACTGGCAAATTGATTTTATTCTCTAGCTTTTTAAATTGGAAACTTTTTTCTCTTTATTGACAGTACAGACATTTGGAAGAGGTCAAACAGACACAATAGCCATCACCTAAAAACTTACCACACTGTTTAGGCCCAATTCCAACTGCTTTTGGCAGCTAAACAGTGTTGAGCCTCTTTAGTAGTTTAATTTGAGACCACCTGCTAATATCATGTCCTGTAGGTCTTTTTACATTACCAACACATGATTTTTTTCAGTAAGCCAATATAGTTAGGAAACTTTTTATTAGCTTACCTGGATATAGAAGTAGAAGAGGGCAAAAAAGTGCCTGTATCTCACCTACAGCCATAACACATTGGATACGCCCAATCTCGTCTGATCTTGGAAGCTAAGCAGTGTTGGGCCTGGTTAGTACTTGGGTGGGAGACCACATGGGAACACCAAGTGCTGTATGTTTTTTACCATTAATGGCAAATTGTTTTTATTCTCTTGCTATTTAAATTGGAAACTTTTTATTTTTATTGCCAATACAGACATTTGGGACAGGTCAAACAGACACAATAGCCATCACCTAAAAACTTACCACACTGTTTAGGCCCAATTCCAACTGCTTTTCGGAGCTAAACAGTGTTGAGCCTCTTTAGTAGTTTAATTTGAGACCACCTGCTAATATCATGTCCTGTAGGTCTTTTTACATTACCAACACATGATTTTTTTCAGTAAGGCAATACAGTTAGGAAACTTTTTTATTAGCTTTCCTGGTTATAGAAGTAGAAGAGGGCAAAAAAGTGCCTGTATCTCACCTACAGCCATACCACATTGGATACGCCCAATCTCGTCTGATCTTGGAAGCTAAGCAGTGTTGGGCCTGGTTAGTACTTGGGTGGGAGACCACATGGGAACACCAGGTGCTGTAGGTTTTTTCCCATTAATGGCAAATTGTTTTTATTCTCTTGCTATTTAAATTGGAAACTTTTTATTTTTATTGCCAATACAGACATTTGGGACAGGTCAAAAAGACACAATAGCCATCACCTAAAAACTTACCACACTGTTTAGGCCCAATTCCAACTGCTTTGGGAGCTAAACAGTGTTGAGCCTCTTTAGTAGTTTAATTTGAGACCACCTGCTAATATCATGTCCTGTAGGTCTTTTTACATTATCAACACATGATTTTTTTCAGTAAGCCAATATAGTTAGGAAACTTTTTTATTAGCTTACCTGGTTATAGAAGTAGAAAAGGGCAAAAAAGTGCCTGTATCTCACCTACAGCCATACCACATTGGATACGCCCAATCTCGTCTGATCTTGGAAGCTAAGCAGTGTTGGGCCTGGTTAGTACTTGGCTGGGAGACCACATGGGAACACCAGGTGCTGTAGGTTTTTCCCATTACTGGCAAATTGTTTTTATTCTCTAGCTTTTTAAATTTTAAACTTTTTTCTCTTTATTGACAGTACAGACATTTGGAAGAAGTCAAACAGACACAATAGCCATCACCTAAAAACTTACCACACTGCTTAGGCCCAATTCCAACTGCTTTTGGGAGCTAAACAGTGTTGAGCCTCTTTAGTAGTTTAATTTGAGACCACCTGCTAATATCATGTCCTGTAGGTCTTTTTACATTACCAACACATGATTTTTTTCAGTAAGCCAATACAGTTATGAAACTTTTTTATTAGCTTACCTGGTTATAGAAGTAGAAGAGGGCAAAAAAGTGCCTGGATCTCACCTACAGCCATACCACATTGGATGCGCCCAATCTCGTCTGATCTTGGAAGCTAAGCAGTGTTGGGCCTGGTTAGTACTTGGGTGGGAGACCACATGGGAACACCAGGTGCTGTAGGTTTTTTCCCATTAATGGCAAATTGTTTTTATTCTCTTGCTATTTAAATTGGAAACTTTTTATTTTTATTGCCAATACAGACATTTGGGACAGGTCAAACAGACACAATAGCCATCACCTAAACACTTCCCACACTGTTTTGGCCAAATTCCTACTGCTTTTGGGAGCTAAACAGTGTTGAGCCTCTTTAGTAGTTTAATTTGAGACCACCTGCTAATATCATGTCCTGTAGGTCTTTTTACATTACCAACACATGATTTTTTTCAGTAAGCTAATATAGTTAGGAAACTTTTTTATTAGCTTACCTGGTTATAGAAGTAGAAGAGGGCAAAAAAGTGTCTGTATCTCACCTACAGCCATACCACATTGGATACGCCCAATCTCGTCTGATCTTGGAAGCTAAGCAGTGTTGGGCCTGGTTAGTACTTGGGTGGGAGACCACATGGGAACACCAGGTGCTGTAGGTTTTTCCCATTACTGGCAAATTGATTTTATTCTCTAGCTTTTTAAATTGGAAACTTTTTTCTCTTTATTGACAGTACAGACATTTGGAAGAGGTCAAACAGACACCATAGCCATCACCTAAAAACTTACCACACTGTTTAGGCCCAATTCCAACTGCTTTTGGCAGCTAAACAGTGTTGAGCCTCTTTAGTAGTTTAATTTGAGACCACCTGCTAATATCATGTCCTGTAGGTCTTTTTACATTACCAACACATGATTTTTTTCAGTAAGCCAATATAGTTAGGAAACTTTTTTATTAGCTTACCTGGATATAGAAGTAGAAGAGGGCAAAAAAGTGCCTGTATCTCACCTACAGCCATACCACATTGGATACGCCCAATCTCGTCTGATCTTGGAAGCTAAGCAGTGTTGGGCCTGGTTAGTACTTGGGTGGGAGACCACATGGGAACACCAAGTGCTGTAGGTTTTTTCCCATTAATGGCAAATTGTTTTTATTCTCTTGCTATTTAAATTGGAAACTTTTTATTTTTATTGCCAATACAGACATTTGGGACAGGTCAAACAGACACAATAGCCATCACCTAAAAACTTACCACACTGTTTAGGCCCAATTCCAACTGCTTTTCGGAGCTAAACAGTGTTGAGCCTCTTTAGTAGTTTAATTTGAGACCACCTGCTAATATCATGTCCTGTAGGTCTTTTTACATTACCAACACATGATTTTTTTCAGTAAGGCAATACAGTTAGGAAACTTTTTTATTCGCTTTCCTGGTTATAGAAGTAGAAGAGGGCAAAAAAGTGCCTGTATCTCACCTACAGCCATACCACATTGGATACGCCCAATCTCGTCTGATCTTGGAAGCTAAGCAGTGTTGGGCCTGGTTAGTACTTGGGTGGGAGACCACATGGGAACACCAGGTGCTGTAGGTTTTTTCCCATTAATGGCAAATTGTTTTTATTCTCTTGCTATTTAAATTGGAAACTTTTTATTTTTATTGCCAATACAGACATTTGGGACAGGTCAAAAAGACACAATAGCCATCACCTAAAAACTTACCACACTGTTTAGGCCCAATTCCAACTGCTTTGGGAGCAAAACAGTGTTGAGCCTCTTTAGTAGTTTAATTTGAGACCACCTGCTAATATCATGTCCTGTAGGTCTTTTTACATTACCAACACATGAATTTTTTCAGTAAGCCAATATAGTTAGGAAACTTTTTTATTAGCTTACCTGGTTATAGAAGTAGAAAAGGGCAAAAAAGTGCCTATATCTCACCTACAGCCATACCACATTGGATGCGCCCAATCTCGTCTGATCTTGGAAGCTAAGCAGTGTTGGGCCTGGTTAGTACTTGGGTGGGAGACCACATGGGAACACCAGGTGCTGTAGGTTTTTTCCCATTAATGGCAAATTGTTTTTATTCTCTTGCTATTTAAATTGTAAACTTTTTATTTTTATTGCCAATACAGACATTTGGGACAGGTCAAACAGACACAATAGCCATCACCTAAAAACTTACCACACTGTTTAGGCCCAATTCCAACTGCTTTTCGGAGCTAAACAGTGTTGAGCCTCTTTAGTAGTTTTATTTAGCTTACCTGGATATAGAAGTAGAAGAGGGCAAAAAAGTGCATGTATCTCACCTACAGCCATACCACATTGGATACGCCCAATGCCGTCTGATCTTGGAAGCTAAGCAGTGTTGGGCCTGGTTAGTACTTGGGTGGGAGACCACATGGGAACACCAGGTGCTGTAGGTTTTTCCCATTACTGGCAAATTGTTTTTATTCTCTAGCTTTTTAAATTGGAAACTTTTTTCTCTTTATTGACGGTACAGACATTTGGAAGAGGTCAGACACAATAGCCATCACCTAAAAACTTACCACACTGTTTTTGCCCAATTCCAACTGCTTTTGGCAGCTAAACAGTGTTGAGCCTCTTTAGTAGTTTAATTTGAGACCACCTGCTAATATCATGTCCTGTAGGTCTTTTTACATTACCAACACATGATTTTTTTTTCAGTAAGGCAATACAGTTAGGAAACTTTTTTATTAGCTTACCTGGTTATAGAAGTAGCAGAGGGCAAAAAAGTGCCGGTATCTCACCTACAGCCATACCACATTGGATACGCCCAATCTCGTCTGATCTTGGAAGCTAAGCAGTGTTGGGCCTGTTTAGTACTTGGGTGGGAGACCACATGGGAACACCAGGTGCTATAGTTTTTTTCCCATTAATGGCAAATTGTTTTTATTCTCTTGCTATTTAAATTGGAAACTTTTTATTTTTATTGCCAATACAGACATTTGGGACAGGTCAAACAGACACAATAGCCATCACCTAAAAACTTACCACACTGTTTAGGCCCAATTCCAACTGCTTTTGGCAGCTAAACAGTGTTGAGCCTCTTTAGTAGTTTAATTTGAGACCACCTGCTAATATCATGTCCTGTAGGTCTTTTTACATTACCAACACATGATTTTTTTCAGTAAGCCAATATAGTTAGGAAACTTTTTTATTAGCTTACCTGGTTATAGAAGTAGAAGAGGGCAAAAAAGTGCCTGTATCTCACTTACAGCCATACCACATTGGATACGCCCAATCTCGTCTGATCTTGGAAGCTAAGCAGTGTTGGGCCTGGTTAGTACTTGGGTGGGAGACCACATGGAAACAGCAGGTGCTGTAGGTTTTTCCCATTACTGGCAAATTGTTTTTATTCTCTAGCTTTTTAATTTGGAAACTTTTTTCTCTTTATTGACAGTACAGACATTTGGAAGAGGTCAGACACAATAGCCATCACCTAAAAACTTACCACACTGTTTAGGCCCAATTCCAACTGCTTTTGGCAGCTAAACAGTGTTGAGCCTCTTTAGTAGTTTAATTTGAGACCACCTGCTAATATCATGTCCTGTAGGTCTTTTTACATTACCCACACATGATTTTTTTTCAGTAAGGCAATACAGTTAGGAAACTTTTTTATTAGCTTACCTGGTTATAGAAGTAGAAGAGGGCAAAAAAGTGCCGGTATCTCACCTACAGCCATACCACATCGGATACGCCCAATCTCGTCTGATCTTGGAAGCTAAGCAGTGTTGGGCCTGGTTAGTACTTGGGTGGGAGACCACATGGGAACACCAGGTACTGTAGGTTTTTTCCCATTAATGGCAAATTGTTTTTATTCTCTTGCTATTTAAATTGGAAACTTTTTATTTTTATTGCCAATACAGACATTTGGGACAGGTCAAACAGACACAATAGCCATCACCTAAAAACTTACCACACTGTTTAGGCCCAATTCCAACTGCTTTTGGCAGCTAAACAGTGTTGAGCCTCTTTAGTAGTTTAATTTGAGACCACCTGCTAATATCATGTCCTGTAGGTCTTTTTACATTACCAACACATGATTTTTTTCAGTAAGGCAAGACAGTTAGGAAACTTTTTTATTAGCTTACCTGGTTATAGAAGTAGAAGAGGGCAAAAAAGTATCTGGATCTCACCCATAGCCATACCACATTGGATACGCCCAATCTCGTCTGATCTTGGAAGCTAAGCTGTGTTGGGCCTGGTTAGTACTTGGATGGGAGACCACATGGGAACACCAGGTGCTGTAGGTTTTTTCCCATTAATGGCAAATTGTTTTTATTCTCTTGCTATTTAAATTGGAAACTTTTTATTTTTATTGCCAATACAGACATTTGGGACAGGTCAAACAGACACAATAGCCATCACCTAAAAACTTACCACACTGTTTAGGCCCAAGTCCAACTGCTTTTTGGGAGCTAAACAGTGTTGAGCCTCTTTAGTAGTTTAATTTGAGACCACCTGCTAATATCATGTCCTGTAGGTCTTTTTACATTACCAACACATGATTTTTTTCAGTAAGCCAATATAGTTAGGAAACTTTTTTATTAGCTTACCTGGTTATAGAAGTAGAAGAGGGCAAAAAAGTGCCTGTATCTCACCTACAGCCATACCACATTGGATACGCCCAATCTCGTCTGATCTTGGAAGCTAAGCAGTGTTGGGCCTGGTTAGTACTTGGGTGGGAGACCACATGGGAACACCAGGTGCTGTAGGTTTTTCCCATTACTGGCAAATTGTTTTTATTCTCTAGCTTTTTAAATTGGAAACTTTTTTCTCTTTATTGACAGTACAGACATTTGGAAGAGGTCAAACAGACACAAAAATCCTCACCTAAAAATTTACCACACTGTTTAGGCCCAATTCCAACTTTTTTTGGCAGCTAAACAGTGTTGAGCCTCTTTAGTAGTTTAATTTGAGACCACCTGCTAATATCATGTCCTGTAGGTCTTTTTACATTACCAACACATGATTTTTTTCAGTAAGCCAATATAGTTAGGAAACTTTTTTATTAGCTTACCTGGTTATAGAAGTAGAAGATGGCAAAAAAGTGCCTGTATCTCACCTACAGCCATACCACATTGGATACGCCCAATCTCGTCTGATCTTGGAAGTTAAGCAGTGTTGGGCCTGGTTAGTACTTGGGTGGGAGACCACATGGGAACGCCAGGTGCTTTCGGTTTTTCCCATTACTGGCAAATTGTTTTTATTCTCTAGCTTTTTAAATTGGAAACTTTTTTCTCTTTATTGACAGTACAGACATTTGGAAGAGGTCAAACAGACACAATAGCCATCACCTAAAAACTTACCACACTGTTTAGGCCCAATTCCAACTGCTTTTGGCAGCTAAACAGTGTTGAGCCTCTTTAGTAGTTTAATTTGAGACCACCTGCTAATATCATGTCCTGTAGGTCTTTTTACATTATCAACACATGATTTTTTTCAGTAAGCCAATATAGTTAGGAAACTTTTTTATTAGCTTACCTGGTTATAGAAGTAGAAGAGGGCAAAAAAGTGCCGTTTTCTCACCTACAGCCATACCACGTTGGATACGCTCAATCTCGTCTGATCTTGGAAGCTAAGCAGTGTTGGGCCTGGTTAGTACTTGGGTGGGAGACCACACGGGAACACCAGGTGCTGTAGGTTTTTCCCATTACTGGCAAATTGTTTTTATTCTCTAGCTTTTTAAATTGGAAACTTTTTTCTCTTTATTGCCAATACAGACATTTGGGACAGGTCAAACAGACACAATAGCCATCACCTAAAAACTTACCACACTGTTTAGGCCCAATTCCAACTGCTTTTGGCAGCTAAACAGTGTTGAGCCTCTTTAGTAGTTTAATTTGAGACCACCTGCTAATATCATGTCCTGTAGGTCTTTTTACATTAATAACACATGATTTTTTTCAGTAAGGCAATACAGTTAGGAAACTTTTTTATTAGCTTACCTGGTTATAGAAGTAGAAGAGGGCAAAAAAGTGTCTGGATCTCACCCACAGCCATACCACATTGGATACGCCCAATCTCGTCTGCTCTTGGAAGCTAAGCAGTGTTGGGCCTGGTTAGTACTTGGGTGGGAGACCACACGGGAACACCAGGTGCTGTAGGTTTTTTCCCATTAATGGCAAATTGTTTTTATTATCTTGCTATTTAAATTGGAAACTTTTTATTTTTATTGCCAATACAGACATTTGGGACAGGTCAAACAGACACAATAGCCATCACCTAAAAACTTACCACACTGTTTAGGCCCAATTCCAACTGCTTTTGGGAGCTAATCAGTGTTGAGCCTCTTTAGTAGTTTAATTTGAGACCACCTTCTAGTATCATGTCCTGTAGGTCTTTTTACATTACCAACACATGATTTTTTTCAGTAAGCCAATATAGTTAGGATACTTTTTTATTAGCTTACCTGGTTATAGAAGTAGAAGATGGCAAAAAAGTGCCTGTATCTCACCTACAGCCATACCACATTGGATATGCCCAATCTCGTCTGATCTTGGAAGCTTAGCAGTGTTGGGCCTGGATAGTACTTGGGTGGGAGACCACATGGGAACACCAGGTGCTGTAGGTTTTTCCCATTACTGGCAAATTGTTTTTATTCTCTAGCTTTTTAAATTGGAAACTTTTTTCTCTTTATTGACAGTACAGACATTTGGAAGAGGTCAAACAGACACAATAGCCATCACCTAAAAACTTACCACACTGTTTAGGCCCAATTCCAACTGCTTTTGGCAGCTAAACAGTGTTGAGCCTCTTAAGTAGTTTAATTTGAGACCACCTGCTAATATCATGTCCTGTAGGTCTTTTTACATTACCAACACATGATTTTTTTCAGTAAGGCAATACAGTTAGGAAACTTTTTTATTAGCTTTCCTGGTTATAGAAGTAGAAGAGGGCAAAAAAGTGCCGGTATCTCACCTACAGCCATACCACATTGGATACGCCCAATCTCGTCTGATCTTGGAAGCTAAGCAGTGTTGGGCATGGTTAGTACTTGGGTGGGAGACCACATGGGAACTCCAGGTGCTGTAGGTTTTTTCACATTAATGGCAAATTGTTTTTATTCTCTTGCTATTTAAATTGGAAACTTTTTATTTTTATTGCCAATACAGACATTTGGGACAGGTCAAACAGACACAATAGCCATCACCTAAAAACTTACCACACTGTTTAGGCCCAATTCCAACTGCTTTTGGCAGCTAAACAGTGTTGAGCCTCTTTAGTAGTTTAATTTGAGACCACCTGTTAATATCATGTCCTGTAGGTCTTTTTACATTACCAACACTTGATTTTTTTCAGTAAGGCAATACAGTTAGGAAACTTTTTTATTAGCTTACCTGGTTATAGAAGTAGAAGAGGGCAAAAAAGTGCCTGGATCTCACCTACAGCCATACCACATTGGATACGCCCAATCTCGTCTGATCTTGGAAGCTAAGCAGTGTTGGGCCTGGTTAGTACTTGGGTGGGAGACCACATGGGAACACCAGGTGCTGTAGGTTTTTTCCCATTAATGGCAAATTGTTTTTATTCTCTTGCTATTTAAATTGGAAACTTTTTTATTTTTATTGCCAATACAGACATTTGGGACAGGTCAAACAGACACAATAGCCATCACCTAAAAACTTACCACACTGTTTAGGCCCAATTCCAACTGCTTTTCGGAGCTAAACAGTGTTGAGCCTCTTTAGTAGTTTAATTTGAGACCACCTGCTAATATCATGTCCTGTAGGTCTTTTTACATTACCAACACATGATTTTTTTCAGTAAGCCAATATAGTTAGGAAACTTTTTTATTAGCTTACCTGGTTATAGAAGTAGAAGAGGGCAAAAAAGTGCCTGTATCTCACCTACAGCCATACCACATTGGATACGCCCAATCTCGTCTGATCTTGGAAGCTAAGCAGTGTTGGGCCTGGTTAGTACTTGGGTGGGAGACCACATGGGAACACCAGGTGCTGTAAGTTTTTCCCATTACTGGCAAATTGTTTTTATTCTCTAGCTTTTTAAATTGGAAACTTTTTTCTTTTTATTGACAGTACAGACATTTGGAAGAGGTCAAACAGACACAATAGCCATCACCTAAAAACTTACCACACTGTTTAGGCCCAATTCCAACTGCTTTTGGCAGCTAAACAGTGTTGAGCCTCTTTAGTAGTTTAATTTGAGACCACCTGCTAATATCATGTCCTGTAGGTCTTTTTACATTACCAACACATGATTTTTTTCAGTAAGCCAATATAGTTAGGAAACTTTTTTATTAGCTTACCTGGTTATAGAAGTAGAAGAGGGCAAAAAAGTGCTGGTACTGTATCTCACCTACAGCCATACCACATTGGATACGCCCAATCTCGTCTGATCTTGGAAGCTAAGCAGTGTTGGGCCTGTTTAGTACTTGGGTGGGAGACCACATGGAAACACCAGGTGCTGTAGGTTTTTTCCCATTAATGGCAAATTGTTTTTATTCTCTTGCTATTTAAATTAGAAACTTTTTATTTTTTATTGCCAATACAGACATTTGGGACAGGTCAAACAGACACAATAGCCATCACCTAAAAACTTACCACACTGTTTAGGCCCAATTCCAACTGCTTTTGGCAGCTAAACAGTGTTGAGCCTCTTTAGTAGTTTAATTTGAGACCACCTGCTAATATCATGTCCTGTAGGTCTTTTTACATTACCAACACATGATTTTTTTTCAGTAAGGCAATACAGTTAGGAAACTTTTTTATTAGCTTACCTGGTTATAGAAGTAGAAGAGGGCAAAAAAGTGCCGGTATCTCACCTACAGCCATACCACATTGGATGCGCCCAATCTTGTCTGATCTTGGAAGCTAAGCAGTGTTGGGCCTGGTTAGTACTTGGGTGGGAGACCACATGGGAACACCAGGTGCTGTAGGTTTTTTCCCATTAATGGCAAATTGTTTTTATTCTCTTGCTATTTAAATTGGAAACTTTTTATTTTTTATTGCCAATACAGACATTTGGGACAGGTCAAACAGACACAATAGCCATCACCTAAAAACTTACCACACTGTTTAGGCCCAATTCCAACTGCTTTTGGGAGCTAAACAGTGTTGAGCCTCTTTAGTAGTTTAATTTGAGACCACCTGCTAATATCATGTCCTGTAGGTCTTTTTACATTACCAACACTTGATTTTTTTCAGTAAGGCAATACAGTTAGGAAACTTTTTTATTAGCTTACCTGGTTATAGAAGTAGAAGAGGGCAAAAAAGTGCCTGGATCTCACCTACAGCCATACCACATTGGATACGCCCAATCTCGTCTGATCTTGGAAGCTAAGCAGTGTTGGGCCTGGTTAGTACTTGGGTGGGAGACCACATGGGAACACCAGGTGCTGTAGGTTTTTTCCCATTAATGGCAAATTGTTTTTATTCTCTTGCTATTTAAATTGGAAACTTTTTATTTTTATTGCCAATACAGACATTTGGGACAGGTCAAACAGACACAATAGCCATCACCTAAAAACTTACCACACTGTTTAGGCCCAATTCCAACTGCTTTTTGGAGCTAAACAGTGTTGAGCCTCTTTAGTAGTTTAATTTGAGACCACCTGCTAATATCATGTCCTGTAGGTCTTTTTACATTACCAACACATGATTTTTTTCAGTAAGCCAATATAGTTAGGAAACTTTTTTATTAGCTTACCTGGTTATAGAAGTAGAAGAGGGCAAAAAAGTGCCTGTATCTCAAATACAGCCATACCACATTGGATACGCCCAATCTCGTCTGATCTTGGAAGCTAAGCAGTGTTGGGCCTGGTTAGTACTTGGGTGGGAGACCACATGGGAACACCAGGTGCTGTAGGTTTTTCCCATTACTGGCAAATTGTTTTTATTCTCTAGCTTTTTAAATTGGAAACTTTTTTCTTTTTATTGACAGTACAGACATTTGGAAGAGGTCAAACAGACACAATAGCCATCACCTAAAAACTTACCACACTGTTTAGGCCCAATTCCAACTGCTTTTGGCAGCTAAACAGTGTTGAGCCTCTTTAGTAGTTTAATTTGAGACCACCTGCTAATATCATGTCCTGTAGGTCTTTTTACATTACCAACACATGATTTTTTTCAGTAAGCCAATATAGTTAGGAAACTTTTTTATTAGCTTGCCTGGTTATAGAAGTAGAAGAGGGCAAAAAAGTGCTGGTATCTCAACTACAGCCATACCACATTGGATACGCCCAATCTCGTCTGATCTTGGAAGCTAAGCAGTGTTGGGCCTGGTTAGTACTTGGGTGGGAGACCACATGGAAACACCAGGTGCTGTAGGTTTTTTCCCATTAATGGCAAATTGTTTTTATTCTCTTGCTATTTAAATTAGAAACTTTTTATTTTTTATTGCCAATACAGACATTTGGGACAGGTCAAACAGACACAATAGCCATCACCTAAAAACTTACCACACTGTTTAGGCCCAATTCCAACTGCTTTTGGCAGCTAAACAGTGTTGAGCCTCTTTAGTAGTTTAATTTGAGACCACCTGCTAATATCATGTCCTGTAGGTCTTTTTACATTACCAACACATGATTTTTTTTCAGTAAGGCAATACAGTTAGGAAACTTTTTTATTAGCTTACCTGGTTATAGAAGTAGAAGAGGGCAAAAAAAGTGATGGTATATCACCTACAGCCATACCACATTGGATGCGCCCAATCTTGTCTGATCTTGGAAGCTAAGCAGTGTTGGGCCTGGTTAGTACTTGGGTGGGAGACCACATGGGAACACCAGGTGCTGTAGGTTTTTTCCCATTAATGGCAAATTGTTTTTATTCTCTTGCTATTTAAATTGGAAACTTTTTATTTTTTTATTGCCAATACAGACATTTGGGACAGGTCAAACAGACACAATAGCCATCACCTAAAAACTTACCACACTGTTTAGGCCCAATTCCAACTGCTTTTGGGAGCTAAACAGTGTTGAGCCTCTTTAGTAGTTTAATTTGAGACCACCTGCTAATATCATGTCCTGTAGGTCTTTTTACATTACCAACACATGATTTTTTTCAGTAAGCCAATATAGTTAGGAAACTTTTTTATTAGCTTACCTGGTTATAGAAGTAGAAGAGGGCAAAAAAGTGCCTGTATCTCACCTACAGCCATACCACATTGGATACGCCCAATCTCGTCTGATCTTGGAAGCTAAGCAGTGTTGGGCCTGGTTAGTACTTGGGTGGGAGACCACATGGGAACACCAGGTGCTGTAGGTTTTTCCCATTACTGGCAAATTGTTTTTATTCTCTAGCTTTTAAAATTGGAAACTTTTTATTTTTTATTGCCAATACAGACATTTGGGACAGGTCAAACAGACACAATAGCCATCACCTAAAAACTTACCACACTGTTTAGGCCCAATTCCAACTGCTTTTGGCAGCTAAACAGTGTTGAGCCTCTTTAGTAGTTTAATTTGAGACCACCTGCTAATATCATGTCCTGTAGGTCTTTTTACATTACCAACACATGATTTTTTTTCAGTAAGGCAATACAGTTAGGAAACTTTTTTATTAGCTTACCTGGTTATAGAAGTAGAAGAGGGCAAAAAAAGTGACGGTATATCACCTACAGCCATACCACATTGGATGCGCCCAATCTTGTCGGATCTTGGAAGCTAAGCAGTGTTGGGCCTGGTTAGTACTTGGGTGGGAGACCACATGGGAACACCAGGTGCTGTAGTTTTTTTCCCATTAATGGCAAATTGTTTTTATTCTCTTGCTATTTAAATTGGAAACTTTTTATTTTTTATTGCCAATACAGACATTTGGGACAGGTCAAACAGACACAATAGCCATCACCTAAAAACTTACCACACTGTTTAGGCCCAATTCCAACTGCTTTTGGGAGCTAAACAGTGTTGAGCCTCTTTAGTAGTTTAATTTGAGACCACCTGCTAATATCATGTCCTGTAGGTCTTTTTACATTACCAACACATGATTTTTTTCAGTAAGCCAATATAGTTAGGAAACTTTTTTATTAGCTTACCTGGTTATAGAAGTAGAAGAGGGCAAAAAAGTGCCGGTATCTCAACTACAGCCATACCACATTGGATACGCCCAATCTCGTCTGATCTTGGAAGCTAAGCAGTGTTGGGCCTGGTTAGAACTTGGGTGGGAGACCACATGGGAACACCAGGTGCTGTAGGTTTTTTTCCATTAATGGCAAACTGTTTTTATTCTCTAGCTTTTTAAATTTTAAACTTTTTTCTCTTTATTGACAGTACAGACATTTGGAAGAGGTCAAACAGACACAATAGCCATCACCTAAAAACTTACCACACTGCTTAGGCCCAATTCCAACTGCTTTTGGGAGCTAAACAGTGTTGAGCCTCTTTAGTAGTTTAATTTGAGACCACCTGCTAATATCATGTCCTGTAGGTCTTTTTACATTACCAACACATGATTTTTTTCAGTAAGACAATATAGTTAGGAAACTTCTTTATTAGCTTACCTGGTTATAGAAGTAGAAGAGGGCAAAAAAGTGCCTGTATCTCACCTACAGCCATACCACATTGGATACGCCTGATCTTGGAAGCTAAGCAGTGTTGGGCCTGGTTAGTACTTGGGTGGGAGACCACATGGGAACACCAGGTGCTGTAGGTTTTTCCCATTACTGGCAAATTGTTTTTATTCTCTAGCTTTTTAAATTGGAAACTTTTTTTCTCTTTATTGACAGTACAGACATTTGGAAGAGGTCAAACAGACACAATAGC
Organism: Crinia signifera; assembly: GCF_055691185.1. Lineage (NCBI taxonomy): Eukaryota > Metazoa > Chordata > Amphibia > Anura > Myobatrachidae > Crinia > Crinia signifera. The sequence continues at coordinate 56,681,994 of NC_139225.1, read as the reverse complement.
CATCACCTAAAAACTTACCACACTGTTTAGGCCCAATTCCAACTGCTTTAGGCAGCTAAACAGTGTTGAGCCTCTTTAGTAGTTTAATTTGAGACCACCTGCTAATATCATGTCCTGTAGGTCTTTTTACATTACCAACACATGATTTTTTTTAGTAAGGCAATACAGTTAGGAAACTTTTTTATTAGCTTACCTGGTTATAGAAGTAGAAGAGGGCAAAAAAGTGCCGGTATCTCAACTACAGCCATACCACATTGGATACGCCCAATCTCGTCTGATCTTGGAAGCTAAGCAGTGTTGGGCCTGGTTAGAACTTGGGTGGGAGACCACATGGGAACACCAGGTGCTGTAGGTTTTTTTCCATTAATGGCAAATTGTTTTTATTCTCTAGCTTTTTAAATTTTAAACTTTTTTCTCTTTATTGACAGTACAGACATTTGGAAGAGGTCAAACAGACACAATAGCCATCACCTAAAAACTTACCACACTGCTTAGGCCCAATTCCAACTGCTTTTGGGAGCTAAACAGTGTTGAGCCTCTTTAGTAGTTTAATTTGAGACCACCTGCTAATATCATGTCCTGTAGGTCTTTTTACATTACCAACACATGATTTTTTTCAGTAAGACAATATAGTTAGGAAACTTCTTTATTAGCTTACCTGGTTATAGAAGTAGAAGAGGGCAAAAAAGTGCCTGTATCTCACCTACAGCCATACCACATTGGATACGCCTGATCTTGGAAGCTAAGCAGTGTTGGGCCTGGTTAGTACTTGGGTGGGAGACCACATGGGAACACCAGGTGCTGTAGGTTTTTCCCATTACTGGCAAATTGTTTTTATTCTCTAGCTTTTTAAATTGGAAACTTTTTTCTCTTTATTGACAGTACAGACATTTGGAAGAGGTCAAACAGACACAATAGCCATCACCTAAAAACTTACCACACTGTTTAGGCCCAATTCCAACTGCTTTTGGCAGCTAAACAGTGTTGAGCCTCTTTAGTAGTTTAATTTGAGACCACCTGCTAATATCATGTCCTGTAGGTCTTTTTACATTACCAACACATGATTTTTTCCAGTAAGGCAATACAGTTAGGAAACTTTTTTATTAGCTTACCTGGTTATAGAAGTAGAAGAGGGCAAAAAAGTGCCTGGATCTCACCTACAGCCATACCACATTGGATACGCCCCATCTCGTCTGATCTTGGAAGCTAAGCAGTGTTGGGCCTGGTTAGTACTTGGGTGGGAGACCACATCACATGGGAACACCAGGTGCTCTAGGTTTTTTCCCATTAATGGCAAATTGTTTTTATTCTCTTGCTATTTAAATTGGAAACTTTTTATTTTTATTGCCAATGCAGACATTTGGGACAGGTCAAACAGACACAATAGCCATCACCTAAAAACTTGCCACACTGTTTAGGCCCAATTCCAACTGCTTTTGGGAGCTAAACAGTGTTGAGCCTCTTTAGTAGTTTAATTTGAGACCACCTGCTAATATCATGTCCTGTAGGTCTTTTTACATTACCAACACATGATTTTTTTCAGTAAGCCAATATAGTTAGGAAACTTTTTTATTAGCTTACCTGGTTATAGAAGTAGAAGAGGGCAAAAAAGTGCCTGTACCTCACCTACAGCCATACCACATTGGATACGCCCAATCTCGTCTGATCTTGGAAGCTAAGCAGTGTTGGGCCTGGTTAGTACTTGGGTGGGAGACCACATGGGAACACCAGGTGCTGTAGGTTTTTCCCATTACTGGCAAATTGTTTTTATTCTCTAGCTTTTTAAATTGGAAACTTTTTTCTCTTTATTGACAGTACAGACATTTGGAAGAGGTCAAACAGACACAATAGCCATCACCTAAAAACTTACAACACTGTTTAGGCCCAATTCCAACTGCTTTTGGCAGCTAAACAGTGTTGAGCCTCTTTAGTAGTTTAATTTGAGACCACCTGCTAATATCATGTCCTGTAGGTCTTTTTACATTACCAACACATGATTTTTTTCAGTAAGGCAATACAGTTAGGAAACTTTTTTATTAGCTTACCTGGTTATAGAAGTAGAAGAGGGCAAAAAAGTGCCGGTATCTCAACTACAGCCATACCACATTGGATACGCCCAATCTCGTCTGATCTTGGAAGCTAAGCAGTGTTGGGCCTGGTTAGTACTTTGGTGGGAGACCACATGGGAACACCAGGTGCTGTAGGTTTTTTCCCATTAATGGCAAATTGTTTTTATTCTCTTGCTATTTAAATTGGAAACTTTTTATTTTTATTGCCAATACAGACATTTGGGACAGGTCAAACAGACACAATAGCCATCACCTAAAAACTTACCACACTGTTTAGGCCCAATTCCAACTGCTTTTGGGAGCTAAACAGTGTTGAGCCTCTTTAGTAGTTTAATTTGAGACCACCTGCTAATATCATGTCCTGTAGGTATTTTTACATTACCAACACATGATTTTTTTCAGTAAGCCAATATAGTTAGGAAACTTTTTTATTAGCTTACCTGGTTATAGAAGTAAAAGATGGAAAAAAAGTGCCTGTATCTCACCTACAGCCATACCACATTGGATACGCCCAATCTCGTCTGATCTTGGAAGCTAAGCAGTGTTGGGCCTGGTTAGTACTTGGGTGGGAGACCACATGGGAACACCAGGTGCTGTAGGTTTTTCCCATTACTGGCAAATTGTTTTTATTCTCTAGCTTTTTAAATTGGAAAAAATTTTCTCTTTATTGACAGTACAGACATTTGGAAGAGGTCAAACAGACACAATAGCCATCACCAAAAAACTTACCACACTGTTTAGGCCCAATTCCAACTGCTTTTGGCAGCTAAACAGTGTTGAGCCTCTTTAGTAGTTTAGTTTGAGACCACCTGCTAATATCATGTCCTGTAGGTCTTTTTACATTACCAACACATGATTTTTTTCAGTAAGCCAATATAGTTAGGAAACTTTTTTATGAGCTTACCTGGTTATAGAAGTAGAAGAGGGCAAAAAAGTGCCTGTATCTCACCTACAATCATACCACATTAGATACGCCCAATCTCGTCTGATCTTGGAAGCTAAGCAGTGTTGGGCCTGGTTAATACTTGGGTGGGAGACCACATGGAAACACCAGGTGCTGTAGGTTTTTCCCATTACTGGCAAATTGTTTTTATTCTCTAGCTTTTTAAATTGGAAACTTTTTTCTCTTTATTGACAGTACAGACATTTGGAAGAGGTCAAACAGACACAATAGCCATCACCTAAAAATTTACCAGACTGTTTAGGCCCAATTCCAACTGCTTTTGGCAGCTAAACAGTGTTGAGCCTCTTAAGTAGTTTAATTTGAGACGACCTGCTAATATCATGTCCTGTAGGTCTTTTTACATTACCAACACATGATTTTTTTCAGTAAGGCAATACAGTTAGGAAACTTTTTTATTAGCTTTCCTGGTTATAGAAGTAGAAGAGGGCAAAAAAGTGCCTTTATCTCATCTACAGCCATACCACATTGGATACGCCCAATCTCATCTGATCTTGGGAGCTAAGCAGTGTTGGGCCTGGTTAGTACTTGGGTGGGAGACCACATGGGAACACCAGGTGCTGTAGGTTTTTTCCCATTAATGGCAAATTGTTTTTATTCTCTTGCTATTTAAATTGGAAACTTTTAATTTTTATTGCCAATACAGACATTTGGGACAGGTCAAACAGACACAATAGCCATCACCTAAAAACTTACCACACTGTTTAGGCCCAATTCCAACTGCTTTTGGGAGCTAAACAGTGTTGAGCCTCTTTAGTAGTTTAATTTGAGACCACCTGCTAATATCATGTCCTGTAGGTCTTTTTACATTACCAACACATGATTTTTTTCAGTAAGCCAATATAGTTAGGAAACTTTTTTATTTGCTTACCTGGTTATAGAAGTAGAAGATGGAAAAAAAGTGCCTGTATCTCACCTACAGCCATACCACATTGGATACGCCCAATCTCGTCAGATCTTGGAAGCTAAGCAGTGTTGGGCCTGGTTAGTACTTGGGTGGGAGACCACATGGGAACACCAGGTGCTGTAGGTTTTTCCCATTACTGGCATTGTTTTTATTCTCCAGCTTTTTAAATTGGAAAAATTTTTCTCTTTATTGACAGTACAGACATTTGGAAGAGGTCAAACAGACACAATAGCCATCACCTAAAAACTTACCACACTGTTTAGGCCCAATTCCAACTGCTTTTGGCAGCTAAACAGTGTTGAGCCTCTTAAGTAGTTTAATTTGAGACCACCTGCTAATATCATGTCCTGTAGGTCTTTTTACATTACCAACACATGATTTTTTTCAGTAAGGCAATACAGTTAGGAAACTTTTTTATTAGCTTTCCTTATTATAGAAGTAGAAGAGGGCAAAAAAGTGCCGGTATCTCACCTACAGCCATACCACATTGGATACGCCCAATCTCGTCTGATCTTGGAAGCTAAGCAGTGTTGGGCCTGGTTAGTACTTAGGTGGGAGACCACATGGGAACACCAGGTGCTGTAGGTTTTTTCCCATTAATGGCAAATTGTTTTTATTCTCTTGCTATTTAAATTGGAAAATTTTTATTTTTATTGCCAATACAGACATTTGGGACAGGTCAAACAGACACAATAGCCATCACCTAAAAACTTACCACACTGTTTAGGCCCAATTCCAACTGCTTTTGGCAGCTAAACAGTGTTGAGCCTCTTTAGTAGTTTAATTTGAGACCACCTGCTAATATCATGTCCTGTAGGTCTTTTTACATTACCAACACATGATTTTTTCCAGTAAGGCAATACAGTTAGGAAACTTTTTTATTAGCTTACCTGGTTATAGAAGTAGAAGAGGGCAAAAAAGTGCTGGTATCTCACCTACAGCCATACCACATTGGATACGCCCAATCTCGTCCGATCTTGGAAGCTAAGCAGTGTTGGGCCTGGTTAGTACTTGGGTGGGAGACCACATGGGAACACCAGGTGCTCTAGGTTTTTTCCCATTAATGGCAAATTGTTTTTATTCTCTTGCTATTTAAATTGGAAACTTTTTATTTTTATTGAAAATACAGACATTTGGGACAGGTCAAACAGACACAATAGCCATCACCTAAAAACTTACCACACTGTTTAGGCCCAATTCCAACTGCTTTTGGCAGCTAAACAGTGTTGAGCCTCTTTAGTAGTTTAATTTGAGACCACCTGCTAATATCATGTCCTGTAGGTCTTTTTACATTACCAACACATGATTTTTTTCAGCAAGGCAATACAGTTAGGAAACTTTTTTATTAGCTTACCTGGTTATAGAAGTAGAAGAGGGTAAAAAAGTGCCTGTATCTCACCTACAGCCATACCACATTGGATACGCCCAATCTCGTCTGATCGTGGAAGCTAAGCAGTGTTGGGCCTGGTTAGTACTTGGGTGGGAGACCACATGGGAACACCAGGTGCTGCAGGTTTTTTCCCATTAATGGCAAATTGTTTTTATTCTCTTGCTATTTAAATTGGAAACCTTTTTCTTTTTAGTGACAGTACAGACATTTGGGACAGGTCAAACAGACACAATAGCCATCACCTAAAAACTTACCACACTGTTTAGGCCCAATTCCAACTGCTTTTGGCAGCTAAACAGTGTTGAGCCTCTTAAGTAGTTTAATTTGAGACCACCTGCTAATATCATGTCCTGTAGGTCTTTTTACATTACCAACACATGATTTTTTTCAGTAAGGCAATACAGTTAGGAAACTTTTTTATTAGCTTTCCTTATTATAGAAGTAGAAGAGGGCAAAAAAGTGCCGGTATCTCACCTACAGCCATACCACATTGGATACGCCCAATCTCGTCTGATCTTGGAAGCTAAGCAGTGTTGGGCCTGGTTAGTACTTAGGTGGGAGACCACATGGGAACACCAGGTGCTGTAGGTTTTTTCCCATTAGTGGCAAATTGTTTTTATTCTCTTGCTATTTAAATTGGAAAATTTTTATTTTTATTGCCAATACAGACATTTGGGACAGGTCAAACAGACACAATAGCCATCACCTAAAAACTTACCACACTGTTTAGGCCCAATTCCAACTGCTTTTGGCAGCTAAACAGTGTTGAGCCTCTTAAGTAGTTTAATTTGAGACCACCTGCTAATATCATGTCCTGTAGGTCTTTTTACATTACCAACACATGATTTTTTTCAGTAAGGCAATACAGTTAGGAAACTTTTTTATTAGCTTTCCTTATTATAGAAGTAGAAGAGGGCAAAAAAGTGCCGGTATCTCACCTACAGCCATACCACATTGGATACGCCCAATCTCGTCTGATCTTGGAAGCTAAGCAGTGTTGGGCCTGGTTAGTACTTAGGTGGGAGACCACATGGGAACACCAGGTGCTGTAGGTTTTTCCCATTAATGGCAAATTGTTTTTATTCTCTTGCTATTTAAATTGGAAAATTTTTATTTTTATTGCCAATACAGACATTTGGGACAGGTCAAACAGACACAATAGCCATCACCTAAAAACTTACCACACTGTTTAGGCCCAATTCCAACTGCTTTTGGCAGCTAAACAGTGTTGAGCCTCTTTAGTAGTTTAATTTGAGACCACCTGCTAATATCATGTCCTGTAGGTCTTTTTACATTACCAACACATGATTTTTTCCAGTAAGGCAATACAGTTAGGAAACTTTTTTATTAGCTTACCTGGTTATAGAAGTAGAAGAGGGCAAAAAAGTGCTGGTATCTCACCTACAGCCATACCACATTGGATACGCCCAATCTCGTCTGATCTTGGAAGCTAAGCAGTGTTGGGCCTGGTTAGTACTTGGGTGGGAGACCACATGGGAACACCAGGTGCTGTAGGTTTTTTCCCATTAATGGCAAATTGTTTTTATTCTCTTGCTATTTAAATTGGAAACTTTTTATTTTTATTGAAAATACAGACATTTGGGACAGGTCAAACAGACACAATAGCCATCACCTAAAAACTTACCACACTGTTTAGGCCCAATTCCAACTGCTTTTGGCAGCTAAACAGTGTTGAGCCTCTTTAGTAGTTTAATTTGAGACCACCTGCTAATATCATGTCCTGTAGGTCTTTTTACATTACCAACACATGATTTTTTTCAGCAAGGCAATACAGTTAGGAAACTTTTTTATTAGCTTACCTGGTTATAGAAGTAGAAGAGGGTAAAAAAGTGCCTGTATCTCACCTACAGCCATACCACATTGGATACGCCCAATCTCGTCTGATCGTGGAAGCTAAGCAGTGTTGGGCCTGGTTAGTACTTGGGTGGGAGACCACATGGGAACACCAGGTGCTGTAGGTTTTTTCCCATTAGTGGCAAATTGTTTTTATTCTCTTGCTATTTAAATTGGAAACTTTTTATTTTTATTGCCAATACAGACATTTGGGACAGGTCAAACAGACACAATAGCCATCACCTAAAAACTTACCACACTGTTTAGGTCCAATTCCAACTGCTTTTGGCAGCTAAACAGTGTTGAGACTCTTTAGTAGTTTAATTTGAGACCACCTGCTAATATCATGTCCTGTAGGTCTTTTTACATTACCAACACATGATTTTTTTCAGTAAGGCAATACAGTTAGGAAACTTTTTTATTAGCTTTCCTGGTTATAGAAGTAGAAGAGGGCAAAAAAGTGCCGGTATCTCACCTACAGCCATACCACATTGGATACGCCCAATCTCGTCTGATCTTGGAAGCTAAGCAGTGTTGGGCCTGGTTAGTACTTGGGTGGGAGACCACATGGGAACACCAGGTGCTGTAGGTTTTTTCCCATTAATGGCAAATTGTTTTTATTCTCTTGCTATTCAAATTGGAAACTTTTTATTTTTATTGCCAATACAGACATTTGGGACAGGTCAAACAGACACAATAGCCATCACCTAAAAACTTACCACACTGTTTAGGTCCAATTCCAACTGCTTTTGGCAGCTAAACAGTGTTGAGACTCTTTAGTAGTTTAATTTGAGACCACCTGCTAATATCATGTCCTGTAGGTCTTTTTACATTACCAACACATGATTTTTTTCAGTAAGGCAATACAGTTAGGAAACTTTTTTATTAGCTTACCTGGTTATAGAAGTAGAAGAGGGCAAAAAAGTGCCGGTATCTCACCTACAGCCATACCACATTGGATACGCCCAATCTCGTCTGATCTTGGAAGCTAAGCAGTGTTGGGCCTGGTTAGTACTTGGGTGGGAGACCACATGGGAACACCAGGTGCTGTAGGTTTTTTCCCATTAATGGCAAATTGTTTTTATTCTCTTGCTATTTAAATTGGAAACTTTTTATTTTTATTGAAAATACAGACATTTGGGACAGGTCAAACAGACACAATAGCCATCACCTAAAAACTTACCACACTGTTTAGGCCCAATTCCAACTGCTTTTGGGAGCTAAACAGTGTTGAGCCTCTTTAGTAGTTTAGTTTGAGACCACCTGCTAATATCATGTCCTGTAGGTCTTTTTACATTACCAACACATGATTTTTTTCAGTAAGCCAATATAGTTAGGAAACTTTTTTATGAGCTTACCTGGTTATAGAAGTAGAAGAGGGCAAAAAAGTGCCTGTATCTCACCTACAGTCATACCACATTGGATACGCCCAATCTCGTCTGATCTTGGAAGCTAAGCAGTGTTGGGCCTGGTTAATACTTGGGTGGGAGACCACATGGGAACACCAGGTGCTGTAGGTTTTTCCCATTACTGGCAAATTGTTTTTATTCTCTAGCTTTTTAAATTGGAAACTTTTTTCTCTTTATTGACAGTACAGACATTTGGAAGAGGTCAAACAGACACAATAGCCATGACCTAAAAATTTACCACACTGTTTAGGCCCAATTCCAACTGCTTTTGGCAGCTAAACAGTGTTGAGCCTCTTAAGTAGTTTAATTTGAGACCACCTGCTAATATCATGTCCTGTAGGTCTTTTTACATTACCAACACATGATTTTTTTCAGTAAGGCAATACAGTTAGGAAACTTTTTTATTAGCTTTCCTTATTATAGAAGTAGAAGAGGGCAAAAAAGTGCCGGTATCTCACCTACAGCCATACCACATTGGATACGCCCAATCTCGTCTGATCTTGGAAGCTAAGCAGTGTTGGGCCTGGTTAGTACTTAGGTGGGAGACCACATGGGAACACCAGGTGCTGTAGGTTTTTTCCCATTAATGGCAAATTGTTTTTATTCTCTTGCTATTTAAATTGGAAATTTTTTATTTTTATTGCCAATACAGACATTTGGGACAGGTCAAACAGACACAATAGCCATCACCTAAAAACTTACCACACTGTTTAGGCCCAATTCCAACTGCTTTTGGCAGCTAAACAGTGTTGAGCCTCTTTAGTAGTTTAATTTGAGACCACCTGCTAATATCATGTCCTGTAGGTCTTTTTACATTACCAACACATGATTTTTTCCAGTAAGGCAATACAGTTAGGAAACTTTTTTATTAGCTTACCTGGTTATAGAAGTAGAAGAGGGCAAAAAAGTGCTGGTATCTCACCTACAGCCATACCACATTGGATACGCCCAATCTCGTCTGATCTTGGAAGCTAAGCAGTGTTGGGCCTGGTTAGTACTTGGGTGGGAGACCACATGGGAACACCAGGTGCTGTAGGTTTTTTCCCATTAATGGCAAATTGTTTTTATTCTCTTGCTATTTAAATTGGAAACTTTTTATTTTTATTGAAAATACAGACATTTGGGACAGGTCAAACAGACACAATAGCCATCACCTAAAAACTTACCACACTGTTTAGGCCCAATTCCAACTGCTTTTGGCAGCTAAACAGTGTTGAGCCTCTTTAGTAGTTTAATTTGAGACCACCTGCTAATATCATGTCCTGTAGGTCTTTTTACATTACCAACACATGAATTTTTTCAGCAAGGCAATAAAGTTAGGAAACTTTTTTATTAGCTTACCTGGTTATAGAAGTAGAAGAGGGTAAAAAAGTGCCTGTATCTCACCTACAGCCATACCACATTGGATACGCCCAATCTCGTCTGATCGTGGAAGCTAAGCAGTGTTGGGCCTGGTTAGTACTTGGGTGGGAGACCACATGGGAACACCAGGTGCTGCAGGTTTTTTCCCATTAATGGCAAATTGTTTTTATTCTCTTGCTATTTAAATTGGAAACCTTTTTCTTTTTATTGACAGTACAGACATTTGGGACAGGTCAAACAGACACAATAGCCATCACCTAAAAACTTACCACACTGTTTAGGCCCAATTCCAACTGCTTTTGGGAGCTAAACAGTGTTGAGCCTCTTTAGTAGTTTAATTTGAGACGACCTGCTAATATCATGTCCTGTAGGTCTTTTTACATTACCAACACATGATTTTTTTCAGTAAGCCAATGCAGTTAGGAAACTTTTTTATTAGCTTACCTGGTTATAGAAGTAGAAGAGGGCAAAAAAGTGCCTGTATCTCACCTACAGCCATACCGCATTGGATACGCCCAATCTCGTCTGATCTTGGAAGCTAAGCAGTGTTGGGCCTGGTTAGTACTTGGGTGGGAGACCACATGGGAACACCAGGTGCTGTAGGATTTTTCCCATTAATGACAAATTGTTTTTATTCTCTTGCTATTTAAATTGGAAACTTTTTATTTTTATTGCCAATACAGACATTTGGGACAGGTCAAACAGACACAATAGCCATCACCTAAAAACTTACCACACTGTTTAGGCCCAATTCCAACTGCTTTTGGCAGCTAAACAGTGCTGAGCCTCTTTAGTAGTTTAGTTTGAGACCACCTGCTAATATCATGTCCTGTAGGTCTTTTTACATTACCAACACATGATTTTTTTCAGTAAGCCAATATAGTTAGGAAACTTTTTTATTAGCTTACCTGGTTATAGAAGTAGAAGAGGGCAAAAAAGTGCATGTATCTCCCCTACAGTCATACCACATTGGATACGCCCAATCTCATCTGATCTTGGAAGCTAAGCAGTGTTAGGCCTGGTTATTAGTTGGGTGGGAGACCACATGGGAACACCAGGTGCTGTAGGTTTTTCCCATTACTGGCAAATTGTTTTTATTCTCTAGCTTTTTAAATTGGAAACTTTTTTCTCTTTATTGACAGTACAGACATTTGGAAGAGGTCAAACAGACACAATAGCCATCACTTAAAAACTTACTACACTGTTTAGGCCCAATTCCAACTGCTTTTGGCAGCTAAACAGTGTTGAGCCTCTTTAGTAGTTTAATTTGAGACCACCTGCTAATATCATGTCCTGTAGGTCTTTTTACATTACCAACACATGATTTTTTTCAGTAAGCCAATATAGTTAGGAAACTTTTTTATTAGCTTACCTGGTTATAGAAGTAGAAGATGGAAAAAAAGTGCCTGTATCTCACCTACAGCCATACCACATTGGATACGCCCAATCTCGTCTGATCTTGGAAGCTAAACAGTGTTGGGCCTGGTTAGTACTTGGGTGGGAGACCACATGGGAACACCAGGTGCTGTAGGTTTTTCCCATTACTGGCATTGTTTTTATTCTCCAGCTTTTTAAATTGGAAATTTTTTTCTCTTTATTGACAGTACAGACATTTGGAAGAGGTCAAACAGACACAATAGCCATCACCTAAAAACTTACCACACTGTTTAGGCCCAATTCCAACTGCTTTTGGCAGCTAAACAGTGTTGAGCCTCTTAAGTAGTTTAATTTGAGACCACCTGCTAATATCATGTCCTGTAGGTCTTTTTACATTACCAACACATGATTTTTTTCAGTAAGGCAATACAGTTAGGAAACTTTTTTATTAGCTTTCCTTATTATAGAAGTAGAAGAGGGCAAAAAAGTGCCGGTATCTCACCTACAGCCATACCACATTGGATACGCCCAATCTCGTCTGATCTTGGAAGCTAAGCAGTGTTGGGCCTGGTTAGTACTTAGGTGGGAGACCACATGGGAACACCAGGTGCTGTAGGTTTTTCCCATTAATGGCAAATTGTTTTTATTCTCTTGCTATTTAAATTGGAAAATTTTTATTTTTATTGCCAATACAGACATTTGGGACAGGTCAAACAGACACAATAGCCATCACCTAAAAACTTACCACACTGTTTAGGCCCAATTCCAACTGCTTTTGGCAGCTAAACAGTGTTGAGCCTCTTTAGTAGTTTAATTTGAGACCACCTGCTAATATCATGTCCTGTAGGTCTTTTTACATTACCAACACATGATTTTTTCCAGTAAGGCAATACAGTTAGGAAACTTTTTTATTAGCTTACCTGGTTATAGAAGTAGAAGAGGGCAAAAAAGTGCTGGTATCTCACCTACAGCCATACCACATTGGATACGCCCAATCTCGTCTGATCTTGGAAGCTAAGCAGTGTTGGGCCTGGTTAGTACTTGGGTGGGAGACCACATGGGAACACCAGGTGCTGTAGGTTTTTTCCCATTAATGGCAAATTGTTTTTATTCTCTTGCTATTTAAATTGGAAACTTTTTATTTTTATTGAAAATACAGACATTTGGGACAGGTCAAACAGACACAATAGCCATCACCTAAAAACTTACCACACTGTTTAGGCCCAATTCCAACTGCTTTTGGCAGCTAAACAGTGTTGAGCCTCTTTAGTAGTTTAATTTGAGACCACCTGCTAATATCATGTCCTGTAGGTCTTTTTACATTACCAACACATGATTTTTTTCAGCAAGGCAATACAGTTAGGAAACTTTTTTATTAGCTTACCTGGTTATAGAAGTAGAAGAGGGTAAAAAAGTGCCTGTATCTCACCTACAGCCATACCACATTGGATACGCCCAATCTCGTCTGATCGTGGAAGCTAAGCAGTGTTGGGCCTGGTTAGTACTTGGGTGGGAGACCACATGGGAACACCAGGTGCTGCAGGTTTTTTCCCATTAATGGCAAATTGTTTTTATTCTCTTGCTATTTAAATTGGAAACCTTTTTCTTTTTATTGACAGTACAGACATTTGGGACAGGTCAAACAGACACAATAGCCATCACCTAAAAACTTACCACACTGTTTAGGCCCAATTCCAACTGCTTTTGGGAGCTAAACAGTGTTGAGCCTCTTTAGTAGTTTAATTTGAGACGACCTGCTAATATCATGTCCTGTAGGTCTTTTTACATTACCAACACATGATTTTTTTCAGTAAGCCAATGCAGTTAGGAAACTTTTTTATTAGCTTACCTGGTTATAGAAGTAGAAGAGGGCAAAAAAGTGCCTGTATCTCACCTACAGCCATACCGCATTGGATACGCCCAATCTCGTCTGATCTTGGAAGCTAAGCAGTGTTGGGCCTGGTTAGTACTTGGGTGGGAGACCACATGGGAACACCAGGTGCTGTAGGATTTTTCCCATTAATGACAAATTGTTTTTATTCTCTTGCTATTTAAATTGGAAACTTTTTATTTTTATTGCCAATACAGACATTTGGGACAGGTCAAACAGACACAATAGCCATCACCTAAAAACTTACCACACTGTTTAGGCCCAATTCCAACTGCTTTTGGCAGCTAAACAGTGCTGAGCCTCTTTAGTAGTTTAGTTTGAGACCACCTGCTAATATCATGTCCTGTAGGTCTTTTTACATTACCAACACATGATTTTTTTCAGTAAGCCAATATAGTTAGGAAACTTTTTTATTAGCTTACCTGGTTATAGAAGTAGAAGAGGGCAAAAAAGTGCATGTATCTCCCCTACAGTCATACCACATTGGATACGCCCAATCTCATCTGATCTTGGAAGCTAAGCAGTGTTAGGCCTGGTTATTAGTTGGGTGGGAGACCACATGGGAACACCAGGTGCTGTAGGTTTTTCCCATTACTGGCAAATTGTTTTTATTCTCTAGCTTTTTAAATTGGAAACTTTTTTCTCTTTATTGACAGTACAGACATTTGGAAGAGGTCAAACAGACACAATAGCCATCACTTAAAAACTTACTACACTGTTTAGGCCCAATTCCAACTGCTTTTGGCAGCTAAACAGTGTTGAGCCTCTTTAGTAGTTTAATTTGAGACCACCTGCTAATATCATGTCCTGTAGGTCTTTTTACATTACCAACACATGATTTTTTTCAGTAAGGCAATACAGTTAGGAAACTTTTTTATTAGCTTTCCTGGTTATAGAAGTAGAAGAGGGCAAAAAAGTGCCGGTATCTCACCTACAGCCATACCACATTGGATACGCCCAATCTCGTCTGATCTTGGAAGCTAAGCAGTGTTGGGCCTGGTTAGTACTTGGGTGGGAGACCACATGGGAACACCAGGTGCTGTAGGTTTTTTCCCATTAGTGGCAAATTGTTTTTATTCTCTTGCTATTTAAATTGGAAATTTTTTATTTTTATTGCCAATACAGACATTTGGGACAGGTCAAACAGACACAATAGCCATCACCTAAAAACTTACCACACTGTTTAGGCCCAATTCCAACTGCTTTTGGCAGCTAAACAGTGTTGAGCCTCTTTAGTAGTTTAATTTGAGACCACCTGCTAATATCATGTCCTGTAGGTCTTTTTACATTACCAACACATGATTTTTTCCAGTAAGGCAATACAGTTAGGAAACTTTTTTATTAGCTTACCTGGTTATAGAAGTAGAAGAGGGCAAAAAAGTGCTGGTATCTCACCTACAGCCATACCACATTGGATACGCCCAATCTCGTCTGATCTTGGAAGCTAAGCATTGTTGGGCCTGGTTAGTACTTGGGTGGGAGACCACATGGGAACACCAGGTGCTGTAGGTTTTTTCCCATTAATGGCAAATTGTTTTTATTCTCTTGCTATTTAAATTGGAAACTTTTTATTTTTATTGAAAATACAGACATTTGGGACAGGTCAAACAGACACAATAGCCATCACCTAAAAACTTACCACACTGTTTAGGCCCAATTCCAACTGCTTTTGGCAGCTAAACAGTGTTGAGCCTCTTTAGTAGTTTAATTTGAGACCACCTGCTAATATCATGTCCTGTAGGTCTTTTTACATTACCAACACATGATTTTTTTCAGCAAGGCAATACAGTTAGGAAACTTTTTTATTAGCTTACCTGGTTATAGAAGTAGAAGAGGGTAAAAAAGTGCCTCTATCTCACCTACAGCCATACCACATTGGATACGCCCAATCTCGTCTGATCGTGGAAGCTAAGCAGTGTTGGGCCTGGTTAGTACTTGGGTGGGAGACCACATGGGAACACCAGGTGCTGCAGGTTTTTTCCCATTAATGGCAAATTGTTTTTATTCTCTTGCTATTTAAATTGGAAACTTTTTATTTTTATTGCCAATACAGACATTTGGGACAGGTCAAACAGACACAATAGCCATCACCTAAAAACTTACCACACTGTTTAGGCCCAATTCCAACTGCTTTTGGCAGCTAAACAGTGTTGAGCCTCTTTAGTAGTTTAGTTTGAGACCACCTGCTAATATCATGTCCTGTAGGTCTTTTTACATTACCAACACATGATTTTTTTCAGTAAGCCAATATAGTTAGGAAACTTTTTTATTAGCTTACCTGGTAATAGAAGTAGAAGAGGGCAAAAAAGTGCCTGTATCTCCCCTACAGTCATACCACATTGGATACGCCCAATCTCATCTGATCTTGGAAGCTAAGCAGTGTTAGGCCTGGTTATTACTTGGGTGGGAGACCACATGGGAACACCAGGTGCTGTAGCTTTTTCCCATTACTGGCAAATTGTTTTTATTCTCTAGCTTTTTAAATTGGAAACTTTTTTCTCTTTATTGACAGTACAGACATTTGGAAGAGGTCAAACAGACACAATAGCCATCACTTAAAAACTTACCACACTGTTTAGGCCCAATTCCAACTGCTTTTGGCAGCTAAACAGTGTTGAGCCTCTTTAGTAGTTTAGATTGAAACCACCTGCTAATATCATGTCCTGTAGGTCTTTTTACATTACCAACACATGATTTTTTTCAGTAAGCCAATATAGTTAGGAAACTTTTTTATTAGCTTACCTGGTTATAGAAGTAGAAGATGGAAAAAAAGTGCCTGTATCTCACCTACAGCCATACCACATTGGATACGCCCAATCTCGTCTGATCTTGGAAGCTAAACAGTGTTGGGCCTGGTTAGTACTTGGGTGGGAGACCACATGGGAACACCAGGTGCTGTAGGTTTTTCCCATTACTGGCATTGTTTTTATTCTCCAGCTTTTTAAATTGGAAATTTTTTTCTCTTTATTGACAGTACAGACATTTGGAAGAGGTCAAACAGACACAATAGCCATCACCTAAAAACTTACCACACTGTTTAGGCCCAATTCCAACTGCTTTTGGCAGCTAAACAGTGTTGAGCCTCTTAAGTAGTTTAATTTGAGACCACCTGCTAATATCATGTCCTGTAGGTCTTTTTACATTACCAACACATGATTTTTTTCAGTAAGGCAATACAGTTAGGAAACTTTTTTATTAGCTTTCCTTATTATAGAAGTAGAAGAGGGCAAAAAAGTGCCGGTATCTCACCTACAGCCATACCACATTGGATACGCCCAATCTCGTCTGATCTTGGAAGCTAAGCAGTGTTGGGCCTGGTTAGTACTTAGGTGGGAGACCACATGGGAACACCAGGTGCTGTAGGTTTTTTCCCATTAATGGCAAATTGTTTTTATTCTCTTGCTATTTAAATTGGAAATTTTTTATTTTTATTGCCAATACAGACATTTGGGACAGGTCAAACAGACACAATAGCCATCACCTAAAAACTTACCACACTGTTTAGGCCCAATTCCAACTGCTTTTGGCAGCTAAACAGTGTTGAGCCTCTTTAGTAGTTTAATTTGAGACCACCTGCTAATATCATGTCCTGTAGGTCTTTTTACATTACCAACACATGATTTTTTCCAGTAAGGCAATACAGTTAGGAAACTTTTTTATTAGCTTACCTGGTTATAGAAGTAGAAGAGGGCAAAAAAGTGCTGGTATCTCACCTACAGCCATACCACATTGGATACGCCCAATCTCTTCTGATCTTGGAAGCTAAGCAGTGTTGGGCCTGGTTAGTACTTGGGTGGGAGACCACATGGGAACACCAGGTGCTGTAGGTTTTTTCCCATTAATGGCAAATTGTTTTTATTCTCTTGCTATTTAAATTGGAAATTTTTTATTTTTATTGCCAATACAGACATTTGGGACAGGTCAAACAGACACAATAGCCATCACCTAAAAACTTACCACACTGTTTAGGCCCAATTCCAACTGCTTTTGGCAGCTAAACAGTGTTGAGCCTCTTTAGTAGTTTAATTTGAGACCACCTGCTAATATCATGTCCTGTAGGTCTTTTTACATTACCAACACATGATTTTTTCCAGTAAGGCAATACAGTTAGGAAACTTTTTTATTAGCTTACCTGGTTATAGAAGTAGAAGAGGGCAAAAAAGTGCTGGTATCTCACCTACAGCCATACCACATTGGATACGCCCAATCTCGTCTGATCTTGGAAGCTAAGCAGTGTTGGGCCTGGTTAGTACTTGGGTGGGAGACCACATGGGAACACCAGGTGCTGTAGGTTTTTTCCCATTAATGGCAAATTGTTTTTATTCTCTTGCTATTTAAATTGGAAACTTTTTATTTTTATTGAAAATACAGACATTTGGGACAGGTCAAACAGACACAATAGCCATCACCTAAAAACTTACCACACTGTTTAGGCCCAATTCCAACTGCTTTTGGCAGCTAAACAGTGTTGAGCCTCTTTAGTAGTTTAATTTGAGACCACCTGCTAATATCATGTCCTGTAGGTCTTTTTACATTACCAACACATGAATTTTTTCAGCAAGGCAATAAAGTTAGGAAACTTTTTTATTAGCTTACCTGGTTATAGAAGTAGAAGAGGGTAAAAAAGTGCCTGTATCTCACCTACAGCCATACCACATTGGATACGCCCAATCTCGTCTGATCGTGGAAGCTAAGCAGTGTTGGGCCTGGTTAGTACTTGGGTGGGAGACCACATGGGAACACCAGGTGCTGCAGGTTTTTTCCCATTAATGGCAAATTGTTTTTATTCTCTTGCTATTTAAATTGGAAACCTTTTTCTTTTTATTGACAGTACAGACATTTGGGACAGGTCAAACAGACACAATAGCCATCACCTAAAAACTTACCACACTGTTTAGGCCCAATTCCAACTGCTTTTGGGAGCTAAACAGTGTTGAGCCTCTTTAGTAGTTTAATTTGAGACGACCTGCTAATATCATGTCCTGTAGGTCTTTTTACATTACCAACACATGATTTTTTTCAGTAAGCCAATGCAGTTAGGAAACTTTTTTATTAGCTTACCTGGTTATAGAAGTAGAAGAGGGCAAAAAAGTGCCTGTATCTCACCTACAGCCATACCGCATTGGATACGCCCAATCTCGTCTGATCTTGGAAGCTAAGCAGTGTTGGGCCTGGTTAGTACTTGGGTGGGAGACCACATGGGAACACCAGGTGCTGTAGGATTTTTCCCATTAATGACAAATTGTTTTTATTCTCTTGCTATTTAAATTGGAAACTTTTTATTTTTATTGCCAATACAGACATTTGGGACAGGTCAAACAGACACAATAGCCATCACCTAAAAACTTACCACACTGTTTAGGCCCAATTCCAACTGCTTTTGGCAGCTAAACAGTGCTGAGCCTCTTTAGTAGTTTAGTTTGAGACCACCTGCTAATATCATGTCCTGTAGGTCTTTTTACATTACCAACACATGATTTTTTTCAGTAAGCCAATATAGTTAGGAAACTTTTTTATTAGCTTACCTGGTTATAGAAGTAGAAGAGGGCAAAAAAGTGCATGTATCTCCCCTACAGTCATACCACATTGGATACGCCCAATCTCATCTGATCTTGGAAGCTAAGCAGTGTTAGGCCTGGTTATTAGTTGGGTGGGAGACCACATGGGAACACCAGGTGCTGTAGGTTTTTCCCATTACTGGCAAATTGTTTTTATTCTCTAGCTTTTTAAATTGGAAACTTTTTTCTCTTTATTGACAGTACAGACATTTGGAAGAGGTCAAACAGACACAATAGCCATCACTTAAAAACTTACTACACTGTTTAGGCCCAATTCCAACTGCTTTTGGCAGCTAAACAGTGTTGAGCCTCTTTAGTAGTTTAATTTGAGACCACCTGCTAATATCATGTCCTGTAGGTCTTTTTACATTACCAACACATGATTTTTTTCAGTAAGCCAATATAGTTAGGAAACTTTTTTATTAGCTTACCTGGTTATAGAAGTAGAAGATGGAAAAAAAGTGCCTGTATCTCACCTACAGCCATACCACATTGGATACGCCCAATCTCGTCTGATCTTGGAAGCTAAACAGTGTTGGGCCTGGTTAGTACTTGGGTGGGAGACCACATGGGAACACCAGGTGCTGTAGGTTTTTCCCATTACTGGCATTGTTTTTATTCTCCAGCTTTTTAAATTGGAAATTTTTTTCTCTTTATTGACAGTACAGACATTTGGAAGAGGTCAAACAGACACAATAGCCATCACCTAAAAACTTACCACACTGTTTAGGCCCAATTCCAACTGCTTTTGGCAGCTAAACAGTGTTGAGCCTCTTAAGTAGTTTAATTTGAGACCACCTGCTAATATCATGTCCTGTAGGTCTTTTTACATTACCAACACATGATTTTTTTCAGTAAGGCAATACAGTTAGGAAACTTTTTTATTAGCTTTCCTTATTATAGAAGTAGAAGAGGGCAAAAAAGTGCCGGTATCTCACCTACAGCCATACCACATTGGATACGCCCAATCTCGTCTGATCTTGGAAGCTAAGCAGTGTTGGGCCTGGTTAGTACTTAGGTGGGAGACCACATGGGAACACCAGGTGCTGTAGGTTTTTCCCATTAATGGCAAATTGTTTTTATTCTCTTGCTATTTAAATTGGAAAATTTTTATTTTTATTGCCAATACAGACATTTGGGACAGGTCAAACAGACACAATAGCCATCACCTAAAAACTTACCACACTGTTTAGGCCCAATTCCAACTGCTTTTGGCAGCTAAACAGTGTTGAGCCTCTTTAGTAGTTTAATTTGAGACCACCTGCTAATATCATGTCCTGTAGGTCTTTTTACATTACCAACACATGATTTTTTCCAGTAAGGCAATACAGTTAGGAAACTTTTTTATTAGCTTACCTGGTTATAGAAGTAGAAGAGGGCAAAAAAGTGCTGGTATCTCACCTACAGCCATACCACATTGGATACGCCCAATCTCGTCTGATCTTGGAAGCTAAGCAGTGTTGGGCCTGGTTAGTACTTGGGTGGGAGACCACATGGGAACACCAGGTGCTGTAGGTTTTTTCCCATTAATGGCAAATTGTTTTTATTCTCTTGCTATTTAAATTGGAAACTTTTTATTTTTATTGAAAATACAGACATTTGGGACAGGTCAAACAGACACAATAGCCATCACCTAAAAACTTACCACACTGTTTAGGCCCAATTCCAACTGCTTTTGGCAGCTAAACAGTGTTGAGCCTCTTTAGTAGTTTAATTTGAGACCACCTGCTAATATCATGTCCTGTAGGTCTTTTTACATTACCAACACATGATTTTTTTCAGCAAGGCAATACAGTTAGGAAACTTTTTTATTAGCTTACCTGGTTATAGAAGTAGAAGAGGGTAAAAAAGTGCCTGTATCTCACCTACAGCCATACCACATTGGATACGCCCAATCTCGTCTGATCGTGGAAGCTAAGCAGTGTTGGGCCTGGTTAGTACTTGGGTGGGAGACCACATGGGAACACCAGGTGCTGCAGGTTTTTTCCCATTAATGGCAAATTGTTTTTATTCTCTTGCTATTTAAATTGGAAACCTTTTTCTTTTTATTGACAGTACAGACATTTGGGACAGGTCAAACAGACACAATAGCCATCACCTAAAAACTTACCACACTGTTTAGGCCCAATTCCAACTGCTTTTGGGAGCTAAACAGTGTTGAGCCTCTTTAGTAGTTTAATTTGAGACGACCTGCTAATATCATGTCCTGTAGGTCTTTTTACATTACCAACACATGATTTTTTTCAGTAAGCCAATGCAGTTAGGAAACTTTTTTATTAGCTTACCTGGTTATAGAAGTAGAAGAGGGCAAAAAAGTGCCTGTATCTCACCTACAGCCATACCGCATTGGATACGCCCAATCTCGTCTGATCTTGGAAGCTAAGCAGTGTTGGGCCTGGTTAGTACTTGGGTGGGAGACCACATGGGAACACCAGGTGCTGTAGGATTTTTCCCATTAATGACAAATTGTTTTTATTCTCTTGCTATTTAAATTGGAAACTTTTTATTTTTATTGCCAATACAGACATTTGGGACAGGTCAAACAGACACAATAGCCATCACCTAAAAACTTACCACACTGTTTAGGCCCAATTCCAACTGCTTTTGGCAGCTAAACAGTGCTGAGCCTCTTTAGTAGTTTAGTTTGAGACCACCTGCTAATATCATGTCCTGTAGGTCTTTTTACATTACCAACACATGATTTTTTTCAGTAAGCCAATATAGTTAGGAAACTTTTTTATTAGCTTACCTGGTTATAGAAGTAGAAGAGGGCAAAAAAGTGCATGTATCTCCCCTACAGTCATACCACATTGGATACGCCCAATCTCATCTGATCTTGGAAGCTAAGCAGTGTTAGGCCTGGTTATTAGTTGGGTGGGAGACCACATGGGAACACCAGGTGCTGTAGGTTTTTCCCATTACTGGCAAATTGTTTTTATTCTCTAGCTTTTTAAATTGGAAACTTTTTTCTCTTTATTGACAGTACAGACATTTTGGAAGAGGTCAAACAGACACAATAGCCATCACTTAAAAACTTACTACACTGTTTAGGCCCAATTCCAACTGCTTTTGGCAGCTAAACAGTGTTGAGCCTCTTTAGTAGTTTAATTTGAGACCACCTGCTAATATCATGTCCTGTAGGTCTTTTTACATTACCAACACATGATTTTTTTCAGTAAGGCAATACAGTTAGGAAACTTTTTTATTAGCTTTCCTGGTTATAGAAGTAGAAGAGGGCAAAAAAGTGCCGGTATCTCACCTACAGCCATACCACATTGGATACGCCCAATCTCGTCTGATCTTGGAAGCTAAGCAGTGTTGGGCCTGGTTAGTACTTGGGTGGGAGACCACATGGGAACACCAGGTGCTGTAGGTTTTTTCCCATTAGTGGCAAATTGTTTTTATTCTCTTGCTATTTAAATTGGAAATTTTTTATTTTTATTGCCAATACAGACATTTGGGACAGGTCAAACAGACACAATAGCCATCACCTAAAAACTTACCACACTGTTTAGGCCCAATTCCAACTGCTTTTGGCAGCTAAACAGTGTTGAGCCTCTTTAGTAGTTTAATTTGAGACCACCTGCTAATATCATGTCCTGTAGGTCTTTTTACATTACCAACACATGATTTTTTCCAGTAAGGCAATACAGTTAGGAAACTTTTTTATTAGCTTACCTGGTTATAGAAGTAGAAGAGGGCAAAAAAGTGCTGGTATCTCACCTACAGCCATACCACATTGGATACGCCCAATCTCGTCTGATCTTGGAAGCTAAGCATTGTTGGGCCTGGTTAGTACTTGGGTGGGAGACCACATGGGAACACCAGGTGCTGTAGGTTTTTTCCCATTAATGGCAAATTGTTTTTATTCTCTTGCTATTTAAATTGGAAACTTTTTATTTTTATTGAAAATACAGACATTTGGGACAGGTCAAACAGACACAATAGCCATCACCTAAAAACTTACCACACTGTTTAGGCCCAATTCCAACTGCTTTTGGCAGCTAAACAGTGTTGAGCCTCTTTAGTAGTTTAATTTGAGACCACCTGCTAATATCATGTCCTGTAGGTCTTTTTACATTACCAACACATGATTTTTTTCAGCAAGGCAATACAGTTAGGAAACTTTTTTATTAGCTTACCTGGTTATAGAAGTAGAAGAGGGTAAAAAAGTGCCTCTATCTCACCTACAGCCATACCACATTGGATACGCCCAATCTCGTCTGATCGTGGAAGCTAAGCAGTGTTGGGCCTGGTTAGTACTTGGGTGGGAGACCACATGGGAACACCAGGTGCTGCAGGTTTTTTCCCATTAATGGCAAATTGTTTTTATTCTCTTGCTATTTAAATTGGAAACTTTTTATTTTTATTGCCAATACAGACATTTGGGACAGGTCAAACAGACACAATAGCCATCACCTAAAAACTTACCACACTGTTTAGGCCCAATTCCAACTGCTTTTGGCAGCTAAACAGTGTTGAGCCTCTTTAGTAGTTTAGTTTGAGACCACCTGCTAATATCATGTCCTGTAGGTCTTTTTACATTACCAACACATGATTTTTTTCAGTAAGCCAATATAGTTAGGAAACTTTTTTATTAGCTTACCTGGTAATAGAAGTAGAAGAGGGCAAAAAAGTGCCTGTATCTCCCCTACAGTCATACCACATTGGATACGCCCAATCTCATCTGATCTTGGAAGCTAAGCAGTGTTAGGCCTGGTTATTACTTGGGTGGGAGACCACATGGGAACACCAGGTGCTGTAGCTTTTTCCCATTACTGGCAAATTGTTTTTATTCTCTAGCTTTTTAAATTGGAAACTTTTTTCTCTTTATTGACAGTACAGACATTTGGAAGAGGTCAAACAGACACAATAGCCATCACTTAAAAACTTACCACACTGTTTAGGCCCAATTCCAACTGCTTTTGGCAGCTAAACAGTGTTGAGCCTCTTTAGTAGTTTAGATTGAAACCACCTGCTAATATCATGTCCTGTAGGTCTTTTTACATTACCAACACATGATTTTTTTCAGTAAGCCAATATAGTTAGGAAACTTTTTTATTAGCTTACCTGGTTATAGAAGTAGAAGATGGAAAAAAAGTGCCTGTATCTCACCTACAGCCATACCACATTGGATACGCCCAATCTCGTCTGATCTTGGAAGCTAAACAGTGTTGGGCCTGGTTAGTACTTGGGTGGGAGACCACATGGGAACACCAGGTGCTGTAGGTTTTTCCCATTACTGGCATTGTTTTTATTCTCCAGCTTTTTAAATTGGAAATTTTTTTCTCTTTATTGACAGTACAGACATTTGGAAGAGGTCAAACAGACACAATAGCCATCACCTAAAAACTTACCACACTGTTTAGGCCCAATTCCAACTGCTTTTGGCAGCTAAACAGTGTTGAGCCTCTTAAGTAGTTTAATTTGAGACCACCTGCTAATATCATGTCCTGTAGGTCTTTTTACATTACCAACACATGATTTTTTTCAGTAAGGCAATACAGTTAGGAAACTTTTTTATTAGCTTTCCTTATTATAGAAGTAGAAGAGGGCAAAAAAGTGCCGGTATCTCACCTACAGCCATACCACATTGGATACGCCCAATCTCGTCTGATCTTGGAAGCTAAGCAGTGTTGGGCCTGGTTAGTACTTAGGTGGGAGACCACATGGGAACACCAGGTGCTGTAGGTTTTTTCCCATTAATGGCAAATTGTTTTTATTCTCTTGCTATTTAAATTGGAAATTTTTTATTTTTATTGCCAATACAGACATTTGGGACAGGTCAAACAGACACAATAGCCATCACCTAAAAACTTACCACACTGTTTAGGCCCAATTCCAACTGCTTTTGGCAGCTAAACAGTGTTGATCCTCTTTAGTAGTTTAATTTGAGACCACCTGCTAATATCATGTCCTGTAGGTCTTTTTACATTACCAACACATGATTTTTTCCAGTAAGGCAATACAGTTAGGAAACTTTTTTATTAGCTTACCTGGTTATAGAAGTAGAAGAGGGCAAAAAAGTGCTGGTATCTCACCTACAGCCATACCACATTGGATACGCCCAATCTCTTCTGATCTTGGAAGCTAAGCAGTGTTGGGCCTGGTTAGTACTTGGGTGGGAGACCACATGGGAACACCAGGTGCTGTAGGTTTTTTCCCATTAATGGCAAATTGTTTTTATTCTCTTGCTATTTAAATTGGAAACTTTTTATTTTTATTGAAAATACAGACATTTGGGACAGGTCAAACAGACACAATAGCCATCACCTAAAAACTTACCACACTGTTTAGGCCCAATTCCAACTGCTTTTGGCAGCTAAACAGTGTTGAGCCTCTTTAGTAGTTTAATTTGAGACCACCTGCTAATATCATGTCCTGTAGGTCTTTTTACATTACCAACACATGATTTTTTTCAGCAAGGCAATACAGTTAGGAAACTTTTTTATTAGCTTACCTGGTTATAGAAGTAGAAGAGGGTAAAAAAGTGCCTGTATCTCACCTACAGCCATACCACATTGGATACGCCCAATCTCGTCTGATCGTGGAAGCTAAGCAGTGTTGGGCCTGGTTAGTACTTGGGTGGGAGACCACATGGGAACACCAGGTGCTGCAGGTTTTTTCCCATTAATGGCAAATTGTTTTTATTCTCTTGCTATTTAAATTGGAAACCTTTTTCTTTTTATTGACAGTACAGACATTTGGGACAGGTCAAACAGACACAATAGCCATCACCTAAAAACTTACCACACTGTTTAGGCCCAATTCCAACTGCTTTTGGGAGCTAAACAGTGTTGAGCCTCTTTAGTAGTTTAATTTGAGACGACCTGCTAATATCATGTCCTGTAGGTCTTTTTACATTACCAACACATGATTTTTTTCAGTAAGCCAATGCAGTTAGGAAACTTTTTTATTAGCTTACCTGGTTATAGAAGTAGAAGAGGGCAAAAAAGTGCCTGTATCTCACCTACAGCCATACCGCATTGGATACACCCAATCTCGTCTGATCTTGGAAGCTAAGCAGTGTTGGGCCTGGTTAGTACTTGGGTGGGAGACCACATGGGAACACCAGGTGCTGTAGGATTTTTCCCATTAATGACAAATTGTTTTTATTCTCTTGCTATTTAAATTGGAAACTTTTTATTTTTATTGCCAATACAGACATTTGGGACAGGTCAAACAGACACAATAGCCATCACCTAAAAACTTACCACACTGTTTAGGCCCAATTCCAACTGCTTTTGGCAGCTAAACAGTGCTGAGCCTCTTTAGTAGTTTAGTTTGAGACCACCTGCTAATATCATGTCCTGTAGGTCTTTTTACATTACCAACACATGATTTTTTTCAGTAAGCCAATATAGTTAGGAAACTTTTTTATTAGCTTACCTGGTTATAGAAGTAGAAGAGGGCAAAAAAGTGCATGTATCTCCCCTACAGTCATACCACATTGGATACGCCCAATCTCATCTGATCTTGGAAGCTAAGCAGTGTTAGGCCTTGTTATTAGTTGGGTGGGAGACCACATGGGAACACCAGGTGCTGTAGGTTTTTCCCATTACTGGCAAATTGTTTTTATTCTCTAGCTTTTTAAATTGGAAACTTTTTTCTCTTTATTGACAGTACAGACATTTGGAAGAGGTCAAACAGACACAATAGCCATCACTTAAAAACTTACTACACTGTTTAGGCCCAATTCCAACTGCTTTTGGCAGCTAAACAGTGTTGAGCCTCTTTAGTAGTTTAATTTGAGACCACCTGCTAATATCATGTCCTGTAGGTCTTTTTACATTACCAACACATGATTTTTTTCAGTAAGCCAATATAGTTAGGAAACTTTTTTATTAGCTTACCTGGTTATAGAAGTAGAAGATGGAAAAAAAGTGCCTGTATCTCACCTACAGCCATACCACATTGGATACGCCCAATCTCGTCTGATCTTGGAAGCTAAACAGTGTTGGGCCTGGTTAGTACTTGGGTGGGAGACCACATGGGAACACCAGGTGCTGTAGGTTTTTCCCATTACTGGCATTGTTTTTATTCTCCAGCTTTTTAAATTGGAAATTTTTTTCTCTTTATTGACAGTACAGACATTTGGAAGAGGTCAAACAGACACAATAGCCATCACCTAAAAACTTACCACACTGTTTAGGCCCAATTCCAACTGCTTTTGGCAGCTAAACAGTGTTGAGCCTCTTAAGTAGTTTAATTTGAGACCACCTGCTAATATCATGTCCTGTAGGTCTTTTTACATTACCAACACATGATTTTTTTCAGTAAGGCAATACAGTTAGGAAACTTTTTTATTAGCTTTCCTTATTATAGAAGTAGAAGAGGGCAAAAAAGTGCCGGTATCTCACCTACAGCCATACCACATTGGATACGCCCAATCTCGTCTGATCTTGGAAGCTAAGCAGTGTTGGGCCTGGTTAGTACTTAGGTGGGAGACCACATGGGAACACCAGGTGCTGTAGGTTTTTCCCATTAATGGCAAATTGTTTTTATTCTCTTGCTATTTAAATTGGAAAAATTTTATTTTTATTGCCAATACAGACATTTGGGACAGGTCAAACAGACACAATAGCCATCACCTAAAAACTTACCACACTGTTTAGGCCCAATTCCAACTGCTTTTGGCAGCTAAACAGTGTTGAGCCTCTTTAGTAGTTTAATTTGAGACCACCTGCTAATATCATGTCCTGTAGGTCTTTTTACATTACCAACACATGATTTTTTCCAGTAAGGCAATACAGTTAGGAAACTTTTTTATTAGCTTACCTGGTTATAGAAGTAGAAGAGGGCAAAAAAGTGCTGGTATCTCACCTACAGCCATACCACATTGGATACGCCCAATCTCGTCTGATCTTGGAAGCTAAGCAGTGTTGGGCCTGGTTAGTACTTGGGTGGGAGACCACATGGGAACACCAGGTGCTGTAGGTTTTTTCCCATTAATGGCAAATTGTTTTTATTCTCTTGCTATTTAAATTGGAAACTTTTTATTTTTATTGAAAATACAGACATTTGGGACAGGTCAAACAGACACAATAGCCATCACCTAAAAACTTACCACACTGTTTAGGCCCAATTCCAACTGCTTTTGGCAGCTAAACAGTGTTGAGCCTCTTTAGTAGTTTAATTTGAGACCACCTGCTAATATCATGTCCTGTAGGTCTTTTTACATTACCAACACATGATTTTTTTCAGCAAGGCAATACAGTTAGGAAACTTTTTTATTAGCTTACCTGGTTATAGAAGTAGAAGAGGGTAAAAAAGTGCCTGTATCTCACCTACAGCCATACCACATTGGATACGCCCAATCTCGTCTAATCGTGGAAGCTAAGCAGTGTTGGGCCTGGTTAGTACTTGGGTGGGAGACCACATGGGAACACCAGGTGCTGCAGGTTTTTTCCCATTAATGGCAAATTGTTTTTATTCTCTTGCTATTTAAATTGGAAACCTTTTTCTTTTTATTGACAGTACAGACATTTGGGACAGGTCAAACAGACACAATAGCCATCACCTAAAAACTTACCACACTGTTTAGGCCCAATTCCAACTGCTTTTGGGAGCTAAACAGTGTTGAGCCTCTTTAGTAGTTTAATTTGAGACGACCTGCTAATATCATGTCCTGTAGGTCTTTTTACATTACCAACACATGATTTTTTTCAGTAAGCCAATGCAGTTAGGAAACTTTTTTATTAGCTTACCTGGTTATAGAAGTAGAAGAGGGCAAAAAAGTGCCTGTATCTCACCTACAGCCATACCGCATTGGATACGCCCAATCTCGTCTGATCTTGGAAGCTAAGCAGTGTTGGGCCTGGTTAGTACTTGGGTGGGAGACCACATGGGAACACCAGGTGCTGTAGGATTTTTCCCATTAATGACAAATTGTTTTTATTCTCTTGCTATTTAAATTGGAAACTTTTTATTTTTATTGCCAATACAGACATTTGGGACAGGTCAAACAGACACAATAGCCATCACCTAAAAACTTACCACACTGTTTAGGCCCAATTCCAACTGCTTTTGGCAGCTAAACAGTGCTGAGCCTCTTTAGTAGTTTAGTTTGAGACCACCTGCTAATATCATGTCCTGTAGGTCTTTTTACATTACCAACACATGATTTTTTTCAGTAAGCCAATATAGTTAGGAAACTTTTTTATTAGCTTACCTGGTTATAGAAGTAGAAGAGGGCAAAAAAGTGCATGTATCTCCCCTACAGTCATACCACATTGGATACGCCCAATCTCATCTGATCTTGGAAGCTAAGCAGTGTTAGGCCTGGTTATTAGTTGGGTGGGAGACCACATGGGAACACCAGGTGCTGTAGGTTTTTCCCATTACTGGCAAATTGTTTTTATTCTCTAGCTTTTTAAATTGGAAACTTTTTTCTCTTTATTGACAGTACAGACATTTGGAAGAGGTCAAACAGACACAATAGCCATCACTTAAAAACTTACTACACTGTTTAGGCCCAATTCCAACTGCTTTTGGCAGCTAAACAGTGTTGAGCCTCTTTAGTAGTTTAATTTGAGACCACCTGCTAATATCATGTCCTGTAGGTCTTTTTACATTACCAACACATGATTTTTTTCAGTAAGGCAATACAGTTAGGAAACTTTTTTATTAGCTTTCCTGGTTATAGAAGTAGAAGAGGGCAAAAAAGTGCCGGTATCTCACCTACAGCCATACCACATTGGATACGCCCAATCTCGTCTGATCTTGGAAGCTAAGCAGTGTTGGGCCTGGTTAGTACTTGGGTGGGAGACCACATGGGAACACCAGGTGCTGTAGGTTTTTTCCCATTAGTGGCAAATTGTTTTTATTCTCTTGCTATTTAAATTGGAAATTTTTTATTTTTATTGCCAATACAGACATTTGGGACAGGTCAAACAGACACAATAGCCATCACCTAAAAACTTACCACACTGTTTAGGCCCAATTCCAACTGCTTTTGGCAGCTAAACAGTGTTGAGCCTCTTTAGTAGTTTAATTTGAGACCACCTGCTAATATCATGTCCTGTAGGTCTTTTTACATTACCAACACATGATTTTTTCCAGTAAGGCAATACAGTTAGGAAACTTTTTTATTAGCTTACCTGGTTATAGAAGTAGAAGAGGGCAAAAAAGTGCTGGTATCTCACCTACAGCCATACCACATTGGATACGCCCAATCTCGTCTGATCTTGGAAGCTAAGCATTGTTGGGCCTGGTTAGTACTTGGGTGGGAGACCACATGGGAACACCAGGTGCTGTAGGTTTTTTCCCATTAATGGCAAATTGTTTTTATTCTCTTGCTATTTAAATTGGAAACTTTTTATTTTTATTGAAAATACAGACATTTGGGACAGGTCAAACAGACACAATAGCCATCACCTAAAAACTTACCACACTGTTTAGGCCCAATTCCAACTGCTTTTGGCAGCTAAACAGTGTTGAGCCTCTTTAGTAGTTTAATTTGAGACCACCTGCTAATATCATGTCCTGTAGGTCTTTTTACATTACCAACACATGATTTTTTTCAGCAAGGCAATACAGTTAGGAAACTTTTTTATTAGCTTACCTGGTTATAGAAGTAGAAGAGGGTAAAAAAGTGCCTCTATCTCACCTACAGCCATACCACATTGGATACGCCCAATCTCGTCTGATCGTGGAAGCTAAGCAGTGTTGGGCCTGGTTAGTACTTGGGTGGGAGACCACATGGGAACACCAGGTGCTGTAGGTTTTTTCCCATTAATGGCAAATTGTTTTTATTCTCTTGCTATTTAAATTGGAAACTTTTTTCTCTTTATTGACAGTACAGACATTTGGGACAGGTCAAACACACACAATAGCCATCGCCTAAAAACTTACCACACTGTTTAGGCCCAATTCCAACTGCTTTTGGGAGCTAAACAGTGTTGAGCCTCTTTAGTAGTTTAATTTGAGACGACCTGCTAATATCATGTCCTGTAGGTCTTTTTACATTACCAACACATGATTTTTTTCAGTAAGCCAATGCAGTTAGGAAACTTTTTTATTAGCTTACCTGGTTATAGAAGTAGAAGAGGGCAAAAAAGTGCCTGTATCTCACCTACAGCCATACCGCATTGGATACGCCCAATCTCGTCTGATCTTGGAAGCTAAGCAGTGTTGGGCCTGGTTAGTACTTGGGTGGGAGACCACATGGGAACACCAGGTGCTGTAGGATTTTTCCCATTAATGGCAAATTGTTTTTATTCTCTTGCTATTTAAATTGGAAACTTTTTATTTTTATTGCCAATACAGACATTTGGGACAGGTCAAACAGACACAATAGCCATCACCTAAAAACTTACCACACTGTTTAGGCCCAATTCCAACTGCTTTTGGCAGCTAAACAGTGTTGAGCCTCTTTAGTAGTTTAGTTTGAGACCACCTGCTAATATCATGTCCTGTAGGTCTTTTTACATTACCAACACATGATTTTTTTCAGTAAGCCAATATAGTTAGGAAACTTTTTTATTAGCTTACCTGGTTATAGAAGTAGAAGATGGAAAAAAAGTGCCTGTATCTCACCTACAGCCATACCACATTGGATACGCCCAATCTCGTCTGATCTTGGAAGCTAAACAGTGTTGGGCCTGGTTAGTACTTGGGTGGGAGACCACATGGGAACACCAGGTGCTGTAGGTTTTTCCCATTACTGGCATTGTTTTTATTCTCCAGCTTTTTAAATTGGAAATTTTTTTCTCTTTATTGACAGTACAGACATTTGGAAGAGGTCAAACAGACACAATAGCCATCACCTAAAAACTTACCACACTGTTTAGGCCCAATTCCAACTGCTTTTGGCAGCTAAACAGTGTTGAGCCTCTTAAGTAGTTTAATTTGAGACCACCTGCTAATATCATGTCCTGTAGGTCTTTTTACATTACCAACACATGATTTTTTTCAGTAAGGCAATACAGTTAGGAAACTTTTTTATTAGCTTTCCTTATTATAGAAGTAGAAGAGGGCAAAAAAGTGCCGGTATCTCACCTACAGCCATACCACATTGGATACGCCCAATCTCGTCTGATCTTGGAAGCTAAGCAGTGTTGGGCCTGGTTAGTACTTAGGTGGGAGACCACATGGGAACACCAGGTGCTGTAGGTTTTTTCCCATTAATGGCAAATTGTTTTTATTCTCTTGCTATTTAAATTGGAAAATTTTTATTTTTATTGCCAATACAGACATTTGGGACAGGTCAAACAGACACAATAGCCATCACCTAAAAACTTACCACACTGTTTAGGCCCAATTCCAACTGCTTTTGGCAGCTAAACAGTGTTGAGCCTCTTTAGTAGTTTAATTTGAGACCACCTGCTAATATCATGTCCTGTAGGTCTTTTTACATTACCAACACATGATTTTTTCCAGTAAGGCAATACAGTTAGGAAACTTTTTTATTAGCTTACCTGGTTATAGAAGTAGAAGAGGGCAAAAAAGTGCTGGTATCTCACCTACAGCCATACCACATTGGATACGCCCAATCTCGTCTGATCGTGGAAGCTAAGCAGTGTTGGGCCTGGTTAGTACTTGGGTGGGAGACCACATGGGAACACCAGGTGCTGCAGGTTTTTTCCCATTAATGGCAAATTGTTTTTATTCTCTTGCTATTTAAATTGGAAACCTTTTTCTTTTTATTGACAGTACAGACATTTGGGACAGGTCAAACAGACACAATAGCCATCACCTAAAAACTTACCACACTGTTTAGGCCCAATTCCAACTGCTTTTGGGAGCTAAACAGTGTTGAGCCTCTTTAGTAGTTTAATTTGAGACGACCTGCTAATATCATGTCCTGTAGGTCTTTTTACATTACCAACACATGATTTTTTTCAGTAAGCCAATGCAGTTAGGAAACTTTTTTATTAGCTTACCTGGTTATAGAAGTAGAAGAGGGCAAAAAAGTGCCTGTATCTCACCTACAGCCATACCGCATTGGATACGCCCAATCTCGTCTGATCTTGGAAGCTAAGCAGTGTTGGGCCTGGTTAGTACTTGGGTGGGAGACCACATGGGAACACCAGGTGCTGTAGGATTTTTCCCATTAATGACAAATTGTTTTTATTCTCTTGCTATTTAAATTGGAAACTTTTTATTTTTATTGCCAATACAGACATTTGGGACAGGTCAAACAGACACAATAGCCATCACCTAAAAACTTACCACACTGTTTAGGCCCAATTCCAACTGCTTTTGGCAGCTAAACAGTGCTGAGCCTCTTTAGTAGTTTAGTTTGAGACCACCTGCTAATATCATGTCCTGTAGGTCTTTTTACATTACCAACACATGATTTTTTTCAGTAAGCCAATATAGTTAGGAAACTTTTTTATTAGCTTACCTGGTTATAGAAGTAGAAGAGGGCAAAAAAGTGCATGTATCTCCCCTACAGTCATACCACATTGGATACGCCCAATCTCATCTGATCTTGGAAGCTAAGCAGTGTTAGGCCTGGTTATTAGTTGGGTGGGAGACCACATGGGAACACCAGGTGCTGTAGGTTTTTCCCATTACTGGCAAATTGTTTTTATTCTCTAGCTTTTTAAATTGGAAACTTTTTTCTCTTTATTGACAGTACAGACATTTGGAAGAGGTCAAACAGACACAATAGCCATCACTTAAAAACTTACTACACTGTTTAGGCCCAATTCCAACTGCTTTTGGCAGCTAAACAGTGTTGAGCCTCTTTAGTAGTTTAATTTGAGACCACCTGCTAATATCATGTCCTGTAGGTCTTTTTACATTACCAACACATGATTTTTTTCAGTAAGGCAATACAGTTAGGAAACTTTTTTATTAGCTTTCCTGGTTATAGAAGTAGAAGAGGGCAAAAAAGTGCCGGTATCTCACCTACAGCCATACCACATTGGATACGCCCAATCTCGTCTGATCTTGGAAGCTAAGCAGTGTTGGGCCTGGTTAGTACTTGGGTGGGAGACCACATGGGAACACCAGGTGCTGTAGGTTTTTTCCCATTAGTGGCAAATTGTTTTTATTCTCTTGCTATTTAAATTGGAAATTTTTTATTTTTATTGCCAATACAGACATTTGGGACAGGTCAAACAGACACAATAGCCATCACCTAAAAACTTACCACACTGTTTAGGCCCAATTCCAACTGCTTTTGGCAGCTAAACAGTGTTGAGCCTCTTTAGTAGTTTAATTTGAGACCACCTGCTAATATCATGTCCTGTAGGTCTTTTTACATTACCAACACATGATTTTTTCCAGTAAGGCAATACAGTTAGGAAACTTTTTTATTAGCTTACCTGGTTATAGAAGTAGAAGAGGGCAAAAAAGTGCTGGTATCTCACCTACAGCCATACCACATTGGATACGCCCAATCTCGTCTGATCTTGGAAGCTAAGCATTGTTGGTCCTGGTTAGTACTTGGGTGGGAGACCACATGGGAACACCAGGTGCTGTAGGTTTTTTCCCATTAATGGCAAATTGTTTTTATTCTCTTGCTATTTAAATTGGAAACTTTTTATTTTTATTGAAAATACAGACATTTGGGACAGGTCAAACAGACACAATAGCCATCACCTAAAAACTTACCACACTGTTTAGGCCCAATTCCAACTGCTTTTGGCAGCTAAACAGTGTTGAGCCTCTTTAGTAGTTTAATTTGAGACCACCTGCTAATATCATGTCCTGTAGGTCTTTTTACATTACCAACACATGATTTTTTTCAGCAAGGCAATACAGTTAGGAAACTTTTTTATTAGCTTACCTGGTTATAGAAGTAGAAGAGGGTAAAAAAGTGCCTGTATCTCACCTACAGCCATACCACATTGGATACGCCCAATCTCGTCTGATCGTGGAAGCTAAGCAGTGTTGGGCCTGGTTAGTACTTGGGTGGGAGACCACATGGGAACACCAGGTGCTGCAGGTTTTTTCCCATTAATGGCAAATTGTTTTTATTCTCTTGCTATTTAAATTGGAAACTTTTTTCTCTTTATTGACAGTACAGACATTTGGGACAGGTCAAACACACACAATAGCCATCACCTAAAAACTTACCACACTGTTTAGGCCCAATTCCAACTGCTTTTGGGAGCTAAACAGTGTTGAGCCTCTTTAGTAGTTTAATTTGAGACGACCTGCTAATATCATGTCCTGTAGGTCTTTTTACATTACCAACACATGATTTTTTTCAGTAAGCCAATGCAGTTAGGAAACTTTTTTATTAGCTTACCTGGTTATAGAAGTAGAAGAGGGCAAAAAAGTGCCTGTATCTCACCTACAGCCATACCGCATTGGATACGCCCAATCTCGTCTGATCTTGGAAGCTAAGCAGTGTTGGGCCTGGTTAGTTCTTGGGTGGGAGACCACATGGGAACACCAGGTGCTGTAGGATTTTTCCCATTAATGGCAAATTGTTTTTATTCTCTTGCTATTTAAATTGGAAACTTTTTATTTTTATTGCCAATACAGACATTTGGGACAGGTCAAACAGACACAATAGCCATCACCTAAAAACTTACCACACTGTTTAGGCCCAATTCCAACTGCTTTTGGCAGCTAAACAGTGTTGAGCCTCTTTAGTAGTTTAGTTTGAGACCACCTGCTAATATCATGTCCTGTAGGTCTTTTTACATTACCAACACATGATTTTTTTCAGTAAGCCAATATAGTTAGGAAACTTTTTTATTAGCTTACCTGGTTATAGAAGTAGAAGAGGGCAAAAAAGTGCCTGTATCTCCCCTACAGTCATACCACATTGGATACGCCCAATCTCATCTGATCTTGGAAGCTAAGCAGTGTTAGGCCTGGTTATTACTTGGGTGGGAGACCACATGGGAACACCAGGTGCTGTAGGTTTTTCCCATTACTGGCAAATTGTTTTTATTCTCTAGCTTTTTAAATTGGAAACTTTTTTCTCTTTATTGACAGTACAGACATTTGGAAGAGGTCAAACAGACACAATAGCCATCACTTAAAAACTTACCACACTGTTTAGGCCCAATTCCAACTGCTTTTGGCAGCTAAACAGTGTTGAGCCTCTTTAGTAGTTTAATTTGAGACCACCTGCTAATATCATGTCCTGTAGGTCTTTTTACATTACCAACACATGATTTTTTTCAGTAAGGCAATACAGTTAGGAAACTTTTTTATTAGCTTTCCTGGTTATAGAAGTAGAAGAGGGCAAAAAAGTGCCGGTATCTCACCTACAGCCATACCACATTGGATACGCCCAATCTCGTCTGATCTTGGAAGCTAAGCAGTGTTGGGCCTGGTTAGTACTTGGGTGGGAGACCACATGGGAACACCAGGTGCTGCAGGTTTTTTCCCATTAATGGCAAATTGTTTTTATTCTCTTGCTATTTAAATTGGAAACTTTTTATTTTTATTGCCAATACAGACATTTGGGACAGGTCAAACAGACACAATAGCCATCACCTAAAAACTTACCACACTGTTTAGGTCCAATTCCAACTGCTTTTGGCAGCTAAACAGTGTTGAGCCTCTTTAGTAGTTTAATTTGAGACCACCTGCTAATATCATGTCCTGTAGGTCTTTTTACATTACCAACACATGATTTTTTTCAGTAAGGCAATACAGTTAGGAAACTTTTTTATTAGCTTACCTGGTTATAGAAGTAGAAGAGGGCAAAAAAGTGCCGGTATCTCACCTACAGCCATACCACATTGGATACGCCCAATCTCGTCTGATCTTGGAAGCTAAGCAGTGTTGGGCCTGGTTAGTACTTGGGTGGGAGACCACATGGGAACACCAGGTGCTGTAGGTTTTTTCCCATTAATGGCAAATTGTTTTTATTCTCTTGCTATTTAAATTGGAAACTTTTTATTTTTATTAAAAATACAGACATTTGGGACAGGTCAAACAGACACAATAGCC
Source organism: Crinia signifera (assembly GCF_055691185.1). Classification (NCBI taxonomy): domain Eukaryota; kingdom Metazoa; phylum Chordata; class Amphibia; order Anura; family Myobatrachidae; genus Crinia; species Crinia signifera. The sequence continues at coordinate 56,645,348 of NC_139225.1, read as the reverse complement.
ATCACCTAAAAACTTACCACACTGTTTAGGCCCAATTCCAACTGCTTTTGGGAGCTAAACAGTGTTGAGCCTCTTTAGTAGTTTAGTTTGAGACCACCTGCTAATATCATGTCCTGTAGGTCTTTTTACATTACCAACACATGATTTTTTTCAGTAAGCCAATATAGTTAGGAAACTTTTTTATGAGCTTACCTGGTTATAGAAGTAGAAGAGGGCAAAAAAGTGCCTGTATCTCACCTACAGTCATACCACATTGGATACGCCCAATCTCGTCTGATCTTGGAAGATAAGCAGTGTTGGGCCTGGTTAATACTTGGGTGGGAGACCACATGGGAACACCAGGTGCTGTAGGTTTTTCCCATTACTGGCAAATTGTTTTTATTCTCTAGCTTTTTAAATTGGAAACTTTTTTCTCTTTATTGACAGTACAGACATTTGGAAAAGGTCAAACAGACACAATAGCCATCACCTAAAAATTTACCACACTGTTTAGGCCCAATTCCAACTGCTTTTGGCAGCTAAACAGTGTTGAGCCTCTTAAGTAGTTTAATTTGAGACGACCTGCTAATATCATGTCCTGTAGGTCTTTTTACATTACCAACACATGATTTTTTTCAGTAAGGCAATACAGTTAGGAAACTTTTTTATTAGCTTTCCTGGTTATAGAAGTAGAAGAGGGCAAAAAAGTGCTGGTATCTCACCTACAGCCATACCACATTGGATACGCCCAATCTCATCTGATCTTGGGAGCTAAGCAGTGTTGGGCCTGGTTAGTACTTGGGTGGGAGACCACATGGGAACACCAGGTGCTGTAGGTTTTTTCCCATTAATGGCAAATTGTTTTTATTCTCTTGCTATTTAAATTGGAAACTTTTTATTTTTATTGCCAATACAGACATTTGGGACAGGTCAAACAGACACAATAGCCATCACCTAAAAACTTACCACACTGTTTAGGCCCAATTCCAACTGCTTTTGGGAGCTAAACAGTGTTGAGCCTCTTTAGTAGTTTAATTTGAGACCACCTGCTAATATCATGTCCTGTAGGTCTTTTTACATTACCAACACATGATTTTTTTCAGTAAGCCAATATAGTTAGGAAACTTTTTTATTAGCTTACCTGGTTATAGAAGTAGAAGATGGAAAAAAAGTGCCTGTATCTCACTTACAGCCATACCACATTGGATACGCCCAATCTCGTCTGATCTTGGAAGCTAAGCAGTGTTGGGCCTGGTTAGAACTTGGGTGGGAGACCACATGGGAACACCAGGTGCTGTAGGTTTTTTTCCATTAATGGCAAATTGTTTTTATTCTCTAGCTTTTTAAATTTTAAACTTTTTTCTCTTTATTGACAGTACAGACATTTGGAAGAGGTCAAACAGACACAATAGCCATCACCTAAAAACTTACCACACTGCTTAGGCCCAATTCCAACTGCTTTTGGGAGCTAAACAGTGTTGAGCCTCTTTAGTAGTTTAATTTGAGACCACCTGCTAATATCATGTCCTGTAGGTCTTTTTACATTACCAACACATGATTTTTTTCAGTAAGACAATATTGTTAGGAAACTTCTTTATTAGCTTACCTGGTTATAGAAGTAGAAGAGGGCAAAAAAGTGCCTGTATCTCACCTACAGCCATGCCACATTGGATACGCCTGATCTTGGAAGCTAAGCAGTGTTGGGACTGGTTAGTACTTGGGTGGGAGACCACATGGGAACACCAGGTGCTGTAGGTTTTTCCCATTACTGGCAAATTGTTTTTATTCTCTAGCTTTTTAAATTGGAAACTTTTTTCTCTTTATTGACAGTACAGACATTTGGAAGAGGTCAAACAGACACAATAGCCATCACCTAAAAACTTACCACACTGTTTAGGCCCAATTCCAACTGCTTTTGGCAGCTAAACAGTGTTGAGCCTCTTTAGTAGTTTAATTTGAGACCACCTGCTAATATCATGTCCTGTAGGTCTTTTTACATTACCAACACATGATTTTTTTCAGTAAGGCAATACAGTTAGGAAACTTTTTTATTAGCTTACCTGGTTATAGAAGTAGAAGAGGGCAAAAAAGTGCCTGGATCTCACCTACAGCCATACCACGTTGGATACGCCCAATCTCGTCTGATCTTGGAAGCTAAGCAGTGTTGGGCCTGGTTAGTACTTGGGTGGGAGACCACATGGGAACACCAGGTGCTGTAGGTTTTTTCCCATTAATGGCAAATTGTTTTTATTCTCTTGCTATTTAAATTGGAAACTTTTTATTTTTATAGCCAATACAGACATTTGGGACAGGTCAAACAGACACAATAGCCATCACCTAAAAACTTGCCACACTGTTTAGGCCCAATTCCAACTGCTTTTGGGAGCTAAACAGTGTTGAGCCTCTTTAGTAGTTTAATTTGAGACCACCTGCTAATATCATGTCCTGTAGGTCTTTTTACATTACCAACACATGATTTTTTTCAGTAAGCCAATATAGTTAGGAAACTTTTTTATTAGCTTACCTGGTTATAGAAGTAGAAGAGGGCAAAAAAGTGCCTGTATCTCACCTACAGCCATACCACATTGGATACGCCCAATCTCGTCTGATCTTGGAAGCTAAGCAGTGTTGGGCCTGGTTAGTACTTGGGTGGGAGACCACATGGGAACACCAGGTGCTGTAGGTTTTTCCCATTACTGGCAAATTGTTTTTATTCTCTAGTTTTTAAATTGGAAACTTTTTTCTCTTTATTGACAGTACAGACATTTGGAAGAGGTCAAACAGACACAATAGCCATCACCTAAAAACTTACCACACTGTTTAGGCCCAATTCCAACTGCTTTTGGCAGCTAAACAGTGTTGAGCCTCTTTAGTAGTTTAATTTGAGACCACCTGCTAATATCATGTCCTGTAGGTCTTTTTACATTACCAACACATGATTTTTTTCAGTAAGGCAATACAGTTAGGAAACTTTTTTTATTAGGTTACCTGGTTATAGAAGTAGAAAAGGGCAAAAAAGTGCCGGTATCTCACCTACAGCCATACCACATTGGATACGCCCAATCTCGTCTGATCTTGGAAGCTAAGCAGTGTTGGGCCTGGTTAGTACTTGGGTGGGAGACCACATTGAAACACCAGGTGCTGTAGGTTTTTTCCCATTAATGGCAAATTGTTTTTATTCTCTTGCTATTTAAATTGGAAACTTTTTATTTTTATTGCCAATACAGACATTTGGGACAGGTCAAACAGACACAATAGCCGTCATCTAAAAACTTACCACACTGTTTAGGCCCAATTCCTACTGCTTTTGGCAGCTAAACAGTGTTGAGCCTCTTTAGTAGTTTAATTTGAGACCACCTGCTAATATCATGTCCTGTAGGTCTTTTTACATTAACAACACATGATTTTTTTCAGTAAGGCAATACAGTTAGGAAACTTTTTTATTAGCTTACCTGGTTATAGAAGTAGAAGAGGGCAAAAAAGTGCCGGTATCTCAACTACAGCCATACCACATTGGATACGCCCAATCTCATCTGATCTTGGAAGCTAAGCAGTGTTGGGCCTGGTTAGTACTTGGGTGGGAGACCACATGGGAACACCAGGTGCTGTTGGATTTTTCCCATTAATGGCAAATTGTTTTTATTCTCTTGCTATTTAAATTGGAAACTTTTTATTTTTATTGCCAATACAGACATTTGGGACAGGTCAAACAGACACAATAGCCATCACCTAAAAACTTACCACACTGTTTAGGCCCAATTCCAACTGCTTTTGGGAGCTAAACAGTGTTGAGCCTCTTTAGTAGTTTAATTTGAGACCACCTGCTAATATCATGTCCTGTAGGTCTTTTTACATTACCAACACATGATTTTTTTCAGTAAGCCAATATAGTTAGGAAACTTTTTTATTAGCTTACCTGGTTATAGAAGTAAAAGATGGAAAAAAAGTGCCTGTATCTCACCTACAGCCATACCACATTGGATACGCCCAATCTCGTCTGATCTTGGAAGCTAAGCAGTGTTGGGCCTGGTTAGTACTTGGGTGGGAGACCACATGGGAACCCCAGGTGCTGTAGGTTTTTCCCATT